>NC_051116.1:4132071-4451794 GCF_014839805.1 Manduca sexta | reverse complement strand
CTAATATGCTTGGAGCAGTCTTATCAATTCAATGCCATTTAAATTATAGTTCATGATTTTGATTAGTGTTGCTACCAGTTTTTTATGGGCTCCAAAAAGTGACCCCACCCACGGCTCTTAATGGTGCGAGTGGAGTCCACATAGTGTGTCGATTGAATAGAGATGAATCACCCTCGTCAGTCGACACAATTATGCTGGCCTGTTTGAGACGGGAACACAGGCTGATCATGTAACACAACACACTTACATGGGCCACTATGGTGGGTTTTACAACTTGTGGAAGATGGCTGTTATGCGCGCGGATGCAAATACCGCCAGCAAAAAGGCATGACACTCAAAGGTAATAACTCCTCATTTCGTAATTGGCGAAATATATACGTTTTGCAGCTAAACAATGGACAGATTGGTAATAATTTAAACCATGTTAGCCCCATAATTCCAGGCTGGAACGTGTGACAATTAGATAAGCCCGTCGGCTGTCGCACATGAAATCAGCTCAGAGCCTGCTAATCTTGTATTGCGAATAGTTTCGTCGAATTAATTGTGATATACTTAACTCATTTTTCTCGTGGGTCTGGACAAAAGCTTATTCTCATGCATGACCACAATTTATTTAGTTCTCTCTCTGACTTTCCTTATTTCAGTAAATGTTGTCATAAAAATCATCACAATATATTATTTATTCATAGAAACAGCAGATTAATTATTAAGTCAATTCACGACGGACACTGCACTAGGCTCAATAACTCAAGAATACCCATAGATTCCAACCCAAGACTAGTCCAAAACCAATAGACCAAAACACCGCTGTTCATCTCAAATATTAAATAGGCCTTTGAAAATCGGCTAACTCAAATTGGCGAAATGTTTTTGAACCCACAACGCGTGACCTTATGAAGTTTTTGCGTTTTGTAAAGTTACATGTTTGGTTAGGATCTGGCAAGTGCGGGTGCGGGCAAAACAAATACAACTGTTTGAAACATTTTTGGCTTTTTGTGTGTCGATTTAGCGTATTGGTAGGGTTGAGTTACTAGGTTGTGGTATGGTCAGAAATACCCGTCTCAAAATGTATCCAACTAAAACATTTTCATATCCCATATTATTTTTAGTTGTATTTGAATTAATTCAAGGGTCTATAAAAAGGTATAATAATATCAGCCCTGTATTATATATTGTCCCTCTGCTGAAAACAGGCCTCTCCTACTACTGAGAGATTAGGCCTTAGTCCACCACGCTGGCCTAGTGCGGATTGGTAGACTTCACGCTACAAAATTCCTATAGAGAATTTCTCGGGTATGCAGGTTTCCTCACGATGTTTTGGTTTGCCGTTAAAGCAAGCGATAATTCACAAAGAATACACACATCATTTTGGAAATCTCAAAAGTGTATCCTTGGGATTTGAACCTGCGGACATTCGTCTCAGCAGTCCGTTCCACACCCAACTAGGTTATCGCCACTTAACGGTAACGGATGGATAATTCGTTTCATCCCATAATTGTTGATGTCCTTCTCTTCTAGTAGTCGTCCTGGATCGAGGTTCGTTCTTAATGGGCTCAGCATGGTCACTTAATTTCCAAAGGTTGCGAGCGTCTAAAGCATTCACCCGAAATTCCGGTGTGCGTAGAAGACGACTTTTGGCATGCTGACAAAAGTCATGTATAAAAATCTTCAAGCTAGTCATGTTTTACTGGTGAATTGTGTTTACCTATAATTTATTTTTATATATTCACTTACATTGACAGTGAACTAAACATGTAAGCTACTTAAGTAATAAGCAATAACTATTAATATAAGACTACAGACAATAACAAATTACAGTATAGAACTGGGTGTGGATTTATGTTCCAAGTAAATGTCGGCTAGGTAAATACTCCTCGCATCGTGTTCCTCATTGCTGAGTGTCGTGATCCCCTGAACATGGAATAATCTTTCTTTTGTTTAATTTGTGCCACCTATTCCTATCTTTAGCATTGTGGAGCGCAACAAAGTTTGGTGCCAAGCGTGGAGCGGATTTGGTCCGACCATCTGATGGGATCACTTTTAGACGTTTGCCTTCGACTTTGCCAGTGATCATCAATTGTTCGAGGTTATGTCCATCCTTTCTGGTATGGCCGAAAAACTCCAATACACGGTGCAAAGAGATGGTGAAAAGCCTAGATTTGATTTTGCGAGCGCGTAGAATGAATATACCTATGACAAAATACAAATGAATACTATATCTTATTTATCGTGTTTTATTTTAGTGTTACTGTTTAGTCATTACATAAAAATGAATAAGAAAATGACAACGCAATTTAGATGATATTGACGTAAAGAAATTGACTGGCCTATATCGGTTGACAGTGCGGGCAGGCTGTGACGTCACCTGCCATGATTGATGATTCACCTACGCACCACCTGACGTACGGATGGTGTGATTTATAGGAGGTTACGGTATGTATTCTTCATTTTTCACAGTATATAAATTGCAACAGTTTTTTTTATATTTTTTTTTATCAAACATATATTTTTTACATTATACTTAGCAATGAATCTGCTTTACAGTATATAATTGTTTTATTTATTTACAAATCTTTGTACACTTGGTATACAGGACTTAATGCCAAGAGCATTCTGAGTCCACTTTAATGTGAGGCAGAGATAGACGGTTAAGGTAATAAAAACATGTATAATAACAGTACACATAAATCAAATGTGTATATATATACATAAATAAATAAACAAATTTGGAGAGCCAGCTACTTCAGCTAACAGTCATTGCCGAATATAATATTGTATTCCAATAACCATACTGTATTTAATAATTTTCATGAATTTTTATTTATATATATAAAATATTTTATACAGTATTATACAAACACTTTTTACAAAATAACGAAAAAAATGACATGTACATTTTGATAGTAACAGCTTTTTTTCAAAACTATCATTGCGTGGATAGATTCGCTTTTGCGTAAGTAGCTCCATCTGTAGTTGTATAATAGTAACTTTATTTCATACGCTGATCTCTCATAAATTACGACACATCAGAAGTCTCTATTCTGGGATTATCTTCCCTCATCATAGAATAAGCAGAAAAAGTTTACAAGTTGGCTATTTGTTTCTACACATTTGTAATGGCGATATAAAATATTTTAGTTTCATCAGCGTGTAGTGTTTTTATCATCTAATATATTGCAATTTCTGGTGGTAGGTCTTTCATATGTGAAACTCCTCCTGGGTAGGTACCACCTCAATATCTGCCGCTTTTTCTGTTTTTTTAACGTAGTTATTTTTTTTTGAAAAACATATCGCTAAGTCAATTTGCCTTTAACCATCGATATGTTTTATATGGACTCCAAAACGGCTGGAGCGATGTCACTAAAGTTTTTATTACTGGTGGTCACTCATATGTGAGAGTCCGCCTGGATAGGTACCACCGCGATGTCTATTTCTGCTGCCAAGCAGCAGTGTGTAGTCACTGTTGTTTTCCGGTTTGAAGGATATTGTAGCCAGTGTAACTACTAGACGTAATAAGACTTAGCATCTCATGTCTCAGGATGACAAGTGCAGTGGAATACCAAACAATACTTTATAATTCAAGGTGTGAATGGTGTTTCTACTGTTTATGGGCGGTCTTACCGCTTACCACCAGGCGAATAGCAAGCTTGTCTTGTCATTCAAAGCAATCAAAAATTTATTTTTACCATTTAATTGGTATTATTTATGATTTAATGGTACATTTTAATATAAGGCACATCAATGAAAGGTCATATTCATTTTCTATAGACACCTACGATAATCTTAAAGGTTAAGTATTATTACTGGACTGAAGAGGTTAGATGTTGGGTGACATTAAATCTGTTTAAGAACTAGCTTTTGTTTGTCCAGCCTACGCGTCTAGATAATATTTTGCTTTTATACAAAGAGTAATTAGATTTTTAATACTTCGTCTTCTTGACGACTGTCTTGGTGGCTTAGTTGTACTGCATACGCGGTATGACAGCGCTCTGAGGTCCTGGGTTAGAATCCCGGGTTGGGCAAAATTATGTTTGGGTTTTTCTGCTCAGTATCAGCCCGGAGTCTGGAATTTGTGCCCGATATGGCGATAGGCTCGCCCCCTATCACATCATGAGATGGAACACACTTGGCGAAAAGTGGGTGAACTGGTTGCGCCTCTGCATGCCCCTTAGGGAAAAATGCGTGATATTGTGTGTGTGTGTGTGTGTATCTTCTTGAAACTGAGAAAGTCTGATTATATTCCTTAGCCTAGCGTAAACTGCTTTGCCAGTTTACGTTAGCTTTTATGTAACTTTATTTCTACAACTACATCATCATCAACAGTCCCAGAATGTCCACTGCTGAACATGGGCCTCCCCCAAACTTTCCAGATCGAACTATTAGAAGCGGCCCGCATCCAGCTCCCTCCTGCAACTTTTATGAGGTCATCTGTCCACCTCATCTATATACTACTTTAATAACGGTATATATTTTTTCCATATTCCCCATACCATCCATCTTCCACACCCTTTTATAAAAATTATACCCAACACAACTCGAAGTGTCCTATCTGCTTCATATTCTTTGGCAATCACATTACCAACAAGCCGTTGTAATATCTACCGACCGATCTATCAAGTCGATGCGCAGTTATAATTTCTTCACTGTTATTAAAGTTAAAAACGTGACGTATTTTAACGCGTGAGAATGGCGAAGGTGATTTTCTTTCAACGGCAATATCCACCTGATGGTGAAGAGAAATCCAGAATATGTCGACTGGTAAAAGATAAACATCTGGGGATAGTCAGCATAGTTATGATAGCCTGCTTAATTGCTTCTTCACGCTCAGCTTGAAGAACTTCAAGGTGTAGAAAGGAGGTAACACGTGTGCTAGCAAACTATTCTTCAGGTTATTAGTGCGGCAGAAGTATAAATAATTTAAATCTTTATTGAGTATAGTGGCAGCATTGATTCAATCATCAAGCCTATTTCAGGAGTAGACAGCTGTCATCTACAATTCGCCAGCTATGTTAGGGCCCGTGTAACAAATACTCCAGTGTCGACATTGGGCCGTAAGACCGGTGAAACCAACATAACCATTCCACTCACTCCCTAGGTGGCGGTAGCAATAATACCTTTTTTCCCGATAAAAAAAAGGCTCATGTAACAGACGAATTTATTGCTATCTACCCAGCTAGATTTAGGAAGGAATTACTGTTTTGCTGGTTTATACCACCGTACACAATGTGTAAAACATGCTATAGTAGCCCATGTAAGTGTGTCGCATTCCGGGATCAACCTGTGTATATTCGGTTTTAAACAAGCCGTGAGGACCATTCATCTCTCATGAGTCGATACACTGTCTGGACCCTACTTCACTTACCATCAGATGCAGGTTACTAAATTAATATCAAATACGAAAATTTGCTGAACGGATTTTGAAGAAATTTACCATATAGGTCAACCATGTCCATATACCATGCCACTTTATACCCCGTAAAAGTTCACAATAAAAAATTTATTCTAAGAATTGTCTTCTAGAAAGGAAGTGTGATAAAAAACATAGTAATAATACGCTACAAATATGTTATTGAAAAATAACTTTTTGTAATCCTTATTTAAAGTGCTTTTTCGTATGTTTCGACTATATCTCTCCGTCCACTCTCTTCGATGTCTTATACTACCTCTCCTACTTTCTAACAAAATCTACCCTCTAATATTAAGGTATTAAATAATTTATTATTATCAAAATGTGCAAGCATTATTAAATTCAACCTTCATTCTCCACATTTTTATAAACAAAGACTGTCTCCCGTCATAAACTATTTTTATCCCTTTGAAATAATTTTTCACATAGTGTCACCTACAAAAGCTCTATGGTACCGCAAAGTGGCCTTAGACGTTTCTTTTGTAGCCTTTAGCGTCAAAGAAAATGTATTTTTAAAAGGCCATTGTTAAGGTGCCTTGTTCGGACGTCTTTGAAGTGTTAATATCGTCATATTTTATTAGATATGCCATACAATTAAATGAAGCTATAAAAGTTTCCGTATATACACAATTTTGAAATTCTGTTTTGATAGAAGTGATGTTAAAGTTGTAATAACAGCTAAATGAAAGCGAAAGTATGGAGTGATAATAAAAAAATAAAACAAACCTAAAATAAAAAAAATTAAAAGTTTTTTTAAATATCGGCTCGGCATAATGACCAAACCTGATGGTCAGGGGAGTGGGGTCCAATAGTATGTCGAATGACTAGATATGATTATCCCTCGGCAGTCGTCTTAATTATGCCGGCCTGTTGGAACCGGTTATACACAGGCTGATCTCGGAACGCGACACACTTACGTGAGCCACTATAGCTGGTTTTAACACCTTTTGTACAGTGGTCGCTATTCGGGCAGATTTAAAATATATCTTACCACCAGCAAAGATATTCAGTATTGTAGATTATGTTTACGCGAATGTTAGACATCGAAAAAAACTAGTTTTTGCTTTTGGGGATATGCGCTAACAAAAAACAGAAAGACGGACAGAAAGAATTCTAAAAATCGCTTATTTCCTCAATCACCCTCCTTTTTATTATTATTTCAATTTATAAACACGCCAGCGACCTTAGAATGTCTCAAAAATAGCGACTCGTAAGTCGATGTCGTTTAATTTTGATTGTGATTGGTCGAGATCCAATGCTTCAGTCACGTGTCAGTCTCTCAACCAATCAGAATAAAACAGAGGCGTGTTGTGTTTTTTGCTACATTCGAAATATACTTAGCTATCTTATTATTAAGTATAAAGGTTCTGCTTAAAATATTCTTCAAACCGACAAAACAGTCCTGTAATATACAAAGCGAATGCCAAGGTTCTCTTAGTAAATTTGTGTTTACCTTCCTAGCTAACCAAGCGATTGTTAAGGCTCGGGGTTGTCACTATTTGCACGTTAAATCATTGCACAAAGGAACTAGCGGACGGATTTGTTCAACAGCCCTAAGGCTGTGTGAGCTCTAGACAATATGCTTGGGTTTTAAAGAAAATATTGTTACGGTCGACGGTAAAACTTATTACGGATGCATAAGGTTTGTTTTGCTTTTTATTGTTATGTTTTTGTAGCTTAGAAGCGGAGCCTAGTTGGAAGTGGAACGAACTGCTAAGACGAATGTTCGTAAGTTAAAAAGTTTTCTAAAGTTATGTGTGTGTACTTTGTGAATTATCGTTTTAACGGTGAAGGAGAACATCGTGAGGAAACTTGCATACCTGAGAAGTTCTCTAAGAATTTTGAGGGTGTGTGATATTTACCAATTCGTACTAGGCCGACATGGTTGACTATGCCCAAATTCCTCTCTATAGTAGAGGAGGCCCATGCCCAACATTGGGACAATATAATACTATTATGATTATGATGTTACTATATTCTATATTTAATATTATATATTATTATATAAAAACTGTGTCTAAAGTCAGAATTGGATGTTGAATTAGATTCATCTCTCTTAAACATCTTTCAGTACAAAATTGGATGCACTGGTTGCGTATCTGCCCACCCCTTCGGGGATAAAACGACTGAGTAAGTGTTACATTATATATGTATAAAATTAATTTATTTCATTGTCTGTAAAAAATGAGGGTCCCTCTGGGTACAGCCGCTATGTGTATTTCTGCCACAAAGCAGCGGTGCTTCTAGTGTTCCGTGCCATAAAGGCATTATCCAAAGGCAGCACAGTATTATGTAGTGTTCTCTATCTTAGTAGTCTGTATGGCGTGATGTTTTATTATTTTTTTATCGAAGGCTAGGAATTGTGACCTCATTGCATCTGATAATGCAGTCGTTATCACCTCGTCACACGTTTATACAAAAAAAGTAAACCAAAAACAACAAGATAAATCCTCACCTCATCAGATGACAAATGGCAGGTATTTTATAACCGAACGCCATTCTGGTAACAATAACCAAGTTTTAAGACGGCTTGTACGCATTTGCCAAGACCAAAGTTATGATTGCATCATATTTGTCAAACTTGGATCCAATGTTTTCAACGCGTTTGGTAAAGTTTGTGCAAATGTATACTGAATTTTGGATTTATGTTGCCGTTTGGAAGTCTTTTTGCACACAGTGACGGTTTTTCTATAGAATAAGACAATGACTATTAAATGTGTTTAACGTATTACTTGACCGGGAAAATAAAAACCTCGTGCTGGAAAATATAAAACTAATTCCTTAATGAATTTGTAACTTTTAAATGCAAAAAGTTTCAAACTTATATTTGTTTGTGGTTTGACTATAATTATTATTTATTTATAATTGGAACACCCAGTAATTATTACATTATAACTACCTACAATAATAATATGAAACAATAATAGTAAGGAAATTCAAATGCACATTCTATGATGCCACAGCATGCGTTAAAAACGAATGACATGCCTCATGCCAACGATAGCCTAGTTGAGTGTGGAACGAATTGCCGAGCTGGCGGAGACAAATGTCCGCAGGTTCAAATCCTAAGACCACCCTTGTGACTTTTTTAAAGATATGACGTGTATTATTTATGAATTATCGCTTGCTTTAACGGTGAAGGGCAACATCGTGAGGAAATCTATAAGAATTTTGAGGGTGCGAAGTCTAATCCGCATTGGACCAGCGTGGTGGACTTAGGCCTTATCCCTCTCAATAGTAAAGGAGACCCGCGCCCTACAATGGGACAGTATATAACTCAGATAGCCTAGATAGCCTAGTTGGGTATGGAACGGTCTGCCGAGACGAATGCCACAGGTTTAAAACCCAAGGGCACACACCTCTGACTTTTCTAGAAATTATGTGTGTATTCTTTGTGAATTACCGCTTGCTTTAACGGTGAAGGAAAACATCGTGAGGAAACCTAAGAAATTCTCTATAGGAATTTTGAGGGTGTGTGAAATCTACCAATTCGCACTGGGCCAGCGTGGTGGACTAAGGCCTAATCTCTCTCAGTTGTAGAAGAGGCCCGTGCAGTGGGACAGTATATAATACAGGGATGATATTATTATAATTATATATATATATATATATATATATATATATAAAATATAATATATAATATATATAATCAGCCGTCGGTTGAATTCCTTTTTAAAAATTCCCTCCATCGTCCCACAGGTCGAGTATAACTTCATAATTCCAAGACTAAAACCTAAATATCAATTCGGTTATTTATCATACTAAAACACCAACAGAATAATATAATAAACAAATAACCTTCGTTCAACAGCTTAACTTAAGTACAAGCGTAGAAAATTTCCGGCCATATCCATTTTTCCCGAAACATGGTGAATTTTGTTCGGCAATATTAGGGAATGTTTTAATTTCCTGCCTCCCGTACGCAAGTCATGTCAGTTCCGCTCTTTGTGTATTTTATATTATGTATTTTCAGTTATACTTCGTTTAATGATTATAAACGTATGGTTTGGTGGCAGTGTTTCGGGTTGTTAGCAGTCCTGAGTTGGAATTCCGAGCTAACATTCGGTTGATCGTCTATTTCATTGTCTATATATATAAAAATTTATCCCTATTTCCCTTGGTCACGCCATCACGCGTGAATGGCTGGACCGATTTCACTTTTTTTTTGTTGTGTTTGTCAGGAGAAGGATCTTATGAAAGAAAAAAATAATAACATTACGCGAAAAATTTGAAAATTTAAGAAAACTTAATGAAAATATTAATTTTATATAACTGTCAATTGTTTGAAGTAACTGTCAGCGATTGACAGAACGCGCTGCAAATTTATAGTTAAGACGGGACAACGTCTATCGGGTCACCTAGTCTTTATATAATTATTTATAATAATTAATTTCATAGTAATATCAGCCCTGAATACTGCCTACTGCTGAGCACAGACCTCTATTACTTATAGGGTTATCTTATACTACGTTGGCTTAGTACAGGTTGAGAGACTTCGCATACCCTCAAAAATCTTTCTAAACAATTCTCAGGTGTTTGTTTCCACATTAGCTTTACCTTCCCTATTAAAGTGAACAATAATAGATAATGCACAACTTCAAAAAGTATTTTTTTTAAACCTGTGGATCTTCGTCTCCGAAAACCGTTCCATTCTCAACTAAGCTACTATAGATTATAAATTGTTGTTGTGTACAAAATAAACTATATACTTATTTGTGGATGTGATAATAGACATATTATGAGGAGGTAAATTTTGGTGAATATCTCTTAAACCAGGTGCTGACTATAACTGAAATAGAGTTCATGTCGAAGAAAATACCTAAGATTTTTTTTAAATATGATATGAACGGACGGCACCTGATAATTTAGCCAATGATCCAATGGCCAGTGACTAGAGATAACTATCCCTCGCCAATTGACACCATTATGTCTGAAATACGAAAAATGCTATACAATTTTCGAGTATATTTTAAACCATAAGAATTGCGGTCAAAGTTGAAACCCTTTTTTGCAAATCTGATAATTTTAAACGGCATAGAACACATCTCATTTTATTTTAAAATATCTTGTTTAGCGCACCCAGTTAATCAACCATGGCCTCATAATCCAAAACTGCGCATAATGTGATTACACCGGAATTCCTAACCTCCTTTGATTCCGCGTCAATACATTCCGGTATCCGGAATTTCCGGACGCCCAATTACATCTGACACCGTTGTGAATACAAAAACAATTTCCAAAAAGGCATCAAATATTCATTATTTTAATGAGCGGATTGCGTTGCGTTGGAGGAATATAATTACTCACCAGAATTCCGGATCTCGAGGGATTTACTTTGGTGTTATCAAAATACGGAAAAAATTCCGGTCAACAGTGATGTTCTGAGTATTTGTGTAACTTGTCTTTGCTCTCATCTATATACAGGGTCATTTTGACATTGCATTACTAAATGAAATCACATATTTATCTTCTTGAAAACACTTTACAATAAGGTCTCTCGAAGTTTAGATATAAATTAGTGTAAGTTTCGAAAAAAAATATAAATAAAAAGTAAACTAATAACATGTCGTAATGCCACTACTTCTACTCTTAAAATTTTTGCTGCAGCGGCAACATCAAACTTTTTTTTTTGTCAAAAATAGATTCACGCAAATGCCCTATTCACACAATTACAAAAAGATTAAAAATTGTGGTGGTAGGTGAGTGAGTGAGTGTCGGCTTGGGTAGGTGCCAATGCATTGTCTGTTTCTGCCGCCAAGCAGTGTGTAGTCACTGTTGTGTTACGGTTTGCAGGACGTTGTAGCCAGTGTAACTACTGGACAAAATAAGACTTACTTCTCATGTCACAGGATGGCGAGCGCAGTGGAATACCAAAAAATACTTTGTAATTCAAGATGTCGGATGGTGTTACTACTGTTTATTGGCGGTCGTATTGGTTACCATCAGGCGAACGGAAAGCTCGTGTCATCATTCAAAGCGATAAAAAAAGATCAGAAAAATAAAACCGTGATTTTTGGCAAAATTATTCACTATTTATAGATGCATTTTGACACTATTTTAGCAGAGATTGTTTCATTTATGAAGGCAATGTGCAAATAACCCTGTATTTAATATGTATTAAAACTAGCAATGAGTAATGCAATAATGCGTAATAAACACTTTTAGCCGAGTATTGGCATGTTTTGTAGCCGGTTATTAGAATTGTATAGATTATAATAACTTTCGTAGAAATCCATTGATTGCTCGCTCGATACCATCATATTACGGGTTGTAGTGTAGTTTCCCTCTATTTCAAATACTGCTTAAACGATTAATAACCGTCATTTGAAATTACTGCGTATTGAAAAAATTGATGTCGTCAAACCATACTGTTGTAGAATGTAACATTTATTGTGACCAATATTCTTTTTTAATGTGTTCTATTTTTTGTATATATTTGAATGTTATTGTTTGCCTAATTACACTATATTACTCTGAAATAAACACTCGTGTCAATAACACATCTTTTTACTTAATTTTATAAATAACTCAGAACATATATACCAATTACTTACAACACATACATATATTATCTTTAATAAGCACCGCGCAGACGTTGATGACGTATATTTGAAAAACAAAACACTACTAAAAAACTGTCAGTGACAAAAAAAGCGTTTTGTTGAAACGTTAGCGCGCCTAATTATTAATAAAAAAACGTTTTCAATATAATATTAACGCCAAAATCTTATTATAAATAACTTAGAACTATCGAAAAACAAACAAAAAATCCTATCGATATCAAACAAAGCCAAACATGAAACGAAAAGGTCCAAAGGGAAATGGAATAAACAATATTGCCCCAAACAGGGAAGCCGTGCGACAAAAAAAAAAAACGTAAAATATGCGAAAAAATCAAAGGCGGCCATTCAGAACCCCGGGTGAAAGGGTCTAAGTGCTTTCATGATTTCATAAGAAAATATGTCGCGTCGTGTGAGGTCATTTCGATCGGGAAGAGGTTTGTTGGATTTTTACCTTCTTTATTTAGGCTGGAGAAGTATCAGATTCATTTGATATCATCTGAACGCTCGTAAACAATTAACAAAGCATCAAGCCTTTGTTAAAGGTTTCTATAAATTGATGTATATTCTATAGACACGAACTTCCATATAACCAATTTGTTCGAAATCTGAAAAAAATGGCTGACCAAAACATCACTGTTATAACCTATTTATTCACTTTAGCAAATATTTTTCTTATTTCACTAATATATTTATTCACATCCAGGTTTACACTTAGACTCGAGTTCTTATATTATGAGCGCCACTACATACACAACATCAAGCTGTCAATATTGACACCATACGAAAGTCAGTTTGAATGGATTGCAGTTCAATCACTTATAGATTATTCAGCAGTTTTCAAAGATTTCTTTTGTTTTAAAATTTATACGACATACATGTTTTATTAATAAAAATAAGTCACAAACCCTATTGCTCGGAATAATAAAAATATACAAAGTAAATGTCACCAAAACAAAAAATATTCTCCTGTTTATTCAAAGTATAATAAACTACGTACATTTGCCATTTAACATGTATTGGAAACGTAAAGACCTGTCACATTCCCGGGCAGGTAATTTTTATCCCGGTCCCGGGACGTCACCCGGGCAAAAATTGCGCCCGGTTAATACTGCAAAATTAATATGACAGCCGAGTGGACGCGTGACATGAATTATACTAATTAAATTTAAATTAACAGCGCTTTTTATGGTATTTTTTTATTTCATTTTTGATGGCAGTTAATAAATAAATTGGAATTAAAGATGGGCCACTAATGGCCCGGCTACAAACTAACAATCCTGATGATTCCAAATATAGACATTTGTTTTTGACGCTTTCAATGTCAATTCACTTGGAGCGACGGTTTCGCGGACCTGTGGTGGCCACGTCAACTTGAGAAAAATCAAAGTGCTTGCAATAGAATTACGGTAATTCGGGCTAAAATTGACCGTTTTCAATATTTTTTTTCATAAATGTATAGCAGACAGACATAATGGCATTCGTTTCTATTCCGACATAAGAAATAACAAAATTCACATAAGTCAGTAATTAACATATTTTTAACAAAAAATTCGACAGCGTCTGCGCGACGCCTAATCCGTTCTACGACAGTCCACTGCACCAGTATACCAAAGCATCCAAGCCATATTGCATTATGTAATATTGATTCAAGCTGCAACTATTCTAATATCAGCAAACTAGCTGAATCCGACCGCAATACAAACAAAACAACACAAATCAAGGGAGTTGTTCAGACAACTGTGAACCCGGAGGCTATTTGTCTTGTCCACGGGAAAACTCAGATATCCGCGAACTTGGATGTTCGGATGCAAATCGTTTGTTTAAGATGTGTTTTAATCCTTATGCCCCTTGCGTAGTTTAAAGACTTAAGACCGAAGAGTTTTAAAGTAATATAGTGCGGACATTGGGAATGTTGTGATGAAAAATGTTTGCTCTGATGTGATGATTGCTCAATCTACCGTGAAAAAGCAAAACATCAATTTAAAATACTTCATATTTATTTTTGTATTTATAAGGACTATAAGGACACTGTGATATGTTCTTACACGAAAATGAAAAAACGCTAATGAAAATCAGAAAATATATGACATCCTCACTTAACTATTGTAGAATGGCATCTAGGCTAGCATTTTCAAATTCCTAACTCTTGCATTATGTTTACTGTATATGTAATTATCCTTGTCCAACCGAATCAAACTTTAAAAACTCCATTACAAAAAAACTTCCACACAAATACAACTGCGGGACTGACATACATAGTCGCTAAGCGACACAAAGTCCTTAATACTGTTTCATATACTGTAGTCTTATCATGTACTGTAGTCTTTACCCTAAACTGATTGAAAAGAGCAACACCAGAGTTTCTTGCCCGTTCTTCTCTGGTGAGAACTGCTTTCCGAACTGGTGGTAGAGTTAATATTGACGGAATCTAAATAATGTATAAAATTTACCGATTCAAATAAATCATTTCATTTCATAAAAAAAAATACAACTGCGACATTATCTAAAACAAATCATTAACGACAGCTAAATATATCTTCCCACGACCCGTAAATCACGAAACAGAAACTCAACAAGCATGAAACCTCTTCAATCAACAGGTCGGCCTCGAAGTCAAGATACCGAAAATCATCCGGCCACCCCGATTTATCAACCCTGACAGCAATAACCGGAATAAAAAGCCGGCCAAAACGGAAACCCGGACAGTATCGGATTTCGTTAGTGATTCAGAGGATACGAGGGTTAATCTGGAATCATGATGAGTGTTGTCTTAAGATCTTCATTTTTTTTAAGGGCAAAGTTTTTGCAATCCACCTTATGTTAATTGAAGACCAAAGAAAGTATCCACTAACAAGACTAGGGTTGCCAACTGTACTATAGTATATTATTGTACTATATTTTGGGTCTGCGTACTATATACTGTTAAAGACATATATAGTACGAGAATATACTATACTTTCAACACTAAAATATAACAGACAAATTCTTCGTTTAATATATGAACGCGAACATTCTATTTTGAGTGATAGGATTGCATGTATCCGAATGCATCATTCTTAATATTTTTTATACAAATAAATCGATAGCAAATATAATATTATCTTTGCCTATTTTTTGTATTTTCCATAAAATACGGTTTTTGATGTGTGATATATTTTTAAAACTTATTTTGAAATATACTATATTTTACCAACGTAGTGCTGGCAACCCTACGTATGACGTTAACAATTTGCACAATTATGCCGGACTGTCATGATACTTCAAGCTCCTATCGAAAAATCCTCTGTCATACATTGGTTCTATCCAATGAAACAAGTTGGTATGGAATACTTAGCTAATAATGTCTCAAGATGATGAGCACAGCGCCGTCCATTACTTTGTCATTTAAAGTCGTATAGTTATGGCCAATCGTGACGCTTACAATCAAACGATAGTCACTCGTCTCGTTATTCAGTTATGTGTTCCTTCACTCTCATAGTCCGGTGAGACAATCCGACATAACTGGAGAGAGATCAGGCGCATGACCAACGGCTTTACGTGTTTTCCGAAGCAAGAGGGTATCACATCGCCAATTTTCCGACTCCGAGCTGTGACCAAGAAATTTTTAAGATAGATAAACCCAATCACGATTATTTTCCCCCGAATTTTGGATTCGAACCCAGGTCCTCAGCGCGGAGAACTTACTCGTACTGTGTACAATTACAACTCCACCACCGAAGCAGTCAAGACAGACACTGATATCTTAACAATAGTACCTTTACCAAAAACTAACCTACTTATGCTACTTTAGTAAAACATTACCAAGACCATCGATATATATGTACGTACTAGAGTTGGCGTCCCAAACATTCACTGTGTTCAACTGAATTGAACTGCAATCCATTCAAACTGACTTTAGTATGGTCAATATTGACAGCTTGTGGTTGTGTACGGAGTGGCGCTCATGACACAAGAACTCGAGCCTGAGTTTAAACCTAGATTTCAATAAAAAATATTAGTCAAATAAGTAAAATTTGTTGTTCAAGTGAATAAATAAGTTATAACAGTGACGTTTTGGTTGCCATTTTAGTTCAGATTTTGAACAAATAGATTATATGGGCGTTCGTGTCTATAGAATATACGTCAATGACCAAAACAGTCATAATACCTTAAAGATATCTTCACAAGGTAAAGACCTGTTAGTGTGTTAATTTACCTCTATAAAAGTTATAAAAATCGAACCTGAAATTCAAAGCAACCCGCGCCGCTGTAGTCATACGCGATACGCGATTAAACGCAAAAGTAACAATTGTTGCCAACAAAACTTCGACGCAACATAGAAAACAACTTGAATTAGCGGTTGGACAAGTTCACAAATGAATGTGGGTGAATTTATGTCGCTAATGGCTTCTGTAGAGTTATTTGAGGACGTTTAATTGAACAATTCTAGTGCATTAGGAACTGGGATGGGTGTGTTGAGGCATTGGTGCGGTCTCCAAAAATAGCTTAGTACAAAACTTAGTACACGCATATTCACGCCTTTTATCTGTGAGGAGGCAGATCCGCAACTGGTGAATCCAGTTTCCATCGAGTGTATTCCGCCCCATGATGTGATAGGGGGCGAGACTATCGCTTTATGGGACGAAAATTTTAGACTCCGGGCTGAGTAGAAAAATCCAATATCACTTTGTCCGACCCGGGGATCGAACCCGAGACTCAGCACTGCAGACGTACCGTCATTCAACTACGCCACTGAGGCATTCAGTTATTAAATAATTGGTGTTGTAATATTTACTTTTGTAAAATAAAGTAAGTATTTTAAACTGTATATTCGGCTTTATGTTTGTAAGAGAGAAAATTTAAGGCTTGACTAAACGAAATATTCACCAAGACGTTTCTGTTTCAACTATATAATACAATTTCTAACTGCACATAAAAAAAAATCTCACAGGTGACGTCACGCGCAATAACTAGTACAATACATCTCAGCAAGTTATTTACAAAGCAAAAATATTATTTAAAAATAGAAAACGCATTCGAAAAATGAATTTAAAATGGAACGTACACGAAAATACATTAGAAAATACACGAAGCCCCTCAGCGGTAGTAAAAAGCACACACAACTTTTTTACATTAATTTATTTCACATCTGTAATTTAAAACGCACCTGAGACCGTTGAATGTGCAATTATTCGAAACTGGAAGATAAAAATATAAATTTTAATTCGTGTAATTAACCTACATTTTTAATTTTACCGATTTAAATTCATTTGTATGTTTACTCGTTAACACAGTTTGGAGGCCTGAATCTGTAGAAGAGCTGAGTTCAATCCGTGAGATAATAGTTTATTTTTCTTTTTTCAAAGAAAAAAGGAGAAATATACTAGCTCGATAGTAAGTATGACTACTAATAAACGATTTCATGTTCCATACTTTACAAAATATAATAATAATAATAATAATAATATCAGCCCTGTATTATAATATACTTGCCCACTGCTGAGCACGGGCCGCCTCTACTACTGAGAGGGATTAGGCCTTAGTCTCCACCACGCTGGCCTAGTGCGGATTGTCAGGCTTCACACACCTTCGAATAGAGAACTTCTCAGATGTGCAGGTTTCCTCACGATGTTTTCTTACCGTTAAAGCGAACGATAAATTCACGATAAATTAGAAAAGTCAGAGGTGTGTGCCCTTGGAATTTGAACCTGCAGACATTCGTCTTGGCAGTCCGTTCCACACCCAACTAGGCTATCGCCGCTTACTTTGTAAAATAATTAATGCAAAATGGGACATCAGTTAGTTGAGCTATGTTTCGAAGAAAGTATTTTTTTATACGAGAACGACAAAGTGACCCCACTGTATCTGATGGTAAGTGGAGTGGGGTCCAATAGTATGTCGACTGACGAGATATTTATTTATTAGGTTTTCCAGCAGACTTAACACTACGATTTCAATAATTTAAATATTATAACTTATAGCTATAATGTAAGCCCAAGTTAGGAAAACTCAACATTCACATAATTTAAACTAAAAGTGACTTAAGCGTAGCAAATTAAGCACAATATAATTTGAAGACGTTCACGCAGTGTTAACCTAAGCCAGACTATATAAATACTGTATAGAAATTGAAACAAATATTAAAAAAAGTAACAATAAAAAGAAGCTAAAACTGTGCAAGATATGATTGCCTATGCTGATGATGATGATTGATATACACAGGCTGATCTCGGAACGCGACACACGTGGGCCACTACGACGGACTATAACACCTTGTGTAAGGCAGTGGCTATCCGGGCGAATATAGAATATATCCCACCACCAGTAATAAAAACACATATTATGTTTAATTTATGTCGCGTTACTGGATCAGTCTGTGTATATCCTTCAAACAGGCCGGCATAATTGTGTCGACCAGGTAACCATCTCTCATTAGTCGTTACTCTATCTCAGAGGTTCCCAAACTTTTTTTTCATAGAACCCTTTTAAAATTTTGCTGGTTACCGCAGACAAAGTGCATTACTAGTACCGCCAAGCCATCGCAGGGGATTATCTTAGGGTCACCGTACTTCTTACTATCTTTATCAATCTCATCTGCCTACATTCATATGTGAAGTCAAACCAACGTTTAAATTCTTTACCATCAAACTAGATTCGTGGACGCCTGCTTACGAATTGTGGATCGCCATTTCTTGGTCACACTGAGATAGACCCTGTCAAGTCTCCCGTAGACACCTGGGGGTCCTATTGGACCACTTTGGGGATCAATGCTCTATCTGGACTCCATATAACTTAACATCAGATGCAATGCTATCACTATTTAAAAACAATCGCAAAACTAAAACCAAATTCACTTATCAAAGTAGTTGTTACATTAGCCGCAGTTTGGAAACGTGCCAATACTGCATTATAAGATATTCCGTTCAATTCGTATCACTAGATGACTGCGGCAGGACGCTATTCCCTAGTTTTTGTATGATTAGTGTCAAGTAACATTTACAATAGGTACTAGAAATAAAACGATTTTGGAATATTTAGCTTCTGTGGTGCGTGATGGTGGCGACAGTGACGGTCTTGGGTTCGATATGCAGGTCGGGCAGTGATTGGGTGCTTCTACTCAGTTTCAGTCCGGAGTCTGGAAATGTAACTCATATAGCGATAGACTCCTCATCATATTATGGGACGGAATATATAGAGCGGTAAGTGAGTGCATTAGTTCCTACAGAGAACTTCTCAGGTATGCAGGTTTCCTCACGATGTTTTCCTTCACTGCTAAGCAAACGATAATTTACAAAGAATACACACATAATTTTTTGAGAATTCAGAGATGGGTGCCCTTGGGATTTGAACCTACGGACATTCGTCTCGGCAGTCCGTTCCACATCCAACTAGGCTATCGCTTTTATAAATCCAAAATCAAATATAAAACCTGTACTTAATAGTCTGTTGCAGTTATTTCAAGTTTTACTAAAATAACTTTTATTTATTGAACCATAGAGTTTTCATTACATAACTCTCAACAAGCTTTCCATTTACTTTATTAGCAATACCTTTAAAGATAACTTGCACATTTTATCGATCGCTTGCGTCCAGTCAAGCTTGCATTACCCCTGGTGTCCTCCGCCCCTTGTTTAAGCCCTTAATCCGTTCATCGTAGAATATTCATTAAACCATACTATAAACTTTAAATTAAGGTACTTAAAATTGAAAATAGACTAAAGATATTTTAAATATAAAGGCTATATCATCAGGTACAAATCTAGCCTTAAATTGTGCATTCAAAATTGGAAACTATTTATCGCATCAGCTGCTTTCATTTAATAAAATTCATCTCTTTATGAAAATATATTTTGTTTTAAATTCACAACGGAAGGTTTAATATCGTTTCCATTTTTTCATCTATATTTTCACTTAAAACATCTTCAGAATCCCTAACATTATTCCCATCTATTTTATTTACGGCGCCTTTAAAGATAACTTGCACATTTCAGTGATCCCCAACGTCCAGTCAAGCTTGCACTTACCGTAGTGTCCCCCGACCCTCGTTTAAGTCCTTAATCCGTTCATCGTGGAATATTCAATAAATCGCGTCCGAACCAGACGGCAATTTATCACTGTTTTTATTGTTTTCATATAAATTTCCGGATTTTGCTTTTGGAATCGTTTTTGTTCAGAACGTACCTGCTGGTATGTTTTGTTTGTTAATTTGTGTTGAATGAAGTTGGGTTTTGTTGTCTATTGATAAAAAGTGATCAATATTAACGATAAAATGTGTTAATAGCATATTCCTAAATTACAGATTATCTCGTATGCTAAAAATGAATGTGGACTGGCGAGGGGTAACCGTCGCTTGTTAATGGATACTCTATCTGTACCTCACTCGACATAACATTAGGTGCAATAAACTCACTTTGTCGTGGCCGGCACATAAAAAAAAGACGAGTTTTATTTCACTGTACTAAATCCAGAATTAAGACATAAAATCCGCAATCAAATAAAAATCATTGATGATCTACCTCTAATTTTTTTAGAATTGGTTTCTTCTTGTCTCTTAAAAGTCATTATTGCCAAAACCTTGGAATTTATTCTAAAATTAATTATAATAATCATATCAGCCCTGTATTATAAGTACTGTCCCACTGTTGGGCACGGGCCTCCTCTACTACTGAGAGGGAGTAGGCCTTAGTCCACCACGCTGGCCTAGTGACGGTTAGTAGACTTCACACACCCTCGAAAATACCTAGTAGATAATTTCTCAGGTATACTGGTTTCCTCACGATGTTTTCCTTCACCGTTAAAGCAAGCGATAATCCATAAAGAATACACACATATTTTTTTAGAAAAGAGAGAGGTGTGTGCCGTTGGGATTTGAACTTGCAGACATTCGTCTCGGCAGTCCGTTTCACAACCAACTAGGCTATCACCGCTTTTTTTATTCTAAAATTACATATATTCTGAAATCGAAAACCATTACAACACCAGTAATATAAACAATAGATAAACATACTAAATTAGGTAAAACATGTCAATTGAAAAAAAAAGCTAACATAAAACAAACTATATTAGACTGACGAAATCACATGACACTCGACTAATGAATAATTCTTGTTAATCCGGTGTCCTAAACACACAGCGGACGTAACAAAATCAAACAAAAACGTTTGCAAAGTAAAGCTCGCTAGATGTCTCTGTTATCCTGATCACAATAGATAAAGGTATAGAAGGTGCAATGGTGAAAAAGAAAAAATAAGTAAGTCGATGAGGCTGACAGTGAGTTTGGAATTATTTTAGATTCCAAATTTTTTAATATAGCAGTATAATATTATATGTCAAATTCAATACTTGCTTGTACGCTAATATATGTTTAAAATAGAAAATAATGTTTTTTCTTTTTAAAAGAAAGAAAAAAACATCAAATAGTGTATTATGTGCGCTGCCATGCCGTTCATCTGATTTTGACAACTTATTGCTTGTACTTTACAAGTTATAGGCCTAATACAATTAAGTATTGACGCGCTATTCTTAACAACAAACGTATTTAAGAGAACGTTAAAGTAATGAGACAATGTAGAAGAGATAATTTTTTTCAAATTTCAAAATGTATTCCCGCTATTTCATCTTCTATTGCAACTCGACGAATATCAACCAGTAATATATCAATCAGTCCTGTTTTGGTACTGAAAAGCTTTAAGTCGACTACTGGTCTAATTTGCTATTAATACTCTTCCATTACCATAAACATTAAAACTATTTTTTCATACAGAAAATTGACTCCACTGCTCCTGATGTTAAGTAGAGTGGACTCCTATAGAATGTCGCCTGACGAGAGATGATTGCCCCTCGACAGTCGACACAATTATGCCGACCTGTTGGAACCGGATATACACAGGCTGATTCCGGAACGCGACACATTTACGTGGTCTACTATGGCGGGTTTTAACACCTTGTGTACGGTGGTCACTATCCGAGCGGATATAAAATATATCCTACCACCAGCAAACTATAAGGACTGATGTAGATCAGCACTTATAATGCATCATGGCATAATAATAATATAATAATATCAGCCCTGCATTATATACTTGCCCACTGCTGAGCACGGGCCTCCTCTACTACTAAGAGGGATTAGGCCTTAGTCCACCACGCTGGCCTAGTGCGGATTGGTAGACTTCACACACCTTCGAAATTCCTATAGAGAACCTTTCAGATGTGCAGGTTTCCTCACGATGTTTTCCTTCACCGTTAAAGCGAACGATAAATTCACAAAGAATACACACATGATTTTTTAGAAAAGTCAGACGTGTGTGCCCTTGGGATTTGAACCTGCGGACATTCGTCTCGGCAGTCCGTTCCACACCCAACTAGGCTATCGCCGCTTTTATCGTGGCATAGATTACTTACAATGTATTGTAGTAGAAATAATGTTTATCAACATCTCCCGCACAACATGGTAACAAAGCCTTCTGTAAACCTCTTACTGTGTCAACATTAAGTAGGTAATCTTGGATAATAAGTGCTAATAACCCTTTGGCATTACAAAGGCGATTACATGGTTTTGCATAGACCGTGAGGATTTGGTGTGTTTGGACTGGCTTGCCGAGTTTAACTTATTTTTTAATACTTGATTTGTGCTGATGTGTAACAGGGAATGAAATGTTTAGGGATATGCTAAAGAAACTTGGCTTAGGTTTTTGGTTTAGGATCTAGACATATTAAATCTTTAAAAGTAGGTAATATTGATAGCATATTTTAGTATAATGACCTTATCTCCTAGCAAATTGATTATAGAGATATGACGTCAATAACTGTTTTAATTACCTGTATAAATATTGTAAATAATTTTAAGGTTGAAATCTAGCTTTACAACCACACCGCCTTAAGGCGGCCGTAATAACTAAGTCTAATTTTTACTTTCAAATAAATACTTGAAAAATATGTTCATGATCTGATCCCTGGGCTATATTGGATTACGATATTACGTATAAAAAAAGAATTCATTCTTTGAAAATTTTATTAAATCCAAGAACCGTTAGCATTTTATGAAAAGAATAAAATTCCATATTCGAACCATATTCTAAATTCAAAAATATCGGCACTGCAAGACAAAAATAAAACTGGAACTACCAAACAAAACTGCCTATTCAAAACTCCAACGTCGAAACAATGGGAGTCGCGCCAGCCTAACACCATACAAAACTTTACCTTCAAACGAACGTGTATCAACCTGCAACTTTTGACTTATCTGGTGTGTCTAACAGGCTTTAGAACAAAGAAACCAGTGGGAACGATGCTTTTAGAAATAAAAAAATGTTGGTACAACTGTGACTACATCGAAGTGACAAGCGCTTTACAGATTAGTGCGAAATATTGTAATTTGAAGTTTTGGGTGATGTTAAAATAAATATGGGGAGTAACTATCCATCAAGTGGACGAATTGTGACTTTTTAATATCATAATCATCCATTGACAATCATCTATAGACACGAACGTCCATATAAACTATTTGTTCATCTGATCTAAAATGGCAACCAAAACGTCACTATTATAACTTATTTATTCACTTGAACAACAAATAATTTTACTTTTTTTTAATTCACATCCAGGTTTGCACTTAGACTCTCGTTTTTCATATTACGAGCGCCACTCCGTACACAACCACAAGCATCGATATTAACACCATACTAAAATCAGTTTGAATGGATGACAGTTCAGTTTAACACAGTAATAGTTGTAACGCCAAATCTAGTACGTATATATTAGTACATATATATCGATGTAATCATTATTTCTTTTTGGTTTCGCGAAACGTGTCTTATGACTACAGCCCAGCCTTCATGGGGAGGACTGGGTGGTTATGACGGGTCACCGTGTCTTACGACCAGGCGCTGAGACGCCCAGTTGACGACGACCTCTAACCGTTAAGCAAGCGTTAATTCCCAAAGAATACTCACATAACTTTAGAAAAGACTGAGATGAGGCCTTGGCTTCTGGACTTGTGGCAATTCGTGTGAATAGGCACAAATTCCAACTCTAGACTGAGTAGATTAATCTACTATCCGACCTGGGTTAGAACCTGGGCCTTCAGAGCAGTGTCGGATCGCGCTACAACTACGACACCGAGACAGCTTAAACACAAAACCAATATTCGGAACGACCGATAAGCTAATAAATTCATTACTAACAAGTACGCTGTTTAAAAAACGATTTCGGCGCATGCATAACATTAGAGACGGTAGGCAAGCGACGGGACAAATATATGCGCATATATTATTATGTATGAATAGACTGGAAGCTAAAATGTACTGGATTTTACGCTTAGAGGCTATTGAGGTTTTGTTATGTAGTCGATAACATGATGTATGGACAGTGAATTCTCTTAATTTGATGTGGTTTATGTTTTCGCGAATGTTAGACATTTAAATAAAACTATTTTTTGGATTTTAGCGGGGTTTTTTATTATGATTTTATTTCGACGTTTCGAAGACTTTTATAGTCACGGGGGGATTAAGGTGTTGGTCGTCCGAAAAGTCAAAGTTAGAATATCTATCAATTTTTTATAATTATAATTTTTTTACGTCGGAAGAAAATTATAGTATAAAAATACTCCGATAAAATTCTAAAAATATTTTTATTTCAAAACTTAACTTGAATCAGCCCTTTACTCTTATCAGAATTCTTAGGTATGCAGATTTCCTTACGTTTTCCTTCACCGTTAAAATAAGCGATCATTCACATAGTATACACACATAACCTTAGAAAAGTCAGAGCTGTGTGGCTTGACTTTTGAATATGCGGTCTTTCGTCTCGACATTCCTTTCCATTCCTAGCTAGGTAATAAAATAAAGTCCTCATAAAAAGAATAGACTCCACACATCGGTGGTGTCTTCCGTGTCGTGAACCAAAAGGTCCGGTAATTCATATCTGTGCCGCACCATCAGGCTGTGGAATGGTTTGTCAGCATACGTGTTTCCTCCTTCCTATAACCTGGGGTACTTCAAATGGAGTCATCATCATCATCTCAACCACAGGAAGTCCACTGCTAAACATAGGCCTCCCCCAAGGATCTCCACGTCGACCTGTTGGAAGCGGCCTGCATCCAGCGACTTCATGCGACCTTAGGCCAGGTCGTCCGTCCACCTTGTAGGCGGGCGTCCGACATTTCGCTTACCTATACGAGGTCGCCACTCTAGAACCTTTCGACCCAAATGTAGTGTGAGAAAGCAATTATGCAGGCCGGCATTACTATGCCGACCGTCTAGATGCTTGTATCTTTGGTCGATCGACACTTTCTATAAACTTCTCTTCGCTTAATATCAGGTGCAGTGAAGCCAATTTGTCGAGATACAATAAAAACAAAATCAAAATATTAGACCCACCGATAAGTATCCAATAGTATTTTATCTGCAACATTTTAGTCTACGTCGTACCAGATAATCTTTTGATCGCGAATGAAATTTAGCAGACGCCTGTAAACAATGGGAATTTCAAGTAAATTTTAGTTTTGAGTTAGAAAGGCGTTTAAAGATGAATGCAATTTTTCCACATCATTGTAATGTTTGGAGTCTTGGAATTATTGGATCGATTTATTTTACTAATAGAATTTCGTATAGTTCTCAATAATACCAGCCCTATATTGTATACTGTCTCACTGCTGGATACGGGTTTCTTCTTCTACTACTGAGATGGATTAGGCCTTAGTCCACAACGCTGGTCTAGCGGGGATTGGCAGCCCTCACATAACCTCAAAATTCTTATAGAACTTCTCAGGTATGTAGGTTTCCTCTTGATGTTTTTGTTCCGTTAAAGGAAGCGATACTTCACAAAGAATGCTCACATAACTTTAGAAAATCAGAAATGCGCGCCCTTGGGTTTTGAGCCTGCGGACATTTGTCTCGGCAGTTCCACACTCAACTAGAGTTTCGACGCCAATGTTGCTTTTGAATATAGGTCATTTATCTTGATTTGATTAATTATTCGGGATCTCAAGAGGCCGTAATCAATCGAGCTATATTTTACTAAAGTGAAAGAAAATCATTATACAGAAGCGTGATGTCCTAACTAACTGCTTGGCAGCAAATAGATAGTATACCAAAGGACTCTCACATACTGATAATGCTAGTTATAGACCACGACGTCCATAATTTCAAATTAATTAGTCACTAAGTTCAGGTGTTAAATTCAGGTAAATTGTTAATGAGCAAGTTACTTGCAATTCATGCCTTATGTAATTGGAATAATGACATCTTGCACGTAATTTGTGTCCGATGTAGGCGACACACGAGCAGATTGGGTTTATAAATATTAGATTTTTTTCGTTGGTTATACATACATCGATGGTTCCTAAGTAAACTAATGTATCTGAAAAAAAGCGATATTCACTTTTTTAACGTTTTGTTATCAAGATACTGTTTACTATCAAACCCTTAAAAAGTAAGTAACTGATTTTCAATGAAGTTTTCTTTCTTATTAACTTTTGAGTTAAATAGGTTTGGTAGTAAACAGAACCTTAATGAAACGCTAAAAAGTGAATATCGCTATTTTTGCAGATACGATGGTTTACTTAGGAGCCATCGAATTATTATAGTTAGAAATGGACCGGACTACCGACACGAACGTCTACAGATTCAAAATTCGAGGCACAGCCTTTTTCGAAGCTACATGTGTATTGATTATAAATTATCGTTCGCTTTAACGGTGAGGGAAAACATGGTGAGGAAACCGACATACTTAAAAATCCTCGGAATTTCGAAGGTCTGTGAAGTTGGCAACCCGTGCTAGGCCAGCGTGGTGGAGGAATGCCTAAAATCTCTCAATAGAGGAGGTCTTTCCTCAGCAGTGGGCAGTATATAAAACTTGGCTGAATTTTATATTATTGTACATCATGCCATTTTTTTCAAGGAGTAGGTATGGGTGTATAATCGTAAGAAATAAAATGTTACTACTCCTGTTTTTATTATTTAATACGAGCACGTCAAAGTAACCCCACTGCACCTGATGGTAAGTGGAATGGTGTCTAATAGAATGTGGATTGTCGAGAGATGATTACCCCTCGACAGTCGACACAATTATGCCGGCCTGTTGGAACTGGATATACACACACTGATCTCGGAACATGGCACTCACATGGGCCACTAAGGCGAGTTTTAACACCTTGTGTACGGCTGTCGCTATCCAGGCGGATATTAAAATACCTACCACCAGAAAAAATGCCACAAAATCTACTTATTATCTATAAAATCATATAATGTATGTTGATCAGTTTATTCCGCTTCTACGGCTAAACCACTGAAAGCCTACTAATAATATAAATACGAAAGTGTGGGAGGATTCATGTATGTATGTATGTATGTTTCTCTTTCACGAAAAAACTACTGAACGGATTTGAATAAAACTTTACAGTAATATTGGTTATACAACAAAATGACACACAGGCTACAATTAAAATTATTTTGTGTAATTTGGTCATAATATAACGATACAATCAAGTAAGTTAGAAAAACAATTGCTATCTTGGCGTACGCTGCCTAAACTGTTGGAGTTAGACAAAGATGATGTAGGATTGTTTGTCTGAAATAGTTCTGAATAAAACTCCACGACAGCATATATCTCCTTTTATGTGAAAGCCACTATGACCAAAACAGTGAGCCATAAATCTAATTTGGATACTTTTTAGCGGGATTTTTATCCCGGAAAACTCCTTCACGTGGACGAAGCCGCGACAAAGCTAGTATTTTAATAAAATTTGATATAAACCTTCATCTCTAAGAACAGACTTTTTGAATATATACCACGTATCTTGTCATGTAAAACCGTAAGCAGAATCTAGTAAACCGCAGCGTTTCCCCGCCCGTCTACAATCCTCAGCAGTTAAATGTTTGAGTTATGCTCGTTATTACTCCATTTCCTAACCCGATGGCATGGCCGATATCTTGGGCCAGATTCCGTCCCTTCATAGTTCATTGGCCTTATTGCGGGTAATGTATTGCTTTATTAGATTTCTCGTGGTTTGAGGTTTATTGATTAGTTTTCAGTGAATTTTATTATTATTGGGTTTAGGTTATTATTAACGGATATTAATTAAAGTAAGAATTGTGATATTATAAATGCACTTTTATTGTTGGAAAAATTACAGACAGAACAGTATTTAATGCAGAACACAAATAATAAAAGCAACATAAGCGCCTCTAGCGGCAAGAAACAGAAACATCTTGACATAATACAATTTATAACTTTATTATTAATTTTGCTGGTGGTAGAATGTATTCCGTCCTATGATGTGATATGAGTGAGCCTATCGCCATATGTCCTTTTTATACGGCAAAAGACTATACAAATAAAGCCCTAGGTTCAACGGTAGACATTCTGCGAATGATGATGATGATGATAATAATATATTCTGTTTCATGATCAGAAAATATTATGTTAAAATCAGCCATTGCGTTATTTCAATACCTATTTAAAATACACGAACATTCGCGAAATTTTAAAATGAAAAACACGTATCAAATAACTTCACATTAAGTTAATTAAATTTGGTTTACACAAAATAACTATAAAAGCATTGAACAACGGTGTTGAAATTTAATTAATTAGCTATAACATGTATATAAATAAAAATCAGTTGCCGAAATGTTTACAAGCGCATAAGTTCAAAATGGCTGCACCTATTGGCTAAAACTTCTTTAGTTGTATTTGTAGTTATTAAGACAAGGTTTGTATCTAAGAATAATTTTGAAAAATCAATGTAAAATACGGGAAATGTTGGCAAATTGGATAATATTTTTTATTGTTTATTTCGTACATGTTAATATATAAATCACCTAAACTATTATTAAAAAGAAAATAGTCTTTGTTTCATTTTAATCAAAATAGTTCTAAGATTATAAAAAGATTGTCATACAAAAATCTAAGCTTATGTAATGTTTACTCAATCTACCTTGAAATAGAAATTAAACTAATTTTCGGATTCTATCGCGGTGCTGGTATTTTATTTATTTTTTTTATTTTCTCCCGACGTTTCGAAGACTTTGCAGCCTTCATGGTCACGGGGGGGACTGAGGTGTTGTTTAAATTTTTTAAAAAAGTTGTATAATTGTAAAATGTAGGTAGATATTGTAACTTTGACTTTACGGATGAACAACACCTCAGTCCCCCCCGTGACCATGAAGGCTGCAAAGTCTTCGAAACGTCGGGAGAAAATAAAAAAAAAATAAAATACCAGCACCGCGATAGAATCCGAAAATTAGTTTAATTTCAATGTCTAACATTCGCGTAAACATAAGAAATCATTATACCTTGAAATAGCAAAACATCAATGTAAAATACTTCATAATTTTTCCATATCATGATTTGCACATTTTTAATGGGAATATTAGCATATTTTCTGTAAATATATTTTTTTATTAATACCTAAGGACGCTGTGATATCTTGTCATACGGACATTTCAAAGACAGCGACTTATTACCAATTACTAATAACTTTTGGAGCAACAATTTAACCCTGATATCCAATCTAATACTAACTATACAGTTTAACGTATTTGTTTAAATCGGATGTCAATTTTTTTATAATTTTAGGGCATTTGCAATTTATTTAAATAATTTCAAGATCAGATAGACATTAATCAGTCAAAGAATCTTTTTCACTGAACAAATACATTGATATGTATGTATGTATTATACATGTGTTTTTATTTTATTATTATTTTCTTTTGACGACCTTGGTGGCGTAGTTGTACTGCAAGCGCGGTGCGACAGCGCTCTGAGGTCCTGGGTTCGAATCCCGGGTCGGGTAAAGTGATATTTGGGTTTTTCTGCTCAGTATCAGCCCGGAGTCTGGAATTTGTGCCCGATATGGCGATAGGCTCGCCCCCTATCACATCATGGGACGGAACACACTTGACGATAAGTGGGCGCCCTGGTTGCGCCTCTGCATACCCCTTCGGGGATAAATGCGTGATGTTGTGGGTGTGTGTATATTTTCTTTTTTTATTTAATCATTCTCGAACTATTAAAGATACTTCGGTGATACAACACAACCCACGGGCCACTACCTTCTCTTACTCGTTTTTATATCCATCCCATGGTTATCTGGAAGACATTGCCTAGAGCGATAAGACCGCCATTTGTACATGTGCTTTTTGTCTCTCTTTTCTTTGTATTGTTTTTTTTTTTGTGTTTGGTAGAATAAAGAGTAAATAAATCAATAAATTGAAGCAGAAGTTGTGGTCATCAAAAATATACCTAACAAATCTCTACTCTAACCATACGGTATATCATAGAGCGTAGCTTTTCGCCTGGTTTACAGGATATATCCGGTAGTCCACACTCCACACAAACGGTCGGTCTGTGTTGTCGATGACAAATGTTGACTGATGCTGCCATTCTCCATGTTTACTGCTCTAGGAAGTAGTTGATAAATAGATGCGGTATCTTTGCTAGTTAAATATAAACTATTTTTCGGATTTTATCGCGGTTTTAATATTTTAGTTTTCTCCACGTTTCGAAGACTTTGCAGCCTTCGTAGCCAAAGGTATAAGTAGATCGGACCACCAACAGCTTAAATTTAAAAAGTTGTATAATTGTAAAATGTAGGTAGATATTGTAACTTTGACTTTGCAGATGATCAACACCTCAGTCGCCCCGTGACCACGAAGGCTGCAAAGCCTTCGAAACGTCGGGAGAAAACTAAACTATTAAAACCGCGATAAAATCCGAAAATAGTTTAATTTTAATGTCTATTCATGTGTATTTTTTTTATGTGAAATAATTGACACAATATACACATTATAAAGAAACAAAAACAAACAAACAAGCAAAGCTAACATTAGAAATATGCGGTTTAATTATTTTTTTATTTAATAAATTTCAAGTAAATAGCTCCTAAAAATAGCACCTCGTATTGCTATGGAAACACTAACCCACTCTGGCACGTTCAGTCCGGACAAATCATTACAAAACCAAGCAGTAATCTGACTTCCGACTCTCCACCATAACATTAAGACATTGATGATAAAATATTACAAACTCGTATTCCCGAGTCCAATGTTTCATCCCTCCGCGCCACTCCATCCCACTTCAAATTCCCAGCGAGTAATAAAAGTAAACAACACAACATTGCTTTAATTTCCTCCCGAACATTACGCACCGTACGTTATCTGTATTTGAGATGAGTATGAGAGAACAGTGTGGAATACGAAACAATTAAAGGTCCGTATTGCGAAATCTTAAGTTTTTTTTTTTATTGCTTTGAATGACGAGACGAGCTTGTCGTTCGCCTGATGGTAAGCGATACGACCGCCCATAAATAGCAGAGACATCATCTAACACCTTAAATTACAAAGTATTGTTTGGTATCCCACTGCGCTCGCCATCCTGAGGCATGAGATATTACGTCTTATTATGTCCAGTAGTTACAATATCCTTCAAATCGGAACATAATAGTGACAACGCACTGCTACTTGGTGGCAGAAATAGACATTGCGGTGGTACCTACCCAGGCGGACACTCACATCTGAGAGACTTGCTACCAGCAAAGCAATATTTACTTTCTATGGCCTGTATTACTAGATTAGGTATAAGCTGAGTTCCTGTCAAATTTAAGTCAATATCTTAAGATAGTCCGTATATAATAAACTCGTATTAACTCCAGCTCAAATTACATCTTATCTCCTGGTATAAATTATAACTGATAATTGTATCTTACCAATGTTCACGTATTTAATAACATATTGTTATAAACAGTACTGCTTGTTGTTTCACTTAAAATCATGTGAAAATAAAAAAATTCTTTATATTCGATTCTTTTAAGGAATTTATCAGCGAAAATCATCACAAAACTTCACCTTTATATTCGTAGTTAGAAAACCGTTGCCTTATTCGTGTAGCATACTGCACACTCCACACATAATAACATCGCGTACAATAATTCGCAAAATGAAATTATCACCGTAAGGGTTGAATCGGGAATGGTACCGCCACCTCGTAATAAAGCTTTTGGTAATGTTCGCACGGTTCGTATGGCTTGTAATTAGGCAACTCTAGAAACGGAAATTTCTGATAAACCTAGACGTACAATGAAAATGTACGATTTACATTTCATAAGTACAGTTTTAGAAGGACACTGGAAAAGACAAGTTGAAAGGAATGATTAACATGTCTTTTAATTTTGGAAAATTATAAAGCTTTTTTATTGCCATTAATGACGAGACGAGCTTGCCGTTCGCCTGATGGTAAGCGATACAACCGCCCATAAACAGAGACACCAACCAACACATTGGATTACGAAGTATTGTTTGGCATTCCACTACGTTCGCCATCGCGAGACATAAGATGTTAAATCTTATTATGTATAGTAATTACACTGTCCAATGTCATTACAATGTCCTTCAAACCGGAACATAACAGTGACTACACACTGCTGCTTAGCAGCAGAAATATACATTCCGGTGGTACCTACGCAGGCGGACTGTCACATATGAGAGACCAGTAAAAAGTGAATGCGTTGTTTTGTAACATTAACTTGTCCGACAACCAAATGAGATGGATGTGAATAAAAAATATTAGTCAAATAAGTAAAATTATTTGTTGTTCAAGTGAATAAATAGGTTATAACAGTGACGTTTAGGTTGCCATTTCAGTTCAGATTTTGAACAAATAGTTTATATGGACGTCTCATTCTAACATCTAAGAGAATATTTTTCTAGTCTAGACCTTATTAATAAAGGAGATCAGACTGGCGAATGGTTATGTAAGAACAATAATCTTCTCAATGTTGGAAATATCGGATTATCCAGTTCATTATTTTGATACTAGCTTTTCGAAGCGGATCTGTCTATGTGAAAGTTCTTTTGTGGGTAAAAATATCTTTTCCTATATAAAATATAGCCGACACGTTATTTCAGGTATACACATACGTCACAACTTTATCTCTGAAAGGGTAGGCAGAGGCCTAGGTGGCCCGACATCGGGTAATGCTCTCTTGAGCTTGCCAGCTATACTAGATACACGCATATGATTTTACCAAGGTCTCATTACTTGGAAAGTGAGAGGCTCTGCCCAAGAGCCGATCCTGCAAGGGTTGCGGTTGCATGCACTTGCGCGTCCCTTGACCTTTGATATTAGGGAGTGAAAGGAAGAAGCGCAACTGGTGCACCAAATTTGCGCCATGTGTATTCCGTCCCATGATGTGATAGGAGACAAGTCTATCATCATATCGGGTACAAACCTGGTATACCTTCATACGAATTTGAAACAAATATGGTAAGAACGGAATTGGATGTTTGATTATTTTGACAGTTCTTGTTACTGCGGAAGTTAACGTGTCTAAATAGATAATGTGTTCTGAAGTGGAGGTATTCATGATGATTTAAAAAAGATTAAAAACAACAAATGTTATAAAGTTGCTTTTGAAGTGACGTGGCATATCGAGCATGTCCTAAAAGGAATCCCTTCTAGCCGAATTTCGACAATGACGGCCAATCTTAACGGAGATCAACAAGCTAGGTATGCAGGAGATATTGTATTCAACATAAGCGGCGATAGCCTAGTTGGGTGTGGAACAGACTGCCAAGACGAATGTCCGCAGGTTCAAATCCCACGGGCACACATCTCTGACTTTTCTAAAATTATGTGTGTATTCTTTGTGAATTTATCGTTTGCTTTAACGGTGAAGGAAAACATCGTGAGGAAACCTGCACATCTAAGAAGTTCTCTATAGGAATTTCGAAGGTGTGTGAAGTCTACCAATCCGCACTAGGCCAGCGTGGCGGACTAAGGCCTAATCCCTCTCAGTATTAGAGGAGGCCCGTGCTCAGCAGTGAGCAAGTATATAATACAGGGCTGATATTATTATATTATTATTATTGTATTCAACACTTAGCATGTACTCAGACATTGCGAAACGTGCCTTAAGTATGAGCAATGAAGTATATTTTAATATGTATTTTGCTTCTATAAATATTTTAATACACTTATTCATGTATCATTTACGTCTTATAAGGCAGGAGATGCGGACAAAGTGATAATGGAATTTCCAAACAGCCACTACGCTGTAGCAGATGAATTATTCGGGTTTATTTAGTTTAGAGTGGCTCGGTAGCTTTGTTAGATTACAGTACGATTGCAGTGCTGAGGTCTATGGTTCGACCCTGAGTCGGGCAGTGATATTGGTTTTTTTTACTAAGTATATATAGTAGATGGAGAGACGTCATCAAATTAATTGAGTCACGATTCTCAATAATGAGGGAGCCACTGGAAAGAGTACATAAGCTGATATTAGTCTTCGCATTCGTATCTCTCTCGTAAATACAAAAAAACATCAGAAAATATAAATAACTAAGTATTGCTCGCGGTTTCATCTGCGTAAGAAGCCCATACGAAAATCCCTAAATGCAGCGATCCATAGAACCATGTCTAAGCTAGCGAAATCTATTTAAAAACTAGATTAAAAATACAAATATTACCCGCGTGAGCAACTTACCACAGGAAAGCCTATATTTGAATCCAGGATATAGAATTTATAATAAAAAATAATATCAGCCCTGTATTATGTACTGTTCCATTGTTGGGCACGGGCCTCCTCTACTACTGAGAGGGATTAGGCCTGAGTCCGCCACGCCGGCCTAGTGCGGATTGGTAGACTTCACACACCTTCAAATTCTTATAGAAAACTTCTCAGGTTCACCATTAAAGCAAGCGATAATTCACAAAGAATACACACATAATTTTATAAAAGTCAGAGGTGCCTTGGGATTTGAACCTGCGACTTTCGTCTCGATAGTAGTTATATTAATATATTATTGCATATATATTATACATTACTGCGGATATTGCCTTTACACGTGCTAAATTTCATTCAAATCTCTGCATTGGTTAATGCCTTTACTTCTAAGACACATTCAGAAATAATCACAAATATTAACATTAATTCTATTAGTAAGAATAAAACACTTAAGAAATTACCTTCCAAGTGAACTGCATCAAACAGAAATCGCCTCTAAACTAAAATAAATCTAGGAAGCAAAATCCTAGCAACAGTTGCAACACGTACGGCGCCACTCATAAAGAACCACTCTGGATGTTATTTATTCTCTCTGCCGCGAGAATAAAAATGCGGTTGACGCCAAGCATTTCAACTGATTGATAACCGACTGGGAAGAAGGGAATGCTTTTTGGCATGCTTTACAGGTCTTGAGGTAAGTTAATGATCATGAAGCCTTAGGTCTCAAATGATATCAAATATTTTACAATCTCCTTCCAATGGTTGTTGGTAGACATCGCCTCAAGCGATAAGACCGCCATTTGTACCACCGATGTTTTAATCATTTCCACCGTCTGTATACATATTTGTCTTTCTTATATTTACGGTATACAATAAAGTTTTAAATAAATAATATAACAACAGATGCAGAATTGATGTATCATAGTTGTACGTATTATATCCCGTAATAGAGACGTATAGAGACTTTCCCGCCCTCACACCCACTACAACTCCTGTAAGCCAGGATCAGCAGCGGCATTGTATGACACCGAGCAGTGAAGCTCGGCGAGTATCAGTAAAAATTAATTTGACATTATCCCGCAACGAAATTAATCAAATAGCAACATAGGGGGAAGTTGGAAGGAAGTGTGTGTATGTGTCTACATTGAGCCCTAAGACCAGTGAAACCAACATAACCGTTCTACTCACCCCCGTGTGGTAGCTATAACGTGTTTGTACCCTGCAAGAAAATAAAAAAGAAATCAGTTGGCAGTCTGTGTATACTCGGGTCCGACAGACCGGCATAATTATGTCGACTGCATAACTATCTCTCGTCAGTCGATATTCTATTGGACCACTCCACTTACCATCAGGTGCACTGGGGTCACTTTTCTGTGCACGTATAAAAATAGATCAAATATTTATACTCGTAAGGTAGCTATTCAAATATCGCACGTAACTTGCGAATTACAAGACAGCGCCGACAATTTGTTGAACCCGTACAAACAACATTGTTTATTATCAATACTCTAGAGATTTTGCAAACAAACCTACGTGCATTGTTCGATGTAATGTAGCAGGAAAAAATAAATTTAGACATTTTGTAAATATTCAGGTTCAAAGATTATTAAAAATATATATTTAGTAACCCAAAGACAATTTAACACATAAGTATCTTTGTAATATAATACTATGAGACATATTTTATATACTATCCCACTGCTGGGCACGCGCCTCCGCTACTACTGAGAGGTTTTCTTAGTCCACCAGGCTTGGTGTGGTTGCGTGGGACATATTTCACATAACCTCAAACTCTTATAGAGAATTTCTCAGGTATGCAGGTCTCTTTACGATATTAAAGCAAGCGACGATTTAAAGAATACTCACATAACTTTGGAATTCAGAGGTGCGTGTCCTTGGGTTTTGAACCTGCGGACATTCGTCTCGAAACTTTGATGCACTACCAACTAAGCTATCATCAGAGGTTTACACATATACCTTTACTGTGATCATAATTATATTTTTCTTATTTCCCCGTTTTTCTTCTTTATCCTTCTTTCATTCTAACTGTGTCGATTGATAAGAGATGGTCTTATGAAATACTCTATTTGGAAGACATTTCACTTACTATCAGATGAAGAAGAAAAAGTCATTAACATTTTATCACAAACAAAACATTAATCACGTTAACCTGCTAATAATAAAGTCCATAATCGTACAAAAAATCCAACATAAATCCGTCTCAAAGCCAAAGTACAGACAAGTCCACAAAGGCTAGTTACACACATTACTGCGGCGTATTCATAGCTACCGTATAGTTTTGTATCTATTGACACACCCGTGCTGCAAGGTACAGTCGAGCGCAAACGACGCTCTACTAACTCGCTGTAGTTTAGCAGAAAGGAACAGATACAAACTTGTTCAGTGTTGCGTTAGACAAAACTTACCATTTATTTCAATAAAATAGATACGGTCCTAGGTATTATTGAGGATTAGCGACCCGCCCCAGCCTCGCACGGGTGCAATGCTGATACTAAATACACTACAGTAAAACTGTGAAACGGTATATAAAAACATAGCGGCCCGCTCTGGCTTCGCACAGGTATAACATAACAAAATAACAGTATTTCTCCACTATTTAATGGATGTTATTTTACATATAAACCTTCCTTTTGAATCACTCTATGTATTAAAAAAACCGCATCAAAATCCGTTGCGTAGTTTTAAAGATTTAAGCACACAAAGGGACATAGGGACAGAGAAAGCGACTTTGTTTTATACTATGTAGTGATTTATAAAATGACATCTGTTTTATACTATGTAAGGTCTACTTTATTTTGATTCAAAGGGCATTGTAGCCTCTATTACCATACGTTGTGAGACAACAGTAATTAATGTTTCAATTATACAAGCTTAGTAAAATACCATACTTGACACCTTTTCGCGTGAAATAGTAGCCAGAGGTTCAACTTAATCATCCAATTTAGACCATGTGTTTTCCCTGATGCAACTATTACACTGACTTTTAACCATGTGTTTTCCATGATTCGATAGGGGGTGAGCCTCGACCATATTGTGCAAAAATTCTACACTCCGGTCTGTTAATGGCCAGATTTATACAAAAAATTTCGAATAGTGCCAGTATTTTATATACTGGTTTTTATGACAACACTCCGCAACTATCGAATGTAATATCAACTTTCTGCAATTGCACAAAAGTCGACATTGCATTCGAAGGATTGTTACTTTTTAAATGTTTTGGATTATAAAGTCAATTTTATGGTTTTTTTTTTACTCGCAAATAGTAATTGTAAAGGTGGGACTCGCTCATCAAAAACCCTTATTAGCCCAATCGTTTAAAACATTTCTCACCACCAGTACCTAGATGTTTACTCTTCAAACGTCGTCAGGTTTGAGTCGTACAATGCCTAGCCTAGTGCTTTCAGTGCCGTTTTCACACCAAAGAAACTGCGCGCTGGATGGAATTTTAATTCCAGTGAAGTTGACACGCGTGATGGCTGATAGTGGTTGGGACTTGAACCTTGAAGTAAGTAGGCAGGCTTTTCTTCAATGGGGTAGGCAGCGGTCTTGCTTTTCGTTGTGTTTTATGATGTGATAGGGAAGAATCTGTCGTTACAATGGAGACAAATTCCAGACTTTGAAGTGATATTTAGTAATGAAACACAATTTCACTTTGTACAACCACGGAATCGAACCCAAAACCTCAAAGCGATCTTAAACCGTGCACACAATACAATTACTCCACCGAAGTCTGCAATACTTTTAAAATGGCTCAGAATACTATTGCATCTCTACCTATCCCAAATTCATACCCACATATTAAAGCGTGCAAGTTATCAGCCATAAAACAAACAAAGGGAAGTAATAAAAAGTAACATCATAAAACAAGAACAAAAAGATTACTTCCCTAGCAGATATAAGTTAAATATTAACGCAAAAAAGAGGGTAGATAAAAAGCTTTTAATGATCGCTGAAATTTTACTACGAAGGAATTACATTATACCATTAATTTAACTTCCGGTCTATTATAATGAATTAACGCGAGCCATTAACAGTGTTTGTAGTCAGGTACCACTGTCTATTTTTATCGCTAAGCAATTGTTGCTATTGAAATAAAACTATTTTTTTGGATTTTTATATTATAATTTTCTCCTGACGTTTGGAACGCAGCCTTCGAGGTCATGGGAGGGACTGAGGTGTTACTCGTCCGAAAATTCAGTTATATTACCTATATTATACAGTTGTATTTTTTTAATTTTTAGCTGCTGACGGTTCGATCTAGTTGCTGCTATGTAATGCACATGAATTATATTCTGTCCCAGTGCTAGACACAGGCCTGTTCTACTACTCAGAGGGATTAGGCCTTAGTCCACCACGCTGGCTTAATGCGGATTGGTAGACTTCACACACCCTCAGAATTCCTTAGAGAATTTCTCAAGCATGCGGGTTTCCTCAGGATGTTTTCTTTTACCGTTAAAGCATGGCATAATTCACAAAGAATACATATTAATTTTTAAAGTCAGATATTTGTGCCCTTGTAGTTTGAACCTGCGGACATTAGTCTCGGAAGTCCGTTCCACACCCAACTAGGCTATCATCGCTATGTAAACGCGAGTATTTGATATAAAGACCTGAGAAAAAGGGTCTTGAGTGAGAGATGGATAATAAAGTCATCCTATAAGAGTTTCTTTTGAAGCACGAAGTCCCAAAAACAATATATTGATAGAAGTTGAACTAACATAGATTCTTTTAGAATTATACTTAACATTTTACTACAGTGACGTGTATTCTATATGCACGAACATCCATATAAACTATTTGTTTAAAATCTGAACTAAAATAGCATTGTTCTGAGTAAAATAGCAACCAAAACGTCACTGTCATAATCTATTTATTCACTTAAATAACCAATAATTTTGCTTATTTCACTAATATTTTTTATTCACATCCAAGTTTGCACTTAGACTAGCGTTTTTATATTATGAGCGCCACTCCGTACACAACCACAAGCATCAGTATTGACACCATACTAAAATTAGTTTGAATGGATGACAGTTCAATTCAGTTGATAACAGTGAATGTTGGGAACGCGAAATCTAGTACGTAGTACATATATATCGATGTTTTACTAAATTTCCAACTTAACATACATAGCATACGTAGCAGGGCCGTAGCTAGACTTGAATTTAAGGTAGGGCAGCTGTTTTTACAAGCAGGGCGGAAATAAAAATGTTACTAGATCTGATCTGCTCAATCGATTTTTGGTTTCCTTAAATTGTGAAGGTGAGCAAAAAAAAAAAAAAAAAAAGTTTATTAACTTACGTAATTGTTAAGGAAATATACAAATTGTAACAAAATTCCCATAAATCTCGAAAGAGGGTATTTCATCCATCAATACGAATAACTCTTACTATGGGACCAACTTCCAAATCGTAAAATAAAACCACTGCTCCATATATATTCATTGAGTCGTAATGTACAATTTAGTTCATTATTAAGATAGGGCATTATCATTTTAAGGTAGGGCATTGCCCCTCAATGCCCCCCCCCCCCCTAGCTACGGCCCTGATACGTAGTGTAGGACGCCCTCCAGCAAGGTGACGTACGAAAGGTCGCTGGCAAGAACTGGATGCGACATCCGAAGACAGGATAAAATGACATATATTGGAGGTCTATGTCCAGCAGTAGTCAATAATGATGAAACGCGAATGAACTTGTATGAACTAAAATTTGTGTACACATGAATAAATTAACTTACCAGTTAATGTTAAAAATGACTATGCAACTAAATAACATCTTATATAAACCAAGTTTCCTTAATTAACGTCATGTATTTAGTAAGTAAGTGAGGGGTGCTTGACCCCCCAAGACCCGAACATTTTATTCAAATACGCCACTATCTAGATGCAAAAATGTATATAAATATTCAACATTTTTTCGTACAAAAAGCGGAATTCTTAAAATTAGCCACCAAATTTAATATTTTACGCTTAACATACAGGTAGCTACTGCGCGAGTTGATAAAGTGAAATTTGCATAGAAATAAGCATCATGTAACATAACGTAAATCATACAGGGTTGTATCTGTAATGTGGGGTAAAGACCCCCCAAATGACTTGGCAATGACTTACGCAATGAGAAAAAATGTAATGAATTTATTTAAATTTTATTAACTAGGACTAATAATATTCAAGGGTTCTAAAGATTAGTTTAAGCTTACTTTAGAAAATAATTATGAGCAAAATATGACTCTCGTAAAGTAACAAATCAGATTATTGTTTATCTTATATATTTTAAAAATATATACTCAAGACACAAGGCAGATAGCATTCTTAATATCATGATTCCTGTCATAGAGATTTAAAGCATAAAGACGATAGAAGAAAATACTGTTATGGAAACTAGACTTGGGATTTTAATTTGCAAATAAGACTCTAGCCCCCTTAATCATAGACGTTTTTTACAGACATAGGGCCATTGTGATCGGCTAATATTGATATACAACAATATTAGCCAATCACAACGGCCCTATGGCTACGCACTGCGAAGGCTGCTATGCCGTTAGCACTGAAAAACAGACTTGTTATCACAGCTTTACTCCGTCCTTAGATAAAAAACGTCTATGAATAAGGAGGTAAGTGTTTTAGAAAAATAAATCTATTCTACCTCATCAAGATTTTAATCAATAATTGTTTATCGTATAATAAATAATAATAATATCAGCCGTGTATTATACTGTGCCATTGATGGGCACGGGCCTCCTCTAGTACTGAGAGAGATCAGGTCTTGATCCACCAAACTGGCTTTGTGCGGGTTGGTAGACTTCACATACACTCAAAATTCTTTTAGAAAACTTCTAGGGTATGGAGGTTTCCTCACAATGTTTTCCTTCAACGTTAGGCAAGCCATAATTCACAAAGACTACACACATAAAAATTTGTAAAGTCAGAGGTGTTTGCCAGAGGGTTTGAACCTGCAGACATTCGTTTCGGCAGTATGTTCTACAATTAACTAGGCTATCGCCGCCTTTTTATTGTTTATTGTATTAAAAATAAATTGTCCCAAAGTAACAAAATACCAAGTACGGCCCTGCACCGGATATTTATTACAGAATGGGGATATTAAGGCCTTTTTTGCGACGCGTACAGTAAGTTTATTTTATTTATTCTTAAAAATTATTTATCGCCACCATTCAATGAACGCTTCAACGCGCATTTTATTTGTTTATTTTCGTTTCGATATAAACGAAAGGCACGAATTGACAATACCACGTGAGATATTATTTATTACTAAGTAGCTTTTGCGTTCGTCTTCGCCCGCGTGATGGAGTTATCCAGGCTAAAAATCCCTTTATATATTTTCTTGGGATAGAAAGTAGCCTATAACCTTCCCAGAGTCTTAAACTATCTCCATATCAAATTTAACTATAATCCGTTCAGTACATTTTGAGAAAATTGATAACATACAGACAGATTGAAAAGGGGACTTTGTTTTATTATTATAGGTATTATGTGTGCGAAAAAGTATATTTGGATATTTGATAGAAATAAATGAACTAATTTAACCAACAGATATTTGCCTGTGATAATAAGACGCCTATTTGTTAATGCAGGTAAAATAGTATTTTTTTATTTTGAATGACGAGACGAGCTTGTCGTTCACCTCATGGTACGCGATACGACCGCCTATAAACAGCAGAAACACCATTCAACACCTTGAATTACAAAGTATTGTTTGGTATTCCACTGCGCTCGCCTGAGACATGAGATGTTAAATCTTATTATGTCCAGTAGTTACACTGACTACATTTAAAACCAGAACACAACAGCGACTACACACTGCTGCTTAGCGTTTAAATAGGCATTGCGGTGGTACCAACCCAGGCGGACTCACATTATGAGAGACCTACCACAAGTAAGAGTATGCCATATTTCATTCAAATCAAATCAATAATACCTGCGTTTACTTCAAACAAAGATCTTCATAAATTTGGCATTAATAAGTCTAATATTTTAATAATCCTACTTTATATTCCCAAAAGGATAGTCTCATAATTCAATTTGGGTTTTCCAGCTATAACTATAGCGTGTAAAGCGCTAATTATGAAAGTAATTAATATAAAAATCCTAAAATACTTTTTACAGCGTTTTTATTTGGCAGTGAGGCGTATTTAATCTGTTTCTCACTTAATAATTCATTCATATCTCAAGATAACAATTTAATCCGGTTTTATTTTGTTAGATATTTTTATAGGATTTTTTTGTTGGTATTTGGACTAGCTGTGCACGCGTCTTCGCGCGAATCGGTGGCGTAGGACCGGACGGCGTTTTTAGCGGGCCGGCATAATGCGTAATATGAACCCATTTACCAGTAATTATGTGAGCCGGTTTTTTTGTATTTTCTTCACTTACACTGTTCGTAGGGGCGGCAAGAACACACACGTAAAAATCTTTTTTGTTCGATATTCCGATTGAATAAAAAAAAACTATATTCTGTTTCCTAAACTGTGAAAACTGCATGAAAATCCGTTCAGTTGTTTCGAATGCACTAACAAACAGAAAAACAGACAATAAAAAAATTCAGCAAATCGTTAATTTGTGTTGTATGACTTGTATTTTGTCTTCTCTTTACATTTTTATTAATTTCCATTCAATGTACAGACACACTGATCGACTTCTTATTATATGTATAGATATTAAAATGTCAAGCTTTTAGGGTGAACGGGTCGGTAAATTGAATATTATTAATCCGATGGTAGATATTACAATTATTTATTAGTCAAACAAATTTATAACCTATAGTTGATTCCCAGGTTGGCTATATTTTTTGTGGATTTTCCTACCACTATTTGGCGTGATTGTGTTCTTTATTAATTAAAGATGGAATATTAAGCAAGCAATTAAGTAAAAATAACTCAAACGTTTCCACATGTTTAAAATATTTTTAGAAAAAATATATTTTTTGATGGTATTTGTGACACGTTTTACACTTTGCAGCCTTCATGGTCACGGGGGTCTCAACTCAAAGGCTGAAAACTTCGAAGCGTCGGGGGAAAACTAAAATAATTAAAACCGCTAACCGCTATAAAATCAGTAATAATAATAATATCAGCCCTGTATTATATACTGTCCCACTATTGGGCACGGGCCTCCTCTACTACTGAGAGGGATTAGGCCTTAGTCTACCACGCTGGCCTAGTGCGGATTGGTAGACTTTACACACCCTCAGAAATTCCTATAGAGAATTTCTCAGGCATGCAGGTTTCCTCACGATGTTTTCCTTCACCGTTAAAGCAAGCGATAATTCACAAATAATACACACATAATTTTTAGAATAGTCAGAGGTGTGTGCCCTTGGGATTTGAACCTGCGGACATTCGTCTTCGCAGTATGTTCCACACCTAACTAGGCTATCGCCGCTTTTATAAAATCCGTTTAAAATAGTTTAATTTTAATGTCTAACATTCGGGTAGGAAATATTAAAATTCCACGTCATCTAATCAAAATTAACCCAAAGACAATATTTAACCAGCATATCCACGCAGCCAGCAATCATCCGTCACGTGTGCCACGCTTTTGATTTATCATTGTTGTCTCACTTGATTTGTTTGCTCGGCGAAATCGCAAACACGCCCTTTTATTCATACATTTAAAGGTTATATTCTTGTGGGTTATTGTTCAGAGTTCGTACAGGCCGGCATAGTTGTGTCAATTGACAATATTTAAAAAGTAAACGTGCCTAAAACAAATATACCGTTTCTTAATTTTTCTACTCGGAGTTCGGTTATGAATTTAATTTAGTTTTTAATACTTAATGTCGAAGAAAAAAATTAAATACCGAAAAATGCATGATGACGTCATACATACGGTTGAATGAAGTAGTTCCTTGGTCCAACTTATTATTTATTTTTAAAAAACTAAGATACCGTCACTTGTCAAGGTCAAACGTCAATATTACAATAGACACGTCACAACTGTCACTTTCAAATAGATAAAGAGAAACAAAGAAACTGTCACTTCACTTCTTTTTTACTGCAAAGCAAAGGTCATTACGTCTTGAGCCGTATATATGACATCATTCGGTGCTTACGTCGTTTTAGAATAAAACAATATTCAAATCAAAAATCTATATATATAAAAATGAATTGCTGTTCGTTAGTCTCGCTAAAACTCGAGAACGGCTGAACGGATTTATCTTATCTTGGTCTTGAATTATTCGTGGAGGTCTAGGGAAGGTTTAAAAGGTGAGAAAAAATCGAATAATTGCCGGGAAAATCCTCAAAACAGCATTTTTCTATTTCCCATACAAACGTTTTCTAACTAATACGTAGAGTCAATTTGAGCTTTATTGCTATAGTTTAAAGTTCACTGTTGTCTAAGCAATGTAGGTGTGTTCCTAACATCAAAGCAGTGTGCGTTGGAGCACAGAATATAATAATGTAATGTCGCGTTCTGAAACTCAACAAAAGTGATATCGCGGACCCGACTAAATTGAACAGTCACAAAATTTAATATATCATTAGTTATTTGGTTGGCTTCACGATATTATTTCTTTTGTTTTACTTTAAAATGCATGTTTTCGTTATGGACAATTTTTGAGCTACTTTTGCATATCTATACTTATAATAAATCTGTAGAGAGGTCAATTCTGTACATGAAATATATTTCCAAAATAACTGGGGGTGATTAGGGATCGATACTGATGCCAAAAATGCAATTAGTAAAATTTTTGTCTGTCTGTCTGTATAACCGTTATAGAAACAAAAACTACTCGACGGATTTTAACTTAACTTGGTACAATTATTTTTCATACTCCTGAGCTGGTCATAGTATACTTTTCATCACGCTACAATTAATAGGAGCATAGCAGTGATGGAAAATGTTGGGAAAACGGGAGAAGTTACTCCATTTTTTAAGCTTCCGTCATTTCGTGTGCAACCTTAATGGTTAAAAGTTCCTTCGATTTCACCAGGATCCCATCATCAGACCCTGACCGGACAATCGGACCACCTGCATACCACCATAAATTAAAAAAAACATCCCGACAAATTGAGCACCTCCTCCATTTTTGAAACCCGAAATCCACGCGGGCGAAGCTGCGGGCGGAAGCTAGTCATGAATAAAAATATGTAATTTGAAAAAAGGAAAAATATGGGTCTCATAATTTTAGATCTAGTTTCATAAAATATAAACATTTGAGTATGTTGAAAAAATGAAATGTTGTCCATTGCGGGGAATATTTTTTTTATTCAACCTCAACAAAACGATGCATTACTCTTGATGGTAAACGCGAAGCCGACCATCGCCTTTGCTGGTGCTAGGATATATTTTATATTCGCCTGGATAGCGACCACCGTTCACATGGTGTTAAAACCCGCCATAGTGGCCCACGTAAGTGTCACGCTCCGGGAACAGTCTGACAATGTGATACAATACTTTAATACCAAGTTCAGAGTAACAATCTTCCGTGTATAAATGAAGTAAACTCTCAAATAAACGACCAATTTCTTTATTCGATAGTATAACAACTTAACGACCAGTTTCGATAAGCTTCGAGTGTAAAAACAAACAAATCGTATTATAAGATACAATAGCATTTATTGTATTTTAAACTGCGATGAATTCGTAACGAGATAGAAATGGCATTCAGCCAAGATGCAAAACAAATTTAACAATAAAAGGCCTCGACATCGAAGGAAAGAAATAATTGGACCAGTGTTTTATTTTATTCAACTGGGAAATTGTTACACATCACGCTTTTATTCAAATAAGGTTAGGCAGAGATACAACTAGTTCACCTACTTTTTCCAAGTGTGTTTTCCCCGTGATGTCATAGAGGGCGAACCGAGCACGATACCAAGAACAAATTCCAGTCTCAAGGATGATTTTGATTAGAAAACCCGACCCAGGATTCAAACCCGGTGTTCTCAGAGCGGTGTCGTACCGCGCACACTATACGCCAATGAGCCAGTTGAAAAATTGTTGTTCCCATTTTAGGGACTACTTAGACCTACCACCAGTAAAATGTGTATTTCTACCGTCAAGGAGCAGTATGTATGCACTGTTGTGTTCTGGTTTCAAGCACGTTGTAGCCTAGTAAGGTATTATGAGACTTAAAATCTTATGTTTCAGGGCGACTCAGTGGAATACTGTTATTAGTGTTTCTTTAATTATGCACGACAAAGTGACCCCTCTTCACCCTCATGGTAAGTGGAGTGGGGTCCAATAGAATATTGACTGACGAGAGATGATTACCCTCAGCAATGGACATAATTATGCCGGCTCGTTGGAACCAGATGTAGGTTGATCTATATCCGGTCCCAACTGCGGTTCTGGCTGATACAGACTGATCCCAAAATGAGACACACTGACGTGGGCCACTATGGTGGGTTTTAACACCTTGTGTATGGTGGTCGCTATCCGGGCAGATATAGAATATATCCTACCACCAGCATAAACTATTTTACTAGTATTTGGGATACTTTAACCGAGCTGATGATGGTATGGATCGCTACAGGGATTTTAGTAGTGGAGAAGACCGTTCACGGACGCAAGATGGGAGCGACACCTTCGTTTACGAACAAAACGCAAAATCTAGTTGAATATTTTCCTTAACAAAACAGTCTCACGTCTTAACAACATAATTTTCGCTCTGACGTAAATTAAAATCCAGAATCCATTAAAATACACCTATTTTTATAAATAAAAATGAGATTCCGAATTCAATGGTTTCCAAGTTAAGGTCAGGTTGTTCAAATTACTAATTTAACATTGCAAAACATTTAAGATTTGACAAAGAAAAGTTAGATTACAATACCAGACGCTAAGGTTCCAAATTAAATTTCAGTACTTTAAATGGAAGTTTGTTTTGAACTGTTAGCTATTGTCTGAACGTCGATGGAACGACTGAAAAGGACAGAAACAAAAAGAATTACTTTGTTATCGCCGCGGGTATTGCGACAAACGATTTTGAACTTTGTGTTAAACGCTTTTTTTACAGTAAACATTATATTAGCAAAATAATTACAGAATACAATTTTAGACATTTTTCGACAAAGTCCAACCAGAGAGAATAAAAGAATAATCGCCGCGTGACATATCTTCTCTTCTGCAAGCCTGCCCGCGCAGCCGAATACTTCCGGAAACGCCCGATGTCATCGGCTAGGATAGCGGTGCGTAACATTTGATTATATTGGTTTGGAATGGAATAACAAATCGGAATAATTGGTGAAATAAAATATATGATAACTTGATAAAGGTCGCAGGAACACACTGGATGCAGGCCGCTTTAAATAGGTCCTTCTGGAAATGTTACCATATAAAAACAAACTCCTACATTAGGTTTTACACGTTGTGTACAGTCGTCGCTATGCGGCCGGATACAAATATCCTGTTAGTGTTAATAGAAAGCAGTATATAATGTACATTTTTGCCTCGGTGAGCGCTGCTTTCTCTTCCTTCCTCTACTCTGTGTGATGTGTCACTGTAAGCGTGTAATTTTCCAATATACTTTTATATACAACTGTTTTCTTATTGAACCAGGTACAAACTACAATACCAGACTCATTTTTGTTCTTTACTATTATCAAATATTTACGTTATATAAATTATAACACAAAAAAATTTATTAAAATCCGGTAAGAAAATCAACAAGTTATAAGTCTTTGAATGTCGGTGGTATTTAACAAGAAACAGAAAAGAGACAAAATACCCACATTTGACGTCATCGGGAATTACGACGCGTGCAAAAGAAAGAGATGAAGCGATATCCTCACAACGCGCCCACTTTTGCACGTTACAATATTTAAAATATGAATTACTAGCTCATTTTTAACCAATTTTTATGCAATTTTCGCAGGAGTGCTTCTTTTTCGTGTAATTAACCATTACATATAGAATAATTAACAAAATCAAACATGGGCCGGTACCCTATTCCTCCATATCCAAGCACCAGCGAAAAAACCAAAATAACTTATCTTAAAGGAAATATTCAATAAAATAGTTTCTGGTTTAAATTAATATCGTATCGGTTTACAGAATAGCTTCGATGCAAGTGAAAGACATCGTTGATACGATAGAGTGGGCAACGAAGCGACGAGCTAAACAAATGTGTGCTGTTAGCTTTGAGTTATCTCCTTCTAGTCTATTCAGGGAAGTTTTGGAACAGTGGTTTGTTGCATAATTTTTTTTCTTATTGGGTCACGTTTCTTGACAATTCAGTGGTAGGATATATTATATCCGCCAGGATAGCGACCACCCAGGTGATAAAACCCGCCATAGTGGCCCACGTAAGTGTCGCGTTCCGGGATCAGGCAGTGTATATCTGGTTCTAACAGGCCGGCATAATTTTGTCGACTGACGAGGGGTAATCATCTCTCGTCAGTTGATATTCTATTGGACTCCATACAACTTACCATCAGATGCATAGGGGTCAATTTACAATGCCAATAAAAAAAAATCAAAGCTCTAGGATTCTATTTTTAGATTGTAGCCCTATATTATATACTGCTAACTGCTAAGCACGAGTCTATTATTGAGAGGTTTTAGGGCCTAGTGCGGGTTAGCACTTCACATACCCTATATAGAGACTAGGTTTTGCGTGCAGCACCGCATGGAAAAGTTTTTGGGATACATATTTTCCTGGGATAAAAAGTAGCCTTTAACACTCAGGAGTAATATAGCTTCCTATTAGTTTACCTCCCTATTAGTAGATCAACACCTCAGTTCCTCCCGTGACCACGAAGGCTGCAGTCTTCGAAACGTCAAGATAAAATTATAATATAAAAAATCACGAGAAAATCCATAAAATAGTTATGTTTCAATCTCTATTTTACAATTAGTATTAAATTATTTTTTGGATTTTATCGCGGTTTCTATATCTTATTTTTTTCCCTGCTGCAAAGTCTTCGAAACGTCGGAAGAAAATTAAAATATAAAAACTGCTATAAAATCCGAAAAATAGTTTAATTTTAATATCTAACATTCGCGTAAACTATGAAATCTCTATTTTACAATTTATTTTCTAACAACTAATTTGTATAATTAATACGATTTTTTTTTCTAATTATTTTATCAGTCACAGTGAAAGCTACATACCGCATGATGCAACAAACTTCGCAACCGCTAAAACAAACAAGTCACATTAATTTAAAAGTATTCAAGTCGCTTTGGACTGAATAAAAATGCGCGCGAAAATGATGTTCATTCTCAGTTATCTTCGTAACCAAAATTTTATCTGCGTTTCTTTTGCATGGTATTTTTAAACCTGACCTTGTTTTTGTATAGCTATATATCTGGAAGCTATGCTATACAATGTATTTCATGAATAGACCGAACTGGGATAGTACCCCAGTCTTACAAAAAGCGGAGAAGAGAACAAATTTGCTTTTTAAACACGGTCTTGACAAAGAACTGGATAAACAACACACAAAATGATCCTGTATGGGTTCGATTTGAAGTACGGAAGGCTAAAGAACTGACGTATTTCTGGTTCCAACAGGCCAGCATAATTGTATCGACTGTCAAGGGGTAATCATCTCAGTCGACGATCTATAGCCGGTGAGGAGTGCGACGCGTTACCCTTCTATTATCCCCTACTTGCCAACCTGAGCTTGTTACTTCGGTTTGTACCTTGTCTACATTATAAATGTTATCCCTAATTTAAAATGTCCATAGTTATACAAGTAATTTTAATAGTTGTTTAGAAATAATGATAATTATGCTTTGTTTTGACGTATCATAAGTGCAACTTTGTTCGCCTACGTGATAAATAAAGTATTTTATTTTATTTATTTTTATTTTACTATCGGAGCCCACTCCACTTACCATCAGGTGTAGAGAATACTTACCTTTCTATCATAATTACCATCGAATCTTACATAACTGACAAAGGAAGCCATGCACGCTATAATGTGTGTTACTCTGCTAATTCTAAAAAGTGAATAATGCTTGATGTTTGGTATAAATACCGAAGTACAAAGATAGATAAAAATATAAATACATTATTTAAAGGCATACCTGTGTTTTATATAAATACCAAACTACAAAGATACATAACGATACAAATACTACTCAGTAGAAAACTCATTAACAGATAAACTAGGAAACTGTTACTGTTAATTACCCTGAGCCGCTGTAATTCCTGTCTTATCTACACTGCGTTGCATCGTATCGTGCGTTGCGTGATTCAATTGCTTTTATTGGTTTAGTTTGTTTGTTCGGATATATATAGGAATTCCCAGAAAGAGGCATGCAGAATAAAAATTTGACTTATTTTAATTTATAACTTTTATTAATATGTACGACGTATAAATTCTAAAACAGAAGAAATTATTGAAATCTGATAAAAAATACACGCTACAAGTTATAAGCCATTGGAATTTGGTAGTAGGGGTAAGTGTCAAAAAACAGAAAAGGGACGAAGTACCTGCACGTAACGTCATTGGGAATTACGATGCGTGCGAAAAAGAGATGGAGCGATATCCCCACTTCGCGCCCACTCCTGCACGTAGCAATATTTGAAATATGAATATCTGCCTCATTTCTAATCGAATTTTAATTCTGTTTTCACAGCAGGACTTCTTTTTACTAATTACTATCACATATTAAAAATGCACAATGCATTTGTGTGAAGTCCGATCCGCACTAGGCCAGCGTGGTGGACTAAGGCCTAAACCTTCTCAGTAGCTGAAGCCCGTGCTCAGCAGTGGGACAGTATATAATACAGAGCTTATATTATTATATAAACATAAGAGACCTAACTTACAAAAACACTATCCCAACCAAAGGAAAAAGGCACAAACAATGATATGTTAATACATCGGAATAAAACAGGGCCGGACTAAATTATTCATCACGCATTCGCAGGCTGACAGGGACGTATCCTGTTGCGGAAGGGTGCATATAAAATTACCCACTCGCTTTCGTTTTAAATTTTTATACCACTAGTTTTTTCATTTACCTAATTTTCCGTTTGCGAATGTTTTATTAGGTTGGATTTCGTGTGATGGAATTACTGATTAAGTAAAATGAATGTTAGAAGCTGGTAATAAGATAGAATATCTTATACCCGTAACGAGAGCAACCATGATTAGGTAAAATGAAAATTGGTATGCTGGTGGTAAGATATAATAACTTGTATCCGAAGAGCAACCAACGCACACAATGTATTCAAAGCCGCCATAGTGGTTCACGTAAGTGTATCGCGGTCCGGGATCGGCCTGTGTATATCCAACTCCAACAGGCCGACATAATTGTGACGACTGGTGACGGGTAATCATCTCTTGTCAGCCGACTCTATCTGAACTGCTCAGCGTACCATCAGGTGCAAAGGGAACACTTTTCTGTGCCTAAATAACTAGTTTTCATAAAATCTCAATTCTGTATTTTTTTCCCTTTAGTTAATAACGAAAAGTGTTATATATATGCCTCTTGTGATTCACCGACGATCGTTATATTTGGTGAGAGTATGCCGTTCGATTCCTGAGTTAAATTAAATAACAGTTACGTATAAGTCCAATCTTGTAATAAGAACTGAACGAAAATAAATTTTCAAAATAATAATTCATATTATTAAGATCGAACATATTACATGATTTTCACCGCCAGTTCAATACCCACTACGCCACGCAATCTAAAGTATCTTAATTACTATTTTATAATAACTCAATACTCTATTAATTGACCTCATCAAGGTCAATATAAACAAATTTCAATACACCGAAAGTGCTATTAAATTTGATAATCCTTCGTAATCTAAGGCACATTAAGATGATTAATGTAACTTTTGTTAAAGCAATTCTTCTATATTCATAGCCATTTAACCGAATATACATTGATTATAGTGCGAGAGCTGGGTATCTTTACATATTAAAAAAAAAGTCTCCCGTCATGTCTGTCTGAATGCGATAAATTCAAAAGTAGCAAATGCATTTCAATAAAATTTTGAATGGAGATACTTAGAAGCTGTAGGAAGGACATAGGTTACTTTTTATCCTGGAAAAACAGCCGAAGCTGCGAGTATAGGCTAATAAAAATTTTAACATAATATTCGCGGATTGGCTCAAGAGAACAAAATTACTTTTTTGAGAGTTAAATTTTCATTATTTATATAAGCTGCTTTATATTTTAATACTGCATAATCTACTAACTGTTCGTCAAATTGCATTTAAATTCGTTATGGAATTTAGCATAGCATGCCAAAATTTTCCTCAATCATCGCATTCATAATCTAAGTAATCCTAATATACAAATATAGTCAATAAATAGACTAGTCTAATAGTAACCATTGAGATACAACTGCATCGAGATATCTATGTAGGCTTTTACTTCAAAAAAAGTTTATACAGTTCGAAAATCTTCACAAACTGTCATTCATAATATAAGTAATCCTATATGCAAAGATGATAGTTATCAATAAATAAGCTAGCTTAATATACTACGATCGAAATACAAGTGTACTACAATAACTACCAAAAAAATATAATTACTTTTCAGTCACTCATTTTTCCAATATAAAAACTGTGCCAAGCTCTCGGCCTAAACTAATTCGATCATCAAAAACTACACACAATTAATTCCCTAAACGATAAATCATTGTACACTAATGATTCATTAGACCCAGTTATTATAAACATCACAAAATTGGTTCAATTTAACAAAGCAATTAGATTTCGGGAGGCGGGAAGTGTTTTTAATAAATATTAAATTTCAGTTCGTGGTGTAATTCCGGACTTGATGTGGGTGAGGTGAATTATGAAAGTAGATCGAAATACATCTTATGATGTAGTAGATGTTGCACGCGGCTTTACCTAAGTGAAAAACCTTACATGCCACAAATCTCTTAAATAAGGATCCAGCATCATCGATTTAAAAAAAAAAATATAATAAATCCATTAATAATAATATCAGCCCTGTATTATATACCGTCCTACTTACTGTTGGGCACAGGCTTCCTCTACTACTCAGAGGGATAAGGCCTTAGTCCACCACGCTGGCCTAGTGCGGAATGGTAGACTTCACATACCCTCAAAATTCCTATAGAGAACTTCTCGGGTATGCAGGTTTCCTCATGATGTTTCCCTTCACTGTTAAAGCAAGCGATAATTCACAAAGAATACACACATAATGTTTAGAAAAGTCAGAGGTGTGTGTCCTTGAGATTTGAACCTGCGGACATTCGTCTCGGCAGTCCGTTCCACACCCAACTAGGCTATCGCCGCTCTATAATATTAGTAAGATTAATTTTGAGTTTTCACTTTTATTAATTTTACATCGTTCAAAATACTAGTAATATATTTGTATTCGCCTGGAGAGCGACCACCGTACACAAGGTGTAAAACCCGCTAAAAACAAACAAATTTGATCCCACTATTGCTTCTCCTATAAGCTAGGATCGGCAGCACGCATTTTATATCTAACAGTGAAGTTCGACAAGTTTCTGAATTCAATGATCAGTTAAGTATAGTTATATCAACAAATAAATAAATCAAATAGATAAAGAAATGTCGATACATCCTAATTTTTCAACAAACAACACAATAGTATCATTAATACGCTTAGGTTTTACCCTAATGAAGCCAACAAAGTAACTTCTAGCCGCAGTATATTTAACTACCTCTCCTATAAGCTAGGATCAGCAGCACGCATTTTATATCTAGCAGTGAAGTTCAACAAGTTTCTAAGTGCACTGATCAGTTAAATCAATAAATATACTAATCAAATAGATAAAGAAATGTGTAAACATCATAATTTTCCAACAAACACAATAGTATCATTAATACGCCTAGATTTTACCCTAATGAAGCCAACAAAGAATCTTCTACAGTACATTTAACAAGACGTTGTCACGTGGTTTGACATGGCTTGTCTCGAGACCGTCGAGCACCTGGGCGCCTTATCACAAGGACCCTTCTCAAGTGTCCGAGATTAATTGTACTACCTAACTATTACTGAACATTAAAATGATTACATTGCCTTTGTTTCCCCTTTCCGTTATCTCAGTGTGAGAACTATCAAGATATTTATATTATTATATAATACAGAGTTTGTTTGAACGCGTTAAGCTTTGGAACTACTGGTTCGAAGTGAAAAATTATTAAGTGTTGAATAGCCTATTTATCGAGGAAGGCTGTAGGCTATATCATCACGCTATGACCAATAGGAGCCGAGGATCTAACGAATAATATTCCTTTACATATTTATTTTGTAGCATAATTATTACATTAACACAATTCATGTTTTTTTTTTATCACGAATTTAGTTTATATAACATTCCAAAACCAAAGGAAGCCTTAGGGAGAGGTGAACCGCAAGGAGCATCAAGCTTACAGTCGCCTCGCGTGGTATCCTCGAAGACCTTTTTGACGATCTTATCAAAGTAAGTTAAAACTGGGGAACTTTTCTTTGGCTCCGCCCGGGGCCTAGCGTTGCTTCTTTTTCTTTTGGCTGGGGCTTCGCATCTTTTAATGCTGTCTAAAGATAAAAACGATGAAGCAATTAAATATCCAAAGAGAATATACCATACTAATTTAAGGCATCAAAAATACCAAACCGGTAACGGGTAACGAGTTAAAAAAAGTACAAAAACTGGTCGCGATATTAATAAAAGTGGCTTTATTGAAAAATTTAATATTCGGAGAATTTTCAGTGCCATGGAAATTAAAGTCTATGGAAATATGAGGAACGCAGTTTGGGTTCCTGCTTGTATTTTCACGATATACACACACAAGGGGTATGCAGAGGCGCAACCATGGCACCCACTTTTCGCCAAGTGTGTTCCGTCCCATGATGTGATAGGGGGCGAGCCTATCGCCATATCGGGCACAAATTCCAGACTCCGGGCTGAATACTGAGCAGAAAAACCCAAATATCACTTTGCCCGACCTAGGATTCGAACCCAGGACCTCAGAGCGCTGCCGTATCGCGCATGCAGTACAACTACGCCACCGAGGCAGTCTCACAGTTTTCACGATATAATTATATTTTTATTATCACTTACACCACTTACCATCAGGTGCAGAAAGATCAATTTACTGTGCATTTGCATAAAAAAATTGCCCAGGTGTTGGTATCACATACTAAAAGAGTCTTTTGATTGTAATATTGTTTTAGCTGATGTTCGAAGATGCAAAGTTGTTAGTCAAAGTGTACACCTTATGTTTCACCTTATATCAGTCTAATTAGTGTGATGAAGTTTTTTTTGTTATATTAGTTAATTTTTTTACATTCATCATAAAAAGCGGCGATAGCCTAGTTGGGTGTGGAACGGACTGCCGAGACGAATGTCTGCAGGTTCAAATTCCAAGGGCACACACCTCTGACTTTTCTAAAATCATGTGTGTATTCTTTATGAATTATCCTTCGCTTTAACGGTGAAGGAAAACATCGTGAGGAATTCTCCTATGCAATAGTAGCTGAATATGGGTTTTTATAAAGTGTAGTGACGGTGATTCCTAATCGAGTTTCGGCCACGGCGGTCAATCTCAACGGAAATCAGCCAAGTACACAGGAGATATTATAGTGCACAAGTGTGTGCGCAATACACAAGTACTCTCTATTCCTTCACTCTTATAGTCCGGGAAGACGGCAATCCGACATGACCAAATAGAGATCAGGCGCAGGACCAACGGCTTTACATGCTTTCCGAGGCACGGGATACCACACCGCTAACTTTCTGACTCCGAGCTAAGACTGAAGAATTTTTAAGATGGAAAAACCCAGTTACAATTATTTTGGTCCGACCCGGGATTCGAACCCAGCACCTCGGGGCAGTAGTCGCTCTCGTACTGTGTACAATTCCAACTACGCCACTGAGCCGGCCGTTTTTTTATGAAGTGTAAAAATTACTTAAAGCCCGATAATTCCTGCATTGATTTTAAATGCGTCATCGACTTCATAACTGACAATGCTTTTAACATAGCCAAACTAAAATTACCATTAGAACATAAATAGCTTCACAGTATCGGATCAGTCATGAGATATGTGAATAATAACCGGCGATAGCCGTCAATATACTTGAACGTTCAACGCATCGCATCCATTAGAGTTTACTGATTATCAGAAACTACAAAGAGCTATCTAGAGTGTTCACACTATACTATTATAGCAATAATGTTGTTGCATTAATTATTATATAAAAAATGTGCAATTACCGTTGGCTGAAGTAGCAGAACCTTCGGTAGGTTATATTTATTTACGTATATTGTTTATGCATCGATATACATTTATATGCACTACGGTCTAAACTCTATTTATAACGCTTTAGTACTGCATTTTAAAAAGTTTGGTTATACGACGATTGATGTTTTTGCGCTGCAACGAACTTTAGTTCTAACTCCAGATTTTGAACAAATAGTTTATATAGACGTTTGTGTCTATAGAATATACGTCAATGTGTTTATGGCTATATTTACTAGGTGTATACAAATTACTATGAGTTACTTGAAGCTTCGCTCGTGAGTACAGCCTTTCTATCTACAAAAGTCCTTAAAAACTGCAAGCCACCAACGCCATATTTGTCCCTATAACACTGCTAGTCTCTAGCGTCATCTTATTAAAATCTGATTTAAAACTTCTATTATCCATCGGAGTAAATTATCGTAATAAAAAGTAGGCTCTGTATTCATCCCGAATATCGTCTATCTCTGTGCCAATATTCATCAAAATCCATTCAGCTGTTTCTGCGTTTACTTCCAACAAACATTGAAACATTTTCACAATCTTTCGCATTTCATTCGTAAGAGTAAGATCGTATAACAATATTTATTGCATCCACATTTTTAATATTAATTAAAATCAATATATTTATTATTTTGAAAGCTATGAATTTCTTGATGTATTATTCCTTTTATAATTCAGTTATGTAAGTATTTTTTCCTACTCATTCATTACTTATTCAAGAGAGTTTTGTCATGACCATATAATACTAATTTATAATACCAAAATGCTTACTCCAAAATCAATATCATTTCGCACTCCGTATTGCTTCATTAATTATTTCTACATCGAGAGTGCCTTTAAAACATTCATCTCTGTCTACAATATTTAATGTTTCAATCATAATATTAGCTTGGTATCGGCTGAATCTGTTAAGTTAGTATATAAGTCTTTGTAGGTTAGACTGGGTACCATTAGCTATTTCAGTTTGAATGACACTGAAGTCATTAGCCAATGCAGATATAGACATCTGATGCATCAAAATGGTTACTTTATATATATTTAGTACAATTCAGATATAATTTTAAATTCTGTGTACCTACTTATTGTTAGTTCTATAATAGGCCCTATCTACCACTATTTTGGATCCAAATTCCCTTGGTAACTTGATTGCTCGCCAAGGTTAAAATCTAATTTACCTTGGTAACTTGGTTGCTGCAAAGACTAAAAACCTAATCCTTGATCAACCATGATATGATTTTTCCATAAATTAATAAATATGTTTATTGCAGTTGAATGACGAAACGAGCTTGCCGCTCGCTTGATGGTAAACGATACGACTGCCCATAAACAGTAGCAACACCATACAGAACTTTGAATTACAAAGTATTGCGTGGCACTCCACTGCACGCGTCACCCTAAGAAATAAGATGTTAAGTCTTATAATGCTCAGCTATACCGCTAACTAAAATGTCCTTCAAACCAGAACGCAACACACTGCTGGCTGGCGATAGAAATAGACATTGCTGTAATACCTACCCACACGACGCCTCGCAAATGTTAGACCTATAATAAAATAACATTTTCTGAATAAGAAATCTACATAAAAATAAAACTATTTTTCCATATTTATCGCGATTTATTTATATAATAATTTTCGCGTGACGTTTTGAAGACTGCAGCAATTTTGGTCACGAGACTGTCTCAGTTGTGGATAATCTAAAAAGACAAACTTTTTTTCAAATATTACCGTAAACATAATAAATCAATATACATACATTAGTGTAAATTAAGATATACAATACATTCGTACATTATGCTGGTGGTTGGATAGTTTATATCCGCCTAGATAGCAACCACCGTACACAAGGTGTTAAAACCCGCCATAGTAACCCACGTAAGTATGTCGCGTTCAGCCTGTGTATATTCAGCACCAACAAGCCGGCATAATTGTGTCGACTACCGAGGGGTAATCATCAATATCTATTAAATAAACTTCTATATACAACTATCATTAGAAAATCTAAACATGTCATAATATAACGATTAAAAGGCTCTAACTAACCACAACTTTAGGGTCTAAAGCATTGCTTTGTAATGGTAACCTGTCATTATAATTTGGAGCCAATGGGCATGTACAAATTATTACGCAGTAACACGAATAATGAAAGTGTTAATGTATTTAATGATACAATAAATAATTAATTTGCATGTAATTGTATGGTTTAACAATATTGTATTTTTTAATCAGTCCACGGCGAAGTGTACCTACTGGACGTCATGGTAAGATGAGTAAGGTCCAATAGATTGACAAGAGATGATACCCCTCGCCAGTCGAAACAATTATGCCGGCCTGTTGGAACCGGGAACGTGACACACTTACATGGGCCACTATGGTGGGTTTTAACTTTTAACACTTTGTAGTGTGGTTGCTATCTGAGCGGATATAAAATATATCCTGCTACCAGCAAAATTTATAAATACGTCCCTTAGGCAAGTTGCACTATTCTATTCCATCGTCTTTTTAGACTTATTTCTCATCAATTCGTTCGCTTCGACCACGTGATATATTGCCAAAATGTCATTTCCACAAATTTTTCCCCTTCTATTAGTGGTAATGTTATCTTATGTATTTATTTATCTATATCTATATACATATATTTATTAATTATTATTTGATTTCCGAATATTTTGTTTTTCTTACCTTCCTTTTATGCACGTACCCTGCATACTTATACCGTATGCCTGTATACTTTTGTATATTTTTGTTTAAGTGCTAAATAAATAATGATAGAAGCACATTATCTAAGACACATTGTTTGTGTAAATTGTTTTTCTAAAGAAAAAGTGACTCTTTATAGGAGTCTGGAGTCTAATTCGAATTGAATCTAAACTTATAGTATAAAAAAATCATCGCCCTCACTCCCACCACAGAAGCTTCTAGAACGAATTAATTTCAACTCTACGTTAATTTAGAGGGCCGTACTCCTGTGATCCTTCTGAGGAGCTCATTATTTATTCTTATAATGCCTCCTAACCCGACAGCTTCGGGTTAATTTGCTACGGGTCTCGTTACCAAAAATTCGTGAGTGGAATCTTGAAGTTTTTTGAGTAACAGGTGTAATTTTTTACATTTCTATTTTACTTAACGTGATGAATATTTTAATTGTGTTAATTGCTGTTTATTTAAAATTTTGATAGAGGATTTTTTTTTGATTTAATGACGACACAAGCTTGCTATTCGCCTGAGGATAAGCGATACGATCGCCCATAAATAGCAGAAACACCATTCAACACCTTGAATTACAAAGTGTGTGGTATTCCACTGCGCTCGCCATCCTGAGACATGAAATGTTAAGTCTTATTATGCCTAGTAGTTACACTGGCTACAATATATTCACAAAAAATACTACGGAGACTCATAGTGCGCCCAAATGCATGAGGACAGCAATTTCATAGTTTTTTTTTTGATTTGCTATCTGACAGTCAACTGCAGAAATGTCGTATCTCAATATAAGCCAATCACAGCGTCCCTATGTACTGCGAAGATTTTCATTCCCAAAGCATTGAAGATCAGACTGACAGACTGCTGGTGGATATATTTTATATCAGCCCGGGTAGCGAGCACCGTACACAAGGTGTTAAAACCCGCCAAGGTGACCCACGTAGGTGTGTCGCGTTCCGGAATCAATTGTGCATATCTCGTCCCAACAGGCCGGCATAATTATGTCGACTGCCGCTGGTAGTCGTCACTCGTCATTCGACATTCTATTGGACCCCACTTCACATACCATCAGATGCAGTGGGATTAATTTAGCATGCCCAAACAAACACTTCTTATCATACCATTATTTTGAACTTAAGTTAGTAACGATTGCAAATACGAGCGTCTTTTGCGTGTCTCCTCTGTCACGGAGTCGATGTAACATTGAAAAACATGTTGCGAACAAGAAATAGCTTAGTTTTTACCACATATTTTTTGTCGTCAGCCTTTGGCTGTTTAACATACGGAGACCTTGACAGCGATCGATATATCTATTGTTAGTACTTAAAATATTTTTGGGAGGGAATTTGTGACATGAACTTTTTGCTATAAAAACCCGAAACCCAGAAGCCTTCCCGCAGCAGAGATCTCCTCGGTGTCAACGGCAGCATGAGGTCTGCCTTCCACACTGCAGTCCATTCTGGATCACCACACACACTAATGGCGAACGGCCCCTTGCCACCCGCTCGTGACTATTAGTCGCCTTTTACGACAGGCAGGTGATATCGTGGTGAATGTAGGCTAGGGACTGTATATAGGTTAGGGACTCAGCCCGGCGGTCGCCCGAAGGTCAATATCAACGCCGGGTCGTAAGGCCGTTATGTTGGGGTGACCGTCCCCAACATAACCGCTCAGTCGCCCCCCACGAAGGCTAGGCGGTCGTAATGAGGCACTTTCTCCGCCAAAACAAAAAAAAAAGGTGATACAGTGGTAGAATTCCCTAAATTCCACCAATCAACAGAACGGGAAACGCTGGTAAGTCGTCCACCTGGCGCCTCCTATGTCTCCTCAGGTGACAGGAGGGATCTTCACGCTCCCGCTCCCCCTCGGAAAGTATATTCATAACCTTACCCAACTATTGCAAAGACCGTGTATTCAACATATTAAAACTTTGCATGCATTCGCGTTTCATTCGGTATGCCAACGGATAACAATACACAAAGCAATATCAACACAAAATATTGAATGCGCTCGGAGCTTGCTAGTCTCTAATCTAAAGTATGAGTCTCATTTTCCAAGGCTGTGTTTACACAGACGCGAAACTATGTTAGAAATCTTTATGATTTTGGATATATAACACTGTTTGTTCATTATTGTGGACATTATTTTTGCTTATCTCTTAGATCGGTGTCACTATATTATATAATATGAATTGTGCATTCTTAAGTCGAGAAAACTGAAGTCGGTTTTTAAAATGGTTTGCATAAATAGGACGCCAGATGGGATTAAAGCCGTAAAAACAAAACCAATTAGTTTTGAAAACGTAAATAAAAAAGTGTTTTTGCTGAACCTACATTGAACGAGAATGAAGTCATGTAAAAGAAAAAGCAAATAACAGTTAAAAAAACAAATTACCAGTTGATACGATAATTGGCTTCTTTTTAGCGTAATATTTTTGTCTAGACGATGCGTTTTCATTATGAATTTCACTGAATGTCCTCCATATATTTAATATGTAGGCTTTATAGTAATAAAATCGCTACATAAGACTGGTGGTAGGTCTCTCATATGTGAGAGTCTGCCTGGGTCGGAACCAACGCCATATCTATTTCTGCTGGCAAGCAGCAGTGTCTACTCACTGTTATCACTGTAGGTACTGTTGTGTTCCGGCTTGAAGAACATTGTAGCCAGTTTAATTGGACATAAAAAGACTTAACCTTTAACTGTGGACGCGCGGTCTCACAGGCCGCTCGCAGTTTGAAAATTTCGTGTTTACACCTTTCCACTTGCTCCCCTTGTATAAGGCGCTCAGTAGCTTTAGTTTTAGTGACGTAACGTGTGTTAAAATGGGAGACAGTATTGGCGGCTGCAAATAAGGCCATTTATTTGTCTTTAAACTTTAACCGCGGTCTGTGAGACCGCACGTCCGTGTTTCATATACAAATTTTTTCGCCGAATTTGTTTTTTTTTTATGTTATTTTCATTCAAAATGTTAATAAATATTAATGAAAGTGCATCTACGTCAAAATAAACGCCAAGGTCACAGCTGCAACATATTTATGATCTACTTTTAGAGTCACACCAGTCTGATAATGAGGAAACTATCGAGGATTGCTTTTATCAGAAGCTTATTTTATCCGAAAACATATAAGTGACTATGAAGATAATACCAATGTCTCTATCATAGACGATAACATTATAAGGAATATCAGCCCCAAGCGAGGATCCGCGAAAATGTATCTGGTTTGCTAGTACAGTACTAAAATGTTGACTTGACGTCACCTATCAATATAGGCAGATAATATTGATAGGGGTCGTAAAAGGCACGTTGAGCCTAACATAGCCCCCCGCGATTCCTGGGCGGTAGTAGTAATGTACTTTCTCTGCCAAAACTAAAAAAATAAAAAGGTCCACCGGAACCAAAAAAATTTTGAGAGGGGTCTATGAGATATATAAATCTGGGAACCTCTGCTCTAGACGAACCCCCTAGTCAGGATACTGACTCGTCAAAGCGCAAAACATGTCGTATTTATCCCCCAAAACTAAAGAGAAAGTCCAATTTTAATTGCATAAGTTCTAAACAGGTCATACAGTTACAGTGTTCCAAACTCTTGTGAAAAACTGCCAATAATTTGATACATATTGAACCATTGTCAAAATTTTTATGTTTGAATTTAAGAAAACGTTTATTTGATTTTATGTTAGAATAAGCCTTAGATTTATAGAAAACACGGTTAATTTTTAAAAAAAGATTAATTCATTAAAGTTTTCAGCCCTTAAACTGATCTCAAGTAAATTTATGCCAAATAGTGCCTTTAATTGTTAATATGATTTGATTAGGTGAGAAATACATAAGGATTGATTAAAAGCTTCTAAATTATTTTATTTTAATATGCCTAGAAAATAATAAATAAAATAGCGTAAAAATAAAATTTATATTCACGTTGTATTTTAACTCAGAACATAGCGGTCCGAGAGACCGCGCGTCCGTGGTAGTGGGACAAAAAAATGACGTCCATAGTTAAGGGTTAACATTGAACAATCGACAACATATTGGAATACCAAACAATACTTTGTAATTCTATGTGTTGGATGATGTTTCTACTGTTTATGGACGGTCGTATCGCCTACCATCAGGCGAACAGCAAGCTCGTCTCGTCGTTCAAAAGAATTAAAAAAAAAGAATATTTTTCAAATTCGTTTCTCTTGCATTTGTGGAGTTAAGTCTTTCAATAGCTCCATCATTAATCCTCGCTCATTACGCTTCAGTGTAAACTCGGCCAACTATAGGTGAGCTCCTATAGCCGGTTATAGGAATTAGATATCTAATCTTAAATGTGTAGCTTTTATGTAGTTGTATCTAGGCTCTACTGAATGTTCCTTTACGCTGGATTAGAGAGAGAGGGTTCAATTTCTTCAATGTTAATTTAATCTTAAGGTCTAGTAGCAGTTATATTAATTCTAAGATTTGTCGCTTGTCTAGTCGCAGATAATAATTAGAGCCTTCTTCAGAGTGTTCAGCCACTACAGACCGCTTAAAACGTCGGTGTTTCACATATATGCAGATGTTAATTACACCGAACTTTTTTTTTAGATCCACTTCTGTTCGATTGCAAAAGTGATCTTCTATGTCAATACCGAAAGGTACAACCAAATTGCCAAATTGTTGACATGCTTGATCAAATAAAGCATGCGTTAAAATGTCTATTAATTCTGATAAATCTGTATTCGAAATATATTCGGACGAATATTCGCTGGTTCGCAATCCAAGGGCACACACCTTTTTTCTAAAATTATGTGTGTATTCTGTGAATTATCGCTTGCTTTAACGGTGAAGAAAAACATTATATACATGCATGCATACCTGAGTTCTCTATAGGAATTCGGAAGGTGTGTGAAGTCTACCAATCCGCACTAGGCCAGCGTGGTGGACTAAGGTATAATCCCTCTCAGTAATAGAGGAGGCCCGTGCTCAGCTGTGGGACAGTACAATACAGGGCTGATATTATTATAAATCTGTATACCTCGCAGCATTCATACTTTCTAGTACTGTCCGACGAAATGTTATTTTAGTTTCAATAACAAATACCGTAGTTTGTTAGTTTCAATCGTTGATTTTTTCCATTCGTATCCGTTCTTTGTATGTTTGCATTTTGTTTACGTACATGTTTTATGTATTTTATTTATCTATTTTAGATAAAAGTTTCATGTTTAATTTTTTATATGATCATGGTAAAACACTAGTGAGGTAAGCGATGTAAACTCATATTATAGAGGCAAGTTACGTGGATAGTCGTACCAGTCGATAAAATTATGCCGGCCTGATTCATACCAAAAATTGACGCTGATCCTTGAACGCGACATACTTATGTGGGCAATATGGCGGTTTTTTGCTTTTGGATGGCGGTTGTTATCGCAATGGATGCAAATATCCTACCTCCAGCAAATATAGATCATACTGAATATGGTTTGTCTTAGTTTATGTTACATTCAATATATCTATTTGACAGCCAGACCCTAACGATTGGATCCAGCATTCAAAGCCAAGGATAAGATCGGATGGCGGGTTAAATCAAAAAACGAAAGAATCAAAATTAATTCTCGAACATCAAAATAGTATTGCACTGTTTTGTAATTTAAAATTATCGGTCTTGCCCTGCTATCCGGAATTACCCAACTCGCTGCAGCCATGCATCAGCCAATGATAAGCCAATATATCTCAGTTAGCAGAGCAATAAAAGGAGAACGCAATTAGGTCTGCAACACACCGACAGACAAATTCCGCTAATAGGGTCGAATCGCGGGTAACGTACTATTATTGTGCCAATAACAATAAAACAACCTGCCTTTCTACAGGGCCGGATTTGGAGATTATTAAGGGGATCGTTTTAGTTCTTATGAAATTTGGATTATAGGACGGTTTTGTATCATTAACCGCCATTTTCAATAAACGATGCCATTTGCTCTTTTCTAATTATCGTAAAAATATACCATTCAAAATAAGTTACTTGAGCCGTAGATGTAAAATAAAGAAGTGTAAGTTTCGAACAAAATAAATATAAATAAAACGTATTTTTGATTTTACGCGCCCTAAAGCCACTATTATTACTCTAAGATAATTCGTTGCAATGGCAACATCATACTTTCAGTAGGAAATACACTAGCGCACACGCCATATTCGCATTAAACTATGAATGATCAAAAAATTAAAAAACTAAAACCAGGATTTTTCTTGAAAATAATAGTTATTAATAGATGATTTTTGACACAATTCCACTAAAGGTGAAGACGAGTATGTGATTTTATTTAGTAACGCAATGTCAAAATGACCCTCTATAATAGAGTTTAATATCTAATAGGCTGAATACGTCCCCGCATCTCGTATTTATGTGTAGAAATATATTTTACGTGGGGCCGTTTGTTTCGGGCTATGATCGCGCCAACGAAATTGATGTAAAGGTTCTCACTTTACGCACGTGAGTCTAGTAAACTTTTATAACATAATAAATATTAGTCTTTAAACCGGTCACCTTAAAATTCTTTTTTCTCTGCGTTATGTCAGCTTTCATATTTTTACATATAAAAGAAAGTTGTGTTAGTTACACTATTTATAACTCAAGAACGGCTGGACCGATTTGACTGAAAATTGGTAGGGAGGTAGCTTAGAACAAGGAGACGGACATAGGATACTTTTTATCCTGTTCCCACGGGAACGGGACGTGACATACAATGTGGTATAACAAAACGTAATTTGGTATGGAGATAGTTTAATACCCTGGGAAGGTTGTTGGCTACTATCCCGGGAAAATATATAGCCGGACTTTTATCCCGGAAAACACATTCATGCGGGGAAGCCCCGAGCCAAAGCTGGTACTGTATAATTATTGATGTCTCATTCTTTCCCAGTGACCGTCATGAGCCGAGGTTCGTTCGTTATTGGGTTGCTCTCAGTCGCTTAATTTTCAAGGGTTGCAAGCTAAAGCACTCGCCCAAAAGTTCGGTGTGTTTGTATAAGTCAGCCATTGCCAGGCAACCGTAGGGGCATTTTAAAAAAATCACATACAAATTAATAAAATCCGTCTGTCCTGCCATTATCATTAACAATATGATGTCCACTGATGAAAGTAGACGTCCTCTAGCGACTTTCAAAGGAGTCAAAAGGGCCTGGATCCAGCATGTTTCAGTGACCAAGTAAAATCGTCTATCCATTTTCTAATTACACATGGTAAAAAAAATAATAAGTCTGATAGCTAGGAGATAATGCTTAACAACTTCCAAAAACTTCAATGAATATAAAATAGAGTAGTCGAACCCCTAAAATTCACATCCTATTCTTTGGTATAAAACGCAACCAAAAATAGTAAACACACACACTCTCGCCTTTCATCCGCGAAGAGGTAGACACAGGCGTAACTGGTGCACCCATTTTTTGCCATGCGTATTCCGTCTGATGATATTACAGGTGGTCAGCCTATCACCATATCGGGCACAAATTCCAGACTACGGCCTGATACTGAGTAGAAAGATCCAACATCACTTCGCCCGATACGGGGATCTAACCTGGGCATCACCACAGGGAGCCAAACATGCACATTGCATAGCATACACTGAAAGCGGAGAGCCCCCTACTGCCCGCCGACGACCCCCCAATAGCCCTTATTAGTCGCGATGCCTCAGCATTGCAGTCGTTCCGTGATACAACTACGCCACCGGTGTAGTCAGTGTATTATTTACACATTATAAATAACCTCCCAGTAGAGCTATTCCTGAGCACTGATCAAATGAAATCTGGGCTTAATCTAGATATTTAGACACTGATGAGTCCCACCCTGGGTTCAGGCTTAATCCAATAGGGCAGACATAACTGTGGCTGCCATCGAAGACCGCAACATATTTCATTGGCTGACATCAAAATTGGTCCCTAACCTCACTAGGTTAGATACAATTTTGTCCAATACTGTGGTGACAGTAACTCGTTCTGCTGAGTCGTATTCCAGGATCATCCCACTCACTAAAAAAATACTGGCGACAACAAAGGCATTAAGGCTAAAGACCAGTAGTGAAAAGTAAACATTTCCGAAAGGCAACCCAACATAGCTTAAAGGTACTAAATATGCATTAATAGTGTCTGCAAATCGTTCTCGTGATAATTAGATTCTACATAAACAGAAGCTAGTAGGAATCGGACTATATAGACCCTTCAGTACTACTAAATAGCTACTAAAAACAAGGCTAAGAAAATTTGTGAAGGAAGAATTTTAAATGCATGTAAATTTTGATTGGTTAACCACAGAGACTTTCCCGTTCTCACACCCACCACTACAACTCCTGTCAGGATCAGCAGTGACACGCATTTTATGACACCGAGCAATGAAGCTCGGAGTCTCAGGGAAAACTAGTTTGTCTTTATCCAACGAAATTAACCAAATAGAAAGATAGGCAGGAGTTGGAAATATTAATTGTCCACTTCCCTTCATAGCAAAGCGGGAGACAAAATTATAAAGTAAGGAGCATTTTAACCTAAAATATTCATATAACCTCATGGTATAGTGAGCTAAGCATATTTATTAAGTTATTTTAATGCACTAATACTCATTGCAAATGGACAACTTGTCTTTTATTAGTGAACTAGCTTTTGCCCGCGGCTCCACCCGCGTTATAAAGTTTTTCGGGCTAAAGTTTTCCATTATAAAAGTAGTAGTTTCCCGGGAGCCTATATTCTTCCCAGGGTCTCAAACTGTCTCCATACCAAATTTTATCCTAATACGTTGGGTAGTTTTTGAGTTTAACACGTTCGGGCAGACCGATGCAGCGGGGGACTTTGTTTTATGATATATTTTTGTAGAACTTTTTAAGAGGAACAATCCCGTCATACATTATTGTTGCATAACTTTAACCGTTTGCGCAGCGCACGCAACAGAAGCTCTCAAAACTAATAAATTGTCCCCGTTTTTGCATCATGTTTCATTACTGCTCCGCTCCTATTGGTCATAGCGTGACGATATATAACCTATAGCACTCCAGGAACAAAGTGCTATCCAACACAAAAATATTTTTTCAGTTCGAACCGGTAGTTCCTGAGATTAGCGATTACTGCTCCGCTCCTATTGGGCATAGCGTGATGATATATATAGCCTATAGCATTCCAGGAACAAAGGGCTATCCAACACAAAAAGAATTATTCAGTTCAAACTCCTAGTTTCTGAGATTATCCATTACTGCTCTGCTCTTATTGGTCATAGCGTGATGATATATATAGCCTATAGCACTCCACGAACAAAAGGCTATCCAACGCAAAAAGAATTTTTCAGTTTGGACCGGTAGTTCCTGAGATTAGCCATTACTGCTCCGCTCCTATTAGGTATAGCGTGATGATATATAGCCTAAGGCACTCCACGAACAAAGGGCTATCCAACGCAAAAAGAATTTTTCAGTTCGGACCGGTAGTTTCTGAGATTAGGCATTACTGCTCCGCTCCTATTGGGTATAGCGTGATGATATATAGCCTATAGCACTTCACAAACATAGGGCTATCCAACGCAAAAAGAATTTTTCAGTTTGGACCGGTAGTTCCTGAGATTAGCGCGTTCAAACAAACAAACAAACAAACTCTTCAGCTTTATATAATAGTATAGATAGAATTAGGGTTTACTAATGGACATGAATCTAGACTCTATTGTAATCATTTAACTACAGTAAACACAAACAAAAGCAACAATAAAAACCAATAACCAACTGAAAAATAAATAAACCACGAACTAGTAAATAAGAACAGCGAAGCTCATCACAAACCCCAACGAATAAATATTATTCTGTTCAGCTCCCGTAAGAATAAAAATAAACAAAAATGCAATAAATATTGGGAAAATTCATTGCAGTCGATGGTTGGTTTTTATGTAGCCCGAGGAAATTTGTTAAGCCGCGGGTAATCGCACGCTACGTAATGCAACGTTATGTGACGTGGTGAGAGACACACTGGTCCCACCCCACCGTATTCCACGTGGTTTTGTGTGCGTATTGGATTTATTTCTGAAGGTAACCCCATAGTATGTTATTTGGTTTTGTGTACGTATTTGATTTATTTCTGAAGTTAAGAGTGTCGCTAGCAGGCCTTGCTACATACCTTGCTATATATTTTTTTATTTATACGGCACAGCAAACCTCACTTCACCTGATAATAATGGAGAACCAATAGAAAGTCGATTGACGAGCAATGATGACCGCTTGGCAGTCGATACAATTATACCGGCCTGTTGGAATCGGATATACACAGAATGATCCCGGAACGCGACGCTTACGTGAGCACTATAACGGTTTTAACATATTGTGTACGATGGTCGCTATCCGGGTGGATATAAAATGTATCCTACCACCAGCAAAATACCAGCAAAGTACCAGTAGTAGTAGTAGTAGTAGTAGTAGTAATAGTAGTACTAGTAGTAGTAGTAGTAGTACTAGTAGTAGTAGTAGTACTAGTAGTAGTAGTAGTAGTAGTAGTAGCAGTCCATTAAGATTTTGTTTTATTTGTGTTACCTTCTTGCTTATATTGAGATCTACAACACTACGCTAATGCGGGTTGGGGTGTGCCTAGACCCATGTCTATAAACAGGGTGCACTAAGTCTTTATACTTTATTAGATAATAGCAAAAAATTAAACAATAAAATACAAAACAAACACAATTAAAACAAGACTTATGTTTAAGTCACTTATATTTCCACTTAGAATACATTCAAACAAAAACATAGAATAATGTTTCAAGTCACTTGTCTATTTTCACTTAAAAATACATTCGAAATATCGTTTTAAACCCAACTACTAGAATTGAATAAAAATTCTAGACTTTGTCAGTTCAAGCACATACTTTCCGAAGCGGCGTCACGTGGCGATCTCAAAATGTTCCCCCAATTTTAATATAAACGCACGTACCATTTTGACAAATGGCTTGTAACGGCACACTGAATAAGCAGACAAGCCCTTTTTGTTTAATCACAGCTCATAAAGGGCTGGACTCTGGGGCATAAATCGAATATCGTTAGACCCTCGCCAAAGTGGGAGGCAAAGGTGCAACTTCTCAATCGCAATTTCGTCACCACGTCAAGAATAAATTTGGGAGTACGAGCAAATATTGAGAAATACTCAAAAGCTATACCGAAGAAAGCGGCGATAGCCTAGTTGGTTGTGGAACGGACTGCCGAGACGAATGTCCGAAGTTTAAAAGCCCAAGGGCACACACCTCTGAATTTTCTAATAATGATGTGTGTATTCTTTATGCATTATCGCTTCCATTAACGGTGAAGGAAAACAGATGAGGAAACCTGTATACCTGATAAGTTCTCTATAGGAATTTTGAGGGTTTGTGAAGTCTACCAATCCGCACTGGTCCAGTGTGGTGGAAGAGACCTGATTCCTTTCAGTAGTAGAAGAGGCCCGTGCCCAACAATGGGACAGTATGTAATACAAGGCTGATATTATATTATTACCTAATAATACAAGGCTGATATTGTTATTATTATATTTTTACCCAATATAACTCTGACCGACTCAAGTAACGAACCTGAGACATCGCACTGGTAGTCGCACCACACATGAAATACAACTACGCCATCAAGGTCATCAGAGTTTGGTTACGTAAGTATACACTAGGTGCCATGATATTTATTTATTATTAGTATCAAAGTACATAGAACAATGTAACAAATGACTTATTCTAACTTATTGTACTAGTAGTGGCTATATCTGGTGCTCAATAAGGAAAGCCTGAGCTATAAGCATCAGAAACCTTCCATTGTGACTGAATTTAATTTATATTATTAGACCAGAATAATAAATCGAACTAATTTCATTCTTAAGTGCGATACTGAGACGCTTTTAAATTAAAGTCAGTTAATTCATTAAGAGGTAAGATGACGGGTTTTAACTTATAGCTGATCGAGTAAATTTGTATTTCAACTAAGCATAGCTATGCGAATTTTTTATAAGAAAGACTATAAATGTCTACTTGAGATCTAACTCTAAGGTTTTATTCATTTATTAATACGGCCCCTTAGTGTTGCTTTCGGCTCGCTCGCATTGAAAGACATATATTTAAAAAATCTGATTAAAAGTCTATTAGTTCCCATAGGAGCACATTACTGGGATAACAAAATGACATACACAACATCATGCATTTATCCCCGAAGGGGTATGCAGAGGCGTAACCAGGGCATCCATATTTCGCCAAGTGTGTTCCGTCCCATGATGTGATAGGAGGCGAGCTGTGTGATATCGCACACAAATTCCAGACTCCGGGATGATACCGAGCAAAAACCCAAATTTCACTTTGCCCGACCCGCGATTCAAACCCAGAGCCTCAGAGCGCTATCGTACCGCGCATTCAGTACACAAAATTACCTATGTGTTAATCTATGATATGGTTTAAAAGTTCGCAGGTAATTCTGCGCTTCTAATTGGTTCTAATTGGTTGGTCTAAAGATCTTTAGGAGATATGTTCAGCAGACGACTTCCAAAGACTGTTGATGGTAATGGATATTATAACGTGAATATTTTATTCCACCAATAGCCACGCGAACGAAGCCGCAAACAAAATCTTGTATCTAACATTTTTATTATAACAAATAACCGTCTTTGTAATAAATAGTGTACCTTCATCGTTGTTTAATGGCAAAGGAAATTAGCCTTATTTATACTAAAACATCCTTTATTTTCTTATGATAAATTATACTTTTTACGTTCTTGTAAAGATTAATGTTTATGTAATGTTTAAAATGGTGGCTTGTTCGTGGCTTTTACAATCTCTGGTATTGTAGTTATCGGACGGTATTTAACTAGTGATCTACTTACTTAGCTGGTAGGATATATTTTATATCCGCCCGGACAGCGACCACCGTACACAAGGTGTTTAAACCCGCCATAGTGCCCCACGTAAGTGTCGTGTTCCGGGATCAGCCTGAGTGTAACCGGTTCTAACAGGCCGGCATAATTGTGTCGAAAGTTGAGGGATAATCACCTCTCGTCAGTCAACACTCTTTTGAACCCTACACTACTTACCACCAGGTGCAGTGGGGACACTGCCGTGCCCGTCCAAAAAAATCTTTGGGTCTTGTTTGAGGTTGGTGGCAGTATTTTCTATTCGTCCGGATAGTGATCGTACATAAGGGGCTCCTACATGACTCGCCACATACTCACGTGGGACACATTGGCGGGTTTAACACCTTGTGTTCTGTGGTCGCTATCAAGGCGGATATTTATTTATTTATTTGAACAGCCAACAAAACATACACCTTACATAGTTTTTTTAACAATTCAGTAAGTAATTGCTGCAGTGCTGTTTTAATTACAGGCTGTCACAGCATGAACATATTAATACATAACAATAAACAATTGGCTGCACCATAAGTGCAGTATATTTTAAATATAAGACTGAATATAAAACTAAATTTAGGTTTCAACGAGGGAGTTCAATATTTTCTTTTTGAAGATAGGAAGCGAGTCATTCAATATGTCATTACATTCAGATTTTTCTACAATTCGGTTATATAATCTGGATAAACTAGATAATGAAATGATATATCCTACCACCAGCAAAGGGTTCACGTAGCTTATTGCATGTTAGTTCCCCAACAAAGTTTCAATGCGCTCATACTTAAGTCTAATCATTTCTACCGTACCCGACCATTTACTTAGAGAAGTGGTAACTTAGAGAGAGTTTTTGGCGATCTTTAACTTAGATCAAACTATCGACCCAAAGATATACTATCCCACTGCTGAACACGGGCCTCTTGTACTGCTACTCAGAAGGATTAGGGCTTAGTCCACCACGCTGGCCTAGTGCGGATTGAGTGCACACACCTTTAAAATTCCTATACAAAATTTCTCAGGTATGCAGGTTTCCTCAAGATGTTTTCCTTCACCGTTAAAGCAAGCGATAATTCACAAAGAATACACACATAATCTTAGAAAAGTCAGTGTGAGCCGTTGGGATTTGAAACTGCTGACATTCGTCACGGCAGTCCGTTCCACACCCAACTAGGCTATGGCCGCTTTTTCTGCCGACCCAAAGATCCCACCATAACGAAGGGAGCAAGTCACGTCTCTCAACACAAAAGTCCATTACAAAACATAGTCTCACTAAAAATAGTTACATTGAGTTTACATCGCAACGTTTGAGTTCTTTACGTCGGAATTCAATTTGTAAGCCATCAGTTCACCTCGTCTGGAATCCTTTACGAATTTACATATTAAAATGAGTTCCACGCTTATAGACATTTAGTAGGTGATGCTGTGAAAATTGATTTTATATTGCTGAAAATTTTATATTTAATTGGAATTTTCGGACGCATTTTTGCCGCGTTATCTACTATTTGCTACATTACTTTTACATCTGGTTTTCTAGTTGAATAAAAGTTTTATTTTAAGGGAATATAATACATATATCTATATATTATCTTTCCCTCTCTATTTAGCTAAACCAGAATTATAATTATAATATTTTAATAACATTAAATTTTACTGACTTATTTAAAAGTCATAGACTATAAATAATGGCCTTCGTAAGTGTGTCGCGTTCCGGGATATGCCTGTGTATATCCGCTTCAAACAGGCCGGCATAATTGTGTCGACTGTCGAGTAGTAATCATTCTCGTCAGTCGACATTCTATTGGACCCCACACCACTTACCATCAGGTGCAGCGAGGTCACTTTGTTTCGCACGTATAAAAATATCCACTACATATTAGAGCAGGCATAATCATTAATGTCTGATTCTCTCCCAGTGACCGTCCTGAGACGAGGTTCTTAACCTGTTAGTGGATTGTCCTCATGGTTGCTTAATTTTCAAGAGTTGCGCATAACCCGTTAGTGGGTTGCCCTTATGGTTGCTTAATTTTCAAGGGTTGCGACCTAAAGCGCTCACTCAAAAGTCCAGTATGCTTGTATAAGCCGACCATTAACAGGGTGACAAACGCAGCGTGATGTTAAAAAAAGTCATATATAAATAAATAATATCTGTCTGTCCTGCCATTATCATTAACCAAATGATGTCCACTGATGAACGTAAACCACTTCTAGCGACTTCCAGGGGAGTCAAATGGGACCTGGATCCAGCATATTACAGTGACCAAGTAAAGTCGTCTATCCACTTTCTAATGATAAAAAAGTGTAAGTTTGATAACTAGTTGGATTAATTTTCAAGGATTTCGGGTGCTTAAAGAGTTCATCCGAATCTCTATTTATTTATTTATTTACGGACCTCTAACGAAAGATACACGGCATATAATAAATCCAATGTCGTAGTATTTTGCAATTAACAATGTGACGTGCCTCTTCAATTAAAGGAGACCATAGCATGCAAATGTATATATTAGTACAGCGACAAATAATCATATTTGTGACTAATATTATTTTAATATAAGTAGAAACTTAAAACGTATGTCCGTTGTGTTTGTATAAGCGGGCCCTTCCAGGCTAACAAACATTCAGGTTAAAAAAATTGAGTAGTCGCATAATCTTCATTCTACCTCAAGGGTAGCCAGACCTCTAAAACACATAAATCAAAACTGATTACAACATTCCCGGCCACAACAAAACGTCCAGAATAACTGTCATTAACGAACAATTATGAAAAATGGCCGCCACGAATTTATGAGGTGTATAAAATGAAACAAAGGAGAAAAAATCGCGTCCATTAGTAAACGTGAAGTAGGATTGTGCGGTTTTAAATGCTTGCGGTTCGGTACGTTTAGGCGCCGCGCAGACATTACGTTACTATTAAATAGGCGAAAGGTGAATTTTTTTAAAAGGAACCCGGTACTACTTATTCTCCCGTGCTAAGCTCAAAAGCATTATCTCAAAAAAATCAAAATCTTGATTTTTATGTCGTCAGATAGCTTAAAGAAATACCTATACAATGAACTTACTTAAATAACGATATCTTGTTTAGAACTTCTCAAAAATAACTTAAAAGAGTTTCTCTATCTCAGTTTTACAAACAAAACTATAAAACTATATTTACAAAACTTCGATTATCTCGAAATAAGGTTTCCCTGACATACCACTTGCGCTTAGCATAGCATTATAGGTATTAATATGCGTAAACGTGGTTTGGTAATCGTTTTATGATAATTAGTTTTATGTAGATTATGAAAACAAAGCCAGGAAAAAATCGGGTTATATGGACCCTTTACCACTGACATATACACGCCCATATCCCGTAGGGGCAGACAGAGACTACTGTGAGCCACATCACAATAACAAATTTCAACAAAACAAATTTCTTTTGTCTCTTTCAGATTCAGAAGTCTTGAAATGCATTTCCGCATGTAAAAGGAGTCAAGACTATAAAACGGTTTTTCAGAATAGTGCAGTATTTCTGGGCAACAAATTGACAACATCTACGCAAAGACATAGATTTTTAACACTTATAGGTAAATTAGCGTCAGTAGCGGTGGTTCTTGCCGTCTGGGTGGACCCAATATTTACCACCCACGGCACCTTATAAGGGAACAAAAGTCATTTCGACAAACAAGTGTCACATACACCCCTACCCCTGCCCCACTTGCCATTGGTACATGCGGCAAAAGTAAAAATATTGTATAATTTAATTAATTTTGAAGTACATTCATCCGTGAACATTGTTACAATAATCATATTGTATTCACTGTCGATTTTAAAGAAAAGAAATTGGATTTCGGAAACAGGGGTGTGTCTAGAATGAAGAGATCGTGGTTTCCTGTAAGTGAAAGAATTATAGTAATCGGAACATCAATTCCATAACTAAGCAAGTTCAAACAACACAAACCATAAAAATAAATCTTTTCAATTAAATTTATAAAAATATGTTCGAAATTCAAAATATTATTTCGATAAAAAAAGTTTTTAAATAAACGTCACCGAACCGCTAAACCGGACAAGGCTTAAAGAAAAGCTGTGAGTAATTTTCCACGAAAATACATCTTTCGCGACCTTTCAGAGGGCTTAATCACTGATGTTTGATGAATAAAGTTTTTTTTTTTAAGTACATGATATTAAATTTGTATTCAGGCCAGTTTTAATGTAAAAGGTATGGTATTAAAAAGAAATAAACCCAAAATAGATTATAATACTTTCTTTTATTATAGTACTAATGTATATTGGTGTTAGACTGAGAGCTTCTAGGTTTCTATGATTTTCGTAAGATCATGATCGTTATATGGTGCCATGCAGTTCTATTGATGTTACAATTTATGATTTTATGTTTGTTTGTTTGTTAAATTATATAACATAGATCCCTGTATAAATATTATTAAAAAAATGTTTTCAAGGGCTTCCTCTACTACTGAGAAGCCTAATGAGAGTTAGAAAATGTCACATTATCTTTTTTTTTCTTAGAATTTTTTATGAGGAGTTCCCAGGTATGTAGGTTTCCTTATGGTGTATTCCTTCACATCTATATGACTGCCTTGGTGGCGTAGTTGTACTTGTACACGGTACAAGTACGACTACCGCGCTGAGGTCCTGGGTTCGAATCCCGGGTCGGGCAAAAATAATTGCGACTGTGTTTTTCCATCCTTAAAATTACTCAGTCGCAGCTCGGAGTAGGAAGTTGGCGGTATGATACCCTCGTGCCTCGGAAAGCACGTAAATCCGTTGGTCCAGCACCTGATCTTACTCCGTTCATATCGGATTTTCCGCGTCACTGGACTATGAGAGTGAAGGAAGAGAGTGCTTATATATTGCGCACACACTTGTGCACTATAATATCTCCTTCGTACTTGGGTGATCATTGGTGAAATCGGCAGCCGTGGCTGCAATTCGGCTAGGAGGATTCACATTCCTACACCGTTAAAACAAACGATAATTGATAACCAACCCCTATTATCCACTTCTGTTTAAACTGCCCCCTTCCCACAATCCAATGACCATACACGTCCAAAAACAATAAGTTTATATAAAATAAATAATAAATCAGAAAACATTAAATAATCATGGAAACACTGCGTTCAAAGAAAGGTCAAAAACCGTCAAGAATTAAATTATTCTATTTATTTGGACATCTGCGAGCTTTTCCTGAAATACGTAATTGAGAAGGGAGAATTCTTATTCCGCTATTGTTGGATTTATATAGAGTTGTTACACTTTTTTCGCTAAACCGTTTCGATAGACAAGTATATTATATGCAGCTGCTCAGATTAAGTATTTTATCGACGCTTGAAAGGCAATAATATCTAAGCGACAAATATAAATGAATTATATAAATATTTAGAATCGCCATGAAAGCAGCGATAGCCTAGTTGTACACCCCTCTCACTTTTCTAAAAAAATATGTGTGTATTCTTTGTGAATTCTCGCTTGCTTTAACGGTGAAGGAAAACATCGTGAGGAAACCTGCATACCTGAGAAAGTCTCTATAGGAATTTTCGAGGGTGTGTGAAGTCTACCAATCCGCACTGGGCCAGCGTGGTGGACTAAGGCCTAATGGCTCTCGGTAGTAGAGGAGGACCGTGCCCAACAGTGGGGCAGTATATAACACAGGGCTGATATTATTATAGCATCGTCATATTTTTCTGCATCATTTGATCTAGGTTTTATAGGTTCAGGATAATTTTAATATCATTAGACTATATCTTTATAAAATAAAAAAATTAATTTGTATGAATTTTCATATTAAAATCAAATTTATAGCACTCTACTCAACAATTTATCGATTGTCGCTTAGATATGATTGCCTTAAAGCGTCGTTATATTTGTAACTTTATAAGTTTATGGCGCAGTTGGCCAGCGATCAGAAGGGAGGCCACGACCGATCTCCATGTAACATCAAATCATTGCTCTGGGAACATGTGTCTTGTTTATGTTGTGAAGCAATAAAAACCTCCTCCTAGCCGAATTTCGACCACGGCGGCCAATCTTAACAAAGATCAGCCAGGTATAATACACAAGTGTGTGCGCAATACACAAGCGCTCTCTGTTCCTTCACTATCATATTTCGGTGAGACGGCAATCCGACATTACCGGAGAGAGATCAGGCGCAGGAGCAACGGCTTTACGTGCTTTCCGAGGCACGAGGTATCACACCGCCAACTTCCTGACTCCGAGCTGTGAGTAATTTTTAAGATGGAAAAACCCAGGCACCTTTACATTGTGAAGCAATATTGCGTCGTGAGAGGAATAAAGGTGTAAGTAGACTGACAGGATTGTGACTGTTATTTTACGTCTATCATTAATCGATGTTGTGCAAGTGCAACAAGATACCCTGGGACCGTCTCGTGCGCGCCGAAGAAGGCGGGTTTTGTTTGGTTTGCCAGTGTGGGGTACACAGGGGTTAGGGACTCGGTCCAATGCTCGCTCGGACACTATACTCCCGAGTGTCGACATTGGGCTGTAAGACCAGTGGAACCAACATAACCGTTCCACTCATCCTCCAAGTGATGGTAGCGAAAACGCGTTTTTGTTCGCAAATAATAAAGTATATTATATACGAGAGCTTGTATGGGTAATATTGTTTACTTTGTCGGCCGAGCAACAATGCGCAAGGTTGGTTCAAAGCTAAGAGCAATATTGCTGATGTAATTACTGCGTATTTTGATTTACTATGAGACAAAAATATAATGATTACTATCAGATAAACAAAATACTAGCAGCATACTTTAAAAAAAAAAAACAAATAATTAAATTTTTATGTAGAAAAAATTACAAAAAAATAAATTAACATTTTCCTCTTTTCTACAAAAGTATGAAAGGCAAATTAAATATAGAAAAAACTTGTTAACATGAAAAAGGAGTTACTACACACATCTCTCTAGATATATTGTTGCGTGTGACCTAATTCGCAAGGCGGGGTCAGACCCGCGGTAACAAGGTTGGGACCTTCATTTGAAAAGCAATTCTTTCTCTTTTTAACATCCCATAGACGTCTTGTTTGGGAGTCAATCTGTTACATTTGTTTACAATGACATTTGACAGTCGAATAAGGTATGGTACACATCTGACTATACTGTTGTTTTTTTAAGCTAAGAGCACATTATCGCACCGGGCAAACGTTTTTGTTAAGCAAGTTTCAAATCAGTGTAGTGACACAGTCAGATAAGGTATGGTACACATTTGACTACTCTGTTGTTTTTTTTAAGCTAAGAGCACATTATGGCATCGGGCAAACGTTGCTGTTAAGCAAGATTCAAATCAGTGTAGTGGAACAGTCACATAAGGTATGATACACATCTGATTACTCTGTTATTCTTTTTAAGCTAAGAGCACATTGTGGCACCGGGAAATACTGTTGTTGCCAAGACTACACTAATTTGAAACTTACACAAAGTTGCTGAAATAAATCAATTTGCCTACAACGCGAAAGCGTGTGCGTGATGCCTTAGGTTATTTGCTGGTGGTAGGATATATTTTATATCCGCCCGGATATCGACCACCGTACACAAGGTGTTAAAACCCGCCATAGTGGCCCATGTAAGTGTGTCGCGTTCCGGAATCAGCCTGTGTATACCCGTTTCCAACAGGAGACATAATTGTGTCGACACAAAACAGTCGACTGTCGAGGGGTAATCATCTCCCGTCAGTCGACATTCTATTGGCCCCCCTCTACTTACCATGAGGTGCAATGGTATCACGTTGCGGAGCACGAGTAACAAAAAACACCCATTATAAATGATAGAAATATATATAATAATAGGCTTCAAAATAACACGTTTAAATGAATAATATGAAATATTAAATGCCTATATCAAATTACGTCTTCAATAATGCAATATTTATTGTCATTAGACGTTAATATGGCTTTAGTATGATTGAAAATACTTCCTTATATTCAAAGCCTAAAAACAAAAAACAGGACTTTGAGAAGGACAAAAGTAGATTTAACTAAAAAGACAAAGTCCTTCGTAACGCATAACAAACACTGTAGTATATTTTTAATTTAATAAACACGTTAAAAAAGGTGATAAAGTCGAAGCCGTTGTCAGGGTTCTCTATAAAAATCATTTTTTACACCCGTCCTTTTGCCGCTTGAATGTGGTTTAGATGATTTAAGACGCTATGGGTTATTAAAAATGATATTACTGTTGGATTAAACATATTTTTCTGAGTGTATCTGTGACACTTTTTGCTATAAAAAGACTAAGCGTTTGACGGACCGAAGCCCGCGTGTCGACGAATGCCGTAATGTTTAGATAACGGTGAAGAAATACATCATAAGCAAACTGGCATACTTGAAAAGTTCCCTATAGGAATTTTGGAAAGTTCAATCCGCACTAGGCCAGCGTGGTGGACTAAGGCCTAACTACAGTGGGACATATAATACAGGACTAATATTATACTAAGTCAAAAAGGCAATCAAACTAAAACAGTTTTGCATACACCACACGGAACTCCAAACTACATAAAAACATCCTGAACTATGAAAAGATGGAGTGAGCTTTTAACTAATTAAATATGCATATATTAATTTACGCCGTCCGACCGCATTATATAGAGTAATTTTTATTAGTCAAGTGAGCGATATATTAATTAAACTACTTTATTAAACATGTATTCAGAGTTTAACATTGTGGTATAAAACTTTAGCGCATAGTCAAGCACTGCGTACGTAATTAATCGCATTGCATTAGTTTGGCAATTTAGTTGAAGCAACCTGATGAAATTTACTGGTGGTAGGTCTGCCTGGGTATGTACCACCGCAATGTCTATTTCTGCCGCCAAGCAGCAGTGTGTAGTCACTGTTATGTTTCGGTTTAAAGAATATTGTAGCCAGTGTAACTACTGGACATTAATAAGACTTAACATCTCATGGCGAGCGTACTGGAATCATTATGTCAGCCACAGAAAGTCCACTGCTGAACATAGGCCTCCCCCAAGGATCTCCACGTCGACCTGTTGGAAGCGGCCTGCATCCAGCGACTTCCTGCGACCTTAGCCAGGTCGTCCGTCCACCTTGTAGGCGGGCGTCCGACATTCCGCTTGCCGGTACGTGGCCTCCACTCTAGAACCTTTCGACTCCAACGGCCATCGGTTCTTCGAGCTATGTGTCCGGCCCACCGCCACTTCAACGTGCTAATCCTATGGGCTATGTCGGTAACCTTTGTTCTCCTACGGATCTCCTCATTTCTGATTCGATCTCGTAGGGAAATACCGAGCATAGCCCTCGCCATAGCTCGTTGAGTGACCTTGAGTCTCCTAATGAGGCCCATAGTGAGAGGCCACGTAGTGAAATACCAAACAATATTTTGTAATTCAAGGTGTTGGATGGTTTTACTGCTGTTTATGGGCGGTCGTATCGCTTATCATCAGGCAAACGGCAAACTCATCTCATCATTTAAAGCAACAAAAACAAGTAATTAAGCGCATTGCATTAATTTGGCAATTTAGTTCATGTAACTGTCAACCAACCTATTGCTGATTAATTTAGAAATAAACAACTGTAAGGTTCATTTTAATGGCGGGAAATGAAAAGATCCCGAATGCCTTTTATCATACGTCATTTTAAACAAAAAAGCGTTATAAAAAAGTACCTTTTTGAATCCCGGGCTTCCCAAACGGGATAAAACGTAGACAAGTAATTAAATGAATTAATTATTATTCCCTACGCATAACGTTTAATATTCAAGTAACGTATTTACAAAGTGTTCTTAATGAATATAATAATATTATCACCGATCTATGTACTGGTAGTGTTTCTCAAAGTGGGGCATTACGCTCTCTCGTGATCGCTGGAGGGTTTTAGGGGACCTATAAAGGGTCTAGAAGGAAAGTAGACAAATACTAAATGTCACCTATACCTTTTGTAAGTAAAAGTATGAGTCTTTAAACCCAGAAGTATGTCACACTCATGTCACATAATAGATATAAAATAAAGTGATTTTGGGGCAGTTGCGGAGCGTAGAAAGGGTGTTCATATATAAATGGGGGCGAGTGGCTGTTTTTTGCTCTTCCACAGCGCCTATGGGCGATACATTTTGGGTAAGTCCCGGTCGACAAAAAGCCATCCCACGAGACTGTTCGGAGGGCGATTATAAATAATTGCCTCTCAAAGAGCACTAGAATAAATAACTTTGATGACCTAAGCGCTAGTGGATTTGGATGATAAACGGCGGAGAGAATCTAGTTTTGAATTCCAGGTTAAACCATGCAAACTGCTGTTTGGCGGCAGAAATAGACCTAGAATCACATGTATATAAGAGACCTACCTTATATTAGTACGTGTGCGCTCCGTCTCCACACGGAATGCATGCCCATGCATGGACATTTGTCGCGGCCCTAGACACACAGTTAAGTGTATACCTCATGGTTGCCAATTCACATTGAGGCCTATAAGATCTCGCGAACATTTCCTGGCCTTCTTCCTTCCATACTAAAAGGTTTCCTTATTCTCCCCTCACACACTTCCTTCCCAACTTTCCTCCAGGGCAGGTTTCCTTATCCATCCCCCACAATTCCTTCCTATCAGTCAGGCAGGCCTGCAACTAGCGACTGCTAAGCCGAGGCATTCCAGTATCTCATGCAGCAGGTTTCCCCCGATGTTGACTGCCCGATACCCAAAAAAAACTATACATAGCTTTCTTTTACCATATTTGAACACCAGGTCGTTAATAAAACCGAACGGTCGGATTGGCAAAAAGGTTAAAATATTCAAATGTGGATAGCCTTAATGACCGGCAGCTAACGACGTCATGGGTTATGCCTTCACGCGTTTTTTAAACTGTTACAGTTAGCCCTATCGCATACTTAGCGAGGATATATTGAGCTATACATCGCATCTGGAAATAGGTACGAGGCCAGCGTGGCTGAGTAAGGCCTAAGCCCTCTGTTTGCTTAGTAGTTTCGTAGAGGACGTCAGGTCCTAGCAGTGAGATGGGATATAACACAGAGATGGCCTTTTTTATATACTTACTCCTTTATTCATAGACGTTATTTATCAAAGGACGGAGTAATGCTGTTATAACAAATCTGTCTCTCAGCTTCGTTTATCTGACGGCTTGCTGTTTGTTCAGCTTTGTTTATCTGGCAGCCAACTAGATTCAAGTTGTATCTCAATATTAGCTAATCACAACAGCCATAAGTCTACGCACTGGGAAGACTGCCATGCCGGCAGCACTGAGAAACAGACTTGTTATCACAGCAATGCTCCGTCCTTACATAAATAACGTCTATGAATAAGACGGTTAATGTATAACTTTTGAATATGTACTGAAGTCGAAATTATAATATGTATTTTGATTCCACATAATTTTAAATTAGTTATATCAATTTTATCCTTACATTTTTCAGTATATATATAACTTAGTCTTATAATAAATTCACAAAACTTCAATAAATAACCTTATGTATCACTAACTGTAACTCTTGCCGTATTATCTACGGTTAATGAATATACAAATGCTTTGAAATCGCAGTTAATCGCATCGCTACACACGCAGGCGGTAGTGTGGAAACGGCTTTACAGTACATCGGGTTTGATCGTTCTGTTTCACAAATAATTTGTAACGACATTAAATTTTAAATTTAGAATCGCTTGATTTTGTAATCAAAATTGTAAAACTAATTAAATAAATGTGAAAGCTAAAGAAATTTTACATCCCTAAAACCTTAACTTAACCTTACTTTACTGATTTTTTCTTCAAATGTTATGCGTTTAGGTTGACCTAGAAAAAGGCAGTAATACTAATATATTATGCTGAAATAATACAAAATAACACACAAGTTATAACTAATAAAAAGAGCAGCGATAGCGTAGTTGGGAGAGGAGCGGACTGCAAGACAATTGCCTGTAGGTTTAAAACCCAACGGCTAATACCTCTGACTTGCCTAAAGTTATGTATGTATTCTTTGTGAATTATCGCTTGCTTTAACGGTGAACGAAAATATCGTGAGGAAACCTGCATACCTCAGAAGTTCTGTGTAAGAATTTTGAGGGTGTGTGAGTCTGCCAATCCGCACCAGGCTAGCGTGGTGGACTAAGGCCTAATCCCTTTTAGGAAAACATCGTGAGGAAACCTGCATACCTGAGAAGTTTTGTGTAAGAATTTTGAGGATGTGTGAGTCTGCCAATCCGCACTAGTCCAGCGTGGTGGACTAAGGCCTAATCCCTCTCAGTAGTGGAGGAGGCCCGTGCCCAACAGTGGGACAGTATTTAATACAGGACTGAAATTATAAATTTTTATATTATATGACGAAATAAACATATATTTTATTAAAAACATTTTTATCTAAGACAGTCGAAAAATAAGCAATGGATATACTCCAACTTGGCAATTTTAGGTCGTTTAAGTAACAATAGGAAATTGTTTATTTTTGCCGTTAAGCAATGAACCAGCTCAATTATTTGAAAACATCTCAGACAATTTTATTGAGTGTTATGAAACCATCAAGTATCTATGATGAATTGTAGGAACTTATACTTTGCCCGACTTAATGTGTTTTAAAACTAATATTTTAGGATTTTTTTAAGGAAATTCGTTTTAGCTTGTAATAAATAAAAATAAAATGCTTTCTTTTATCACTTAGGCGCACATAGTTGTACTTATAAGTCAAGGTACATGAGAATATTTAATTATTACTTAAATTAAGTCGCTTATATAACTACAGACACTTTATATTTGACATAAAATAGATGAGACTACAAAGTCAACGAAGAAGCCAGCTCGGGCTGACAGGAAAGAAGAAATAAAAAAGATTACTCATAATTACTTATATTACTTATAATTCTTATTTGAACTATTTATACTTATCATGTCTTGAAGATATTGCGTACATATAGAGGGTAGATAGACCTAAATAATAATAACAATGGAATACGTGCAACATACTAAAAATATCCTAGGACCTTGTTAGTAAATAAATCTTATCTTAAACTGTTTCATGCATACCAACACCATTAATGATACAAAGATAAACCTATATCCTCTTACTTATATTGGCGTAGCTACGGTTTTTTCTAGAGAGGGGAGTTCAGCTGGCGAAAGTGAAAAAATCACCGCATTCAATGAAATTCGAACCACACGAGGCCTCTATAAGTCCAAGGCTTTTTCTAAGATAGAGAAAGACTTCTAGGGTTGATGTCGCCCACCCTTGCCCCAAGCCTGAACCACACCAGGCCTCTATAAGTCCAAGGCTTTTTCTAAGATAGAGAAAGACTTCTAGGTTGGATGTCGCCCACCCTTGCCCCAAACCTAAATTACACCAGGCTTCTATAAGTCCAAGGCTTTTTCTAAGATAGAGAAAGACTTCTAGGTTGGATGTCGCCCACCCTTGCCCCAAACCTAAATTACACCAGGCTTCTATAAGTCCTAGGCTTTTTCTAAGATAGAGAAAGACTTCTAGGTTGGATGTCGCCCACTGTTGCCCCAAGCCTAAATTACACCAGGCTTCTATAAGTCCAAGGCTTTTTCTAAGATAGAGAAAGACGCTTCTAGGGTTGATGTCGCCCACACTTTCCCCAAGCTTGGACCACACCAGGCCTCTATAAGCCCAAGGCTTTCTCTAAGGTGAGGAAAAAGATATCGCCTACCCTAACCCCCCTAATAACGTCCATGCTTACTTCCCTAAATTCCGTAATCAAAATCAAGTTTCCTAGTGGATGCGTTTATTTAATTACTATGCAGACGGCTGTAAGACAAATTTCCTCTCAAGTGTGCGGATCAACGGAGCATAAATCTACGACCATTCTAATATGTATAATTTACTTTATCTAGCAATGGAGAAGTATTCATACAATAATTCCTATCTTCTTCCCTTTTAAGTTTATTTAGTTAAATAGTTAAACTAGCTGCCATATATTAACTGGGGCATTTTTTTGTATTACCTTTTGGAAAAATTTCACCTTTCGCAACTGTTATCTAGTAATCTATTCTAATAGTGTTAGAGTATTTGTTTGTTTGAAAACGTGAATCAAAGGAACTACTAAACTGATAATTTTTCACTAATAGGAAGGTACGTTACTCCCGAGCGTATTGGCTATTTTTTATCCCGAATTTTTGTATCACGTAGGCGAAGCCATAGGCAAAATATAGTATAATATAATTTACTTACATTATAACTATTAATAGGTATATGGTGACTCTTAATAACTATGGGCAGTTTCTATTTATCTTTTTTCATTACTTTGAATGTCGAGACGAGCTTGCCGTTCGCTTGATGGTAAGCGATACGACCGCCCATAAACAATAGACTCCATCCAACACCTTGAATTACAAAGTATTGTTTGGTATTTCACGGCGCTCGCCACCCTGAGACGAGAGCTGTTAAGTCTTATGTCTAGTAGTTACACTGGCTACAATGTTCTTCAAACCAGAACACAACAGTGACTACACATAACTACTTGACGGCAGTAATAGACATTGCGGTGGTACCTACCCAGGCGGACTCTCACATATCAGAGACCTACCACTGTGAAACGATGTCATGTGAAATTCAGCTGTTGTCCTCCCCACCCCATCCCCCTTTGATCTCCGTAGGGCGCGAAACAGCGCTCGCGATCTGACTATACTAACTATTCCTAGTACAATAAGTAACAGTTAGCCGTCTAGTATCGTGTAACCTCGCATGCGAGGCATACCGCCTAGCTATACCTAAATTTAACAGTTAAAGTCTAATCCAACAATAAGCTTCGCCATAATTGGCTTGGTACCAGACGGCTTAAACTACCAACATTAAGCATACCTGCATAAGATTTATTCTAAGTCAGCTCGAAAACTTTGAGCACGGAATCCGTGGCTCAAGAGGCTCGCTGAGTTTCAGTGCATTAATTCACGATCGGTTGAATTATGAACGTTTTGATATTTAGAACTTTAGGTTTTTTTTAGAAATTCCAATATAGTTGGATATTTAAATAGAATTATGAGATATACATAAAATGACCGCCGTATGGCGTAGTTGTATTACGGTGACTGCAGCGCTGAGGCCTGGGGTTCGATCCTCAAGTCGGACAAAATTATATTTTATTTTTTCCTTTCAATATCAGCCCGGAGTCGGGAATTCGTTTCTGAACGGTAATAGGCTCGCTCCCTATCACATCACGGGACGGAATACACACTACGAAAAGTGGGTGCACTAAGCACCTCTGCCTGCTTCTTCGGGGATAAAGGACCTCCTCCCATTTATATAATTTAATCATCCCTAAGATATTTGTATAACTATTACAACGCTCAGATTCAAGCGTTAGTAACTTTATATCCACTCCACAATCCTTTGAAATGGATCGAAGTTGGAATCCAAGGACGAGTCATTAAGTTCTATATGTGATACCCGATCGAAGGTATAATTATGAGTCTTAGTTTAATTGGCAATGGTTTTTTTATGGAAAGCGTTAGTTACTGGCCAGATAACAAAGTAAATAAAAAGAAAGAAGTATTTATTGCTGGCATTAAAACACAGAACAAAAATCAATATGAATGTCTATAATATAATGAGCAAGGTAACGTGGTCAGTCGTGCGAAAAAAAGAAAGAAAAAGAGCGCGAAACTGAATCGGCTGGCCAGCGGAGAGAGAGAGTAGTAAGCCGAGACGTCTCCGGCCTAAAGATCCTTAACAATATTGCTTGGCGGCAAGAATAAACATTGCTAATTGCAGTGATATCATCTCACGCATCATTATCAGCCGCAAGATGTCCACTGCTGAACATAAGCCTCCCTCAAAGATTTCCAGATCTATTGGAAGCGGCCCGCATCCAGCGATCCCCTGCGACTTTTATTAAGTTATCCGGCCACCTCGTGCACAACTCTCGCATAATAATACTATAATAATATCAGCCCTGTATTACATACTGTCCCATTGTTGGGGACGGGCCTCCTCTACTACTGAGAGGGATTAGGCCTTAGTCCAACCACGCTGTCCTAGTGCGGATTGGTAGACTTCACACACCTTCGAAATTCCTATACAGAACTTCTCAGGTCAGGTTTCCTCACGATGTTTTTCTTCACCGTAACTCTCTCATACAAGGCATAAACTAGTAAACCTTAACAATCTAAGCACAAAATACAAAAGCCAACAATAGCCTACCTCTAGACACATATCCATGGCATATGACGGCATTGGCGGGTCGCGGAGACGGCTTGTTACGGCATTAGCGTCATGGGAGGTGGCTTGCGAACGAGCGCATTAAAACTGAATTGAGTTAGGTTCGTGGTGTAGTGGGAGACTCTGCTTATATGAAAGCTTACGCGCATAAATATCTTCTCGGGAAAAAAATAGCCTATAACACTCCGGAATAATGAAGCTTCCTATTAGTAAATATTTTTCAAATCGATATAGTCTTGAGATTAGCGCCTTCGAAGAAATGAATTGTAAAATGTAGGTAGATACTGTAACATTGACTTTACGGTCGACCAGCGCCTTAGTTCGATTCTTCGAAACGTCAAAAGAAAATTATAATATTAGAACAGCGATGAAATGCGAAAAAATAATTTTATTTCAAGATATTAAAGCTCAAATCCCAAGGGCATACACCTCTGACATTTCTAAAAATTCAGTGTGTAAATTAAATTCTTCGTAAATTATCGCTTGCTTTAACGGCGAAGGAAAACATCGTGAGGAAACATACTCGAGAAGTTCTCTTTTGAGGAATGGTAGGAATTTCGACGGTATGTAAAGTCTACCAACCCGCACTAGGCCAACGTGGTGGACTAAGGCTTAATTCCTCTCAGTAGTAGAGTCGTACCCAGCAGTGGGACAGTATATAACACAGGGCTGATATTATTGTATTATATATTACAAAGTTATCTAACCTCAGTGTACCTCGCACCTCATCGACCTCTTGCCTCCGCACAATTCGCAAATTGCAGTGCCAAGCTGTTTGTGGCCCTCTGTAGGCGCTAAGTAGTTCCTTTCCTCAAATGGAGTGATTATTGTCATTGTATGAAGTTTAATGAACTGGTAGATCTTAAAGCAAAGTTTTTAATTAGTATTTTGTATTCAGTAATATTTTTTATGCTTTCCCGTTCTGGCTTCGGTTTGGTAGCAGAACACCTGGGCCTCAAACTTTCTCTTTAATAAAATATTGCTCGCGGTTACAACCGATAAAAGAAAAGTGGGATAAAATTCTGCTTCAATTTTTTTGGGATAATAAGTAGCCTATGTCCTTCCCAGGGCCTCAAACTATCTCCACACCAAATTTTATTGAAATTCATTTGGTAATTTTGAGTTTATCGCATTCAGACAGACTGACACGTGTTTAGGTACTATGTTCCATAAAATGTATGTAAGTATAAGAGTCAGTCGATGGCGTAGTTGTAATGGGCGCCCAGTACGCCACTGATCTGAAATTTCGGTTTCAAAACCCGGGTAAAGAGATATTACGCTTTTTCCTCAGTCGGAATGTCTAGGATTAGCTCAATTGGGCGATCGCCCTTTAACTCATAACGAGACGGAACATGGCAAAAAGAGGTACCCTGCCCCTGCCTACCCCTTCTACGATAAAGGACAAAAAAAAATGGAATGAAACAGTAGTTCGCATTCAACCATTAAAAGTTGGTTTTCTAAAGAACACAGATCAATTCAAGATCTCCACTTTAAACAACATACATGCAAAAATAAATATTAGAGAACCTTCACTTATATTGTAGCCCATCAAATTAAGTCCAATAGTCTTTCAACACCATAAAAAACGTACCCAAAAAGGGTTAATATCAAAGGTGTTAATACTTAACCCTCTAAATGCGATACCGTGTCATGTTATAGCAAGCTATTATTTTTCCTCGGGGGTCGAAACGATCTGGCAATTTCCGCTATATTCTTAATTATAGTGTAAATAACCCTCTTAATGCTATGAATTTTGTTTGCTTTTTTTGGGTATGCGTTTGGAGAATAAAAAACTTATAGGATGCGTGTTTCAGAAGTTGTATTAACAAATCAATCTTACTTTTGAGTAACATCTCAAATAGACATTTCATGTATTGAACTATTTAATAAAGTAAGCTTCAGTTGTAAAATCGACAGTCTAGAGTTAATCATCTCTCGTCAGTCGACTTTCTATTGGACCATACTCTACTTACCAATCAGGTGCAGTGGCGATAAGTTGGCGTAGTTTAATAAACAAAACATAGCTGTCAAAATTCGTCAAATGCTGGTACTTAAGATATCGTTTGAGATCTATGAAATAGCGGAAAAAAAAGGAATTGAGTATAATTCAGGTTAAATTGCACTAACTGACGAAGCGGCGATAGCCTAGTTGGTTGTGGAATAGACTGCCGAGACGAATGTCCGCAGGTTCAAATCGGAAGGGAACACACCTTTGACTTTTTAAAAATATATGTGTGTACTCTTTGTGAATTATCGCTTGCTTTGACGGTGAGGGAAAACATGGCGAGGAAACCTGCATACTTGAGTTCTGAATAAGAATTTTGAGGGTGTGTGAAGTCTACCAATCCGCATTAGGTGGTGGACTAAGGCCTAATCCCTCTCAGTAGTAAAGGAGGCCCGTGCCCAACAGTGGGACAGTATATAATTTACAAGGCTGATATTATTGTATATTTATATTATAATTGACGGAAACTTAACCGTATCACCTTAATAATTAAGCTCATGTCATCTGCCAGTAAATTCAGTAAATAGTTCTAAAAATCCTACATATGTAGAATGTCAAAATTCTACACTTCACTCTCTTTAAAACTCACTCCGTTAAAATGCACCAAACTAGCTGGCCACAATATTTTCGGTGCAAAATATGCTCGAATAGTCAAAGAATTTACGCAAGGCATGTAGTTCGAAGCTTTGTGCGGTGAAAAATTACAGCTCACGGCAGGCATTTTTCACCTTTCATAGTGAAAGTATGCTTGATTACGAGATGCTGGATGGGGCATCAGAACTTGTTTATTTTTGATATGACTGTCATATTTGCGAATGGTTGCGAAACTTTAGATGTTAGAAGTAAATACGGTAACCGCTGAACGGATTTGGATGAATTTGGCAGTTGGGTAGACCTATATTTACATAAAGGCTACTTTTTATCCCTTGAATTTGTTACCATAGGAATTTTTTTAATTTTAATGAGAAGTAGATAGCGCTGCTGTTTTAGAGCCGACCCTAAGGATCACTAGTGATATATTTTTGTATGGGCTTCTCATGCGAGTAAATCCACCTTAGTTTCTAGTAGTTTATTGTCTGCAATAGGGGCTCTGGCCCCTACATACAGGGCATTTTGACATTGCGTTAATCCTTGTATTACTTTTCTAATTTTTTAATCATTTTGTAGTTTTTTGCCAAAACGGCGTAGAAGTGAGTGTATTTTTGACTGAAAGTGTGATGTTGCCGCTGCGACGAATTCTCTTAGAGTAATAGTAGTGTCTTTAGGAAATTTAGGTAAGGATATCCTTTATTGTTATTCAACGGTGAAGGGAAACATCGCGAGGAAACCTGCATACCTTAGAAGTTCTCTAAAGGAATTGGGGGTATGTGAAGTCTACTAATCCGCGCTGGGCCAGCGTGGTGGACTAAGGCCTAATCCCTCTCAGTAGTAGAGGAGGCCCGTGCCCAGCAGTGGGACAGTATTCAATACAGAGCTGTTATTATGATTATTGATATTTTTTGGTCGAAACTTTATTATTTTACATCTACGGTTCGAGTAACTTATTGTAATGTTATTTAGAAGATATTTGGTTTAATATCGTAACTCAACGTTACAATGACCCTGTATATGATACATGAAAATAACATTCGAATTTATTAATATTATAAATGCAAAAGATAGAGAGGATAGATGTATGTTTGTTCCTCTTTCACGAAAAAACTACTGAACGGATTTGGATGAAACTTTACAGTATTATTGCTTATACATAAGAATAATACATAGGCTATAATTTATAATGATTTTGTGTAGTTTGGCCATAATATAACAATACATATCAAATAAGTCGGAAAACTCCTTCACGCGGGCGAAGCCGCGATCAAAAGCTAGTATTATATATTTATAATTTATACAGAATCTATTGAAACAAAACAACGAATATCTCAAATGCTCAAAAACTCTGCGCTGTATAAAATAGTAACCACGTTTGCTCTAAATCTTTGTCCCGCAATGATTTATGGGGCTCGCCTCCAACATTTCAATTAGAAGTTTGACGACTCACTCAATACCGTTGTATTGATTTATACACTCGACACTTTCTTATTTGGCAAAGGAAATGGTGGAAAAGTTCGGATGAATGTTTTTCGATTCAGTATTGCGTTTTGCTTTTCAATTTTGGTATTTCTGTGTTTATTGTTGTGTTCCAACAGTGCATTAGTGGGGAAACGTGATTTTTTTTAAAGGGAATTCGACACAATATTTAGGTATGTATGCGGTATCAAATCGTTTTAATGACAATTATAATAAATAAATAATTAAGGGAAGCCGACAGGAATCGGAGTTATATGGACTCTACAACATTTGTTGATAAAAACACATATTATATGTTATAATAATAAATAAAATATAAATTTTCTTTGTTTAATTTTGTTTGTTTAAAGTAGTATTGTGTCTATTTAAAATTGTGCCAGCAATAACTCTTTCTTTCTTTCTTTCTATATACACACACGCCTACTCCCGCACATATACTCTGATTCACACTTCGTGCCTTTTATCTTCAAAGAGGTAGATATGTTGCTAGGGAACCCCCATTCCGCTTGTTTGTTGATGTGATCGCCTATCGCCATATCGAGCACAAATTCAATACAGCAGAAAAATTTAATATCACTGTGCCCGACCCGGTTTTCGAACCTAGGATCTCAGAGCAGCATCGTTTCGGGCACGCAATACAACTACGTCGCGAGATAGTCAGCATTATAGATGATGATTTACTGGGATCACAATTAACTAGTTTCTTAACCTAATGCTGTCAAAAATAAAGTCAATTACAAATGAAATTTCTACTTTATATATTTTTTATTTTTTATACGGACCAAGTGGCCCAACTGCTCCTAATAGTAAGAAGAATGAAGTCCAGATAAAGTTGAGAGATGATTATCTAATCGACAAAATTATGCCGGCCTGTTTGAATTTATACCCAAGTATCATATTATAAATAATTTTTACTAACTTACAATACAATAAAAGGTTATACGATAACCTCCTAAACCTTGAAAAAACATAATTTATAACTTAGTAAACTATTACGTCATTAACTGAAAATCCTGTAAAATTACATTCAATTTTAAACCTTAAGTAATTAATTTAAAGTGTAAATTGAATGTGGAATTAGTGCAACAACTTGCTATTAAAATGCGCTTAAGGTAATTGTTTCGGAATATTCCGCGATAAAGTTTTAATATCAAAAGTGTCTAGAACAAGGTATCGCTATTTACAGCCGCCCAGCCAAAGGGCACAGTTGTTTCGTAGGGTTGGCACTTAATTAATTTGCTGGAGGTAGGATATATTTTATATCCGCTTGGATAGTGACTACCGTACAAAAGATCTTAAAACCTACCATAGTGGCTCACGTAAGTATGTTGCGATCCGGGATCAACCTGTGTATATTTTGGTCTAATTGGCCGGCCTAATTGTGTCCACTATCGAGGGATTCTATCGGACATTCAGTCAGATCCATCCTATCGGATCCTACTCCATTTCCCATCTGGTGCCGTATAAAAAAAACATATTTATTTATTTTTCAGTGCAATGATAAGCTATTGTACGGTAGAGTGTTTTATATTACTCCTATATCAGGTATATATAGTCGTGCTAAAGCAAGAAGAAAAAAATTATCATATATTTTTATCGTGTTAAGATAATGTCAAATAAAAGCTGAAGGTAAATATTACCTACCAAGAGATGAAGTCTTAATGAATTTTTGATACAACAGAAGTTTTTGCATCGTAATAAAATACACATTAGTTATAACATATAAAAATACTAATTAAATATTGTCTCCATTAGTGAGTATATCTTGGGCAAATTACATACCTTGTATAACACCAACTTAAAATCAGTAAACATAGCATGCTACGAAAAAATATACAAAGCTTTCAACAAAATCATAATGAAATTTTAAAATATATAAGGAAAATTTAATTAAAGATATTTTAAATTTGAAGAAGTGGCAACCCTACAGATTCCGCCGTCGAAACGAGCCCAGTCTTACACAGGAGTTAAATAATTAAAACGTTAGTGCTACAAAACTAATCAGCTTGCGGTTACTGGAAACTGGTTAAGTTTGTGTGACCTATGAACAGCTCCAGAGGTTAGAATAGTGAAACTGATTTTGTTTCTAGTAACATTATTAACACGATATTTTCATAATGATTTCTTATGTTTAAATGTGAGACATTGAAATATAACTATTTTACGGATTTTAGCGCAGTTTTAACCGACTTCAAAAAAGGAGGAGGTTATTAATTCGACGTGATTTTATCTAGCTTAACTAGCAATTTTAAATAGGCACCGAATCCAAAATTGGTATCCAATATATAACCTGTTATGTGAAATTATTTTTTGGTTTTGAGCGGTTTTTGAAGGCGGTCTAATTTTTTGTTATTTTTTTTTTATTTTATAATTTTCTCCCGACGTTTCGAAGAGTTTGCAGCCTTCGTGGTCACGGGGTGGACTCACGATATTTTCAATTAATACTTCAATATATGAAAATAAAATTACTTGTATATAGAACAAGTTTTTACTCACGGCGTCGTCTGGGATAAAGGGTTTTTCCCGAGATAAAAAGTAGCCTTGTTCTGTAATCCGCGTTGCGGGATCAACTTGTGTATATCCGGTTCCAACAAGCCGGCATAATTGTATCAACTGTCGAAGTGTAATCATCTCTCGTCAGTCGACATTCTATTAGACCCCGATCCACTTACTATCAGAAGCAGGGGGTCAATTATTCATGCCCGTATAAAAATAATAATAATAAGCCCGCAGGGGCGGCTTTGTGGCGAGCCGACGGTGAGTGGCGACACCGCGTTCCCTGATTCCTTGGGGGCTAAATGAGACCCCCTGACCCTTGGCTTGCCTTAACTGGCTGGCTAGGCGTGGAAGTCGCAAGAGCTAAGAACCTAAGCTCCAGGGTGGAAGTGCTCAATCTGCGTAATAGCGAGGAAGCCCGCTCGGGGACGCGATAGCGACCCGCGACGGTGAAATCGGTGCACACCTCTCGACACCCTTAAGCCACCCACACCGGTGTTGCGTCCTTGGCTTACGCCACTTATGGGATGCCCATCTAGTGGGGGGCAAGTCACCGTCTGCCTTGAATACATAAGATTGAGACATTTTACTTGGCAGGCGTCCCGTTGTCTCAATCAATAGCCCAGCAACCAGTCCAGCTAGCTCCCATCCATAGACCCGGTATAATTCCTATCTTTTCTGCAATAGTCCCTGCACCTTGCAAGCGCTGTCTTTGGCTGTATTTCCTCCATAAGTACAGACAGAGAGAGTACTCGCAAGTTGTATAAACCCCAACTAGAGTAATGTATCTTAAAGGGGCCTCTACGTGTTGGATCCATGTCCCCACGCAAGCCTTCCAAAAGGACCGGCCTTTATGCCGTGATTTCCCGCAGGAAAGATACAACATAATAATAATATCAGCCCTGTATTATATACTTGCCTACTGCTGAGCATGGGCCTGCTCTACTACTGAGAGGGATTAGGCCTTAGTCCACCATGCTGGCCTAGTGCGGATTGGTAGACTTCACACACCCTCGAAATTCCCATAGAGGACTTCTCATGTATGCAGGTTTCCTCACGATGTTTCCCTTCACCATTAAAGCAAGCGATAATTTACATAGAATACACACATAACTTTTAAGAATAATCAGATGTGTGTGCCCTTGGGATTTGAACCTGCGGACATTCGTCTCGGCAGACCGTTCCACAACCAACTAGGCTATCGCCGCTTGTCTAAATATAAATAATTGCGCCATTTAAATTCAGACAAGCGGCTTGCAGGTCCCATCATTCATTGATTATTTTTAAGATAAACAGGTCAGCTGACCTAGCTTATGATGTCAAGATTATTGCCATCTCATTATGTAATAGATTACGCTAACCCTTAATCGAGGTCTTTCAAACCTGGACTCAAGTCTTTTTCGAATCAATTTATTATATATACTATATATTGTCGATTCTGTGAATGAAACCTGGCATATTACTACCCAAACCCATCTCTGGGAATTAAAGTTTGACTATGTTTAAGATAAACAGGTCAACTAACCTATCTTATCATGTTAAGATTATTTTTATCCCATTATGTAATAGATATCCCATAATCGAGGTCTTCCAAACCTCGGCTCAAGTGTTTTTCGAAACAATTTGCTAATTATCCATCCTGGGAATAAAATTCAAATCCTATTTACTAACCAAACCCATATTAAAATAATAAACATCTCGAAACTAGAATATATTAGAACATCTTCCAAAGCAGAACCTTGGAATATCACGTTAGCTAGTAAAACACACGCTATGACATCGCGGTAATTACATTAATTCGCAGCGCAATAACTCAAGAATCCCATTATATCACGCTAAGCCACTGTATTCTGTTGCATAACAGCTTTCATCACACTTATATGAATAAGGCACACCATGGGTTTGAAAATTTGAGGACAAGCTCAATCGGATATTAATTCAAATTTCCAAACCCAACGTAACATTTTTATGGGTTTGGAAATTTGAGGACAAGCTCATTCGCATAAGCCAATGTAACGCATGACGTCTAGGCATTTCATTTTAAAGATTTGTGCATTAGAAGACTGAACTAGGCGATACCACGTAAGGGCGGTTTCAGAGTATCTTCTTGGCAAGCGTGCTCTACCGTAGACCAACCATTTACCATCAGGCGAGATACTGGTGAAACGCAAGCCTATAAGCTATAAAAAAGACTATGCACTTACAGGAAGAACCTGCAGTTGTCTCTAATGCGCTGAAGTTAGCGACGGCAGTTTTATTTGGTATTGTCATGTAGCGTGGTATATAGGGTCATTTTGACTGCGTTACTAATCCCTGATTCACGGTCAATATTATGATCAAGATGATGGTAGGATATATTTTATATCTACCCGGATAGCGACCACTGTACACAAGGTGTTAACCCGCCATAGTAGCCCACGTAAGTGTGTCGCGTTCCGGTATCAGCCTGTGTATATCCGGTTTCAATAGGCCGGCATAATTATGTGGACTGTCGACCCGCCATAGTAGCCCACGTAAGTGTGTCGCGTTCCGGTATCAGCCTGTGTATATCCGGTACAAACAGGCCGGCATAATTATGTCGACTGTCGAGGGGTAATCATCACTCGTCAGTCACAATTCTATCGGACCCTTACTTACCATCAGGTGCAGTGAGGTCACTTTGGCGTGAACATATAAAAATAATCCAGCCGGCCTAGCATGCGCATCACGAGATATCTCGAGAACGAGAGTAGACAAATTGTCGATGTCGATTAATATCTCGTTTTCTCTAACATGCGCACCACGATCGACAAATTCCTCGTTGAAGACATAAGTTTACTCGTGAAGACAAACCGATGTTGCCCATTGAAATATATATTCTAATCATTTTATTTTCTAATATAGCTACAATGGTTTTAGTTCATTCAATTTTTATAGATCTATGATCCAATTAGGTTTTTTTGACGTTTTATGTGACAGTTTATGTCATAACAAAGAGCATAATGTAAATAAAAAACGTAAATAAGTAAACAAATTCAAAATTAATAATAATATTGTACAATATAATAAGGATTCTAACACAAAATAACAGCTCCGCCCTATTTTGGAGTACGAAGTAACAAGACACAAATCAAATGAAATCTAATAAGACAATTATTTGTACGAGTATATGGTGCCCAAGCCGGACTTTACCTCGGGTGACTACAACCCGCCGTGAGAACGATGTACCATAATGCCTAATGGAATCAGTAGTCCAATCGGGAAGGAGATGGCTGTGGCTTTGGGCCTCACAAAATACCCAATTGATGTAAGTATAGTGAAACAATAACCTTATTAGCAAAACACCAATGTTGTAAGTTGAACTTTGCAGCCACAAAGCTCAAGTTTGTTCTTATTCGATGGTAATTGATGTTTTTTAGTATAAGTGTTTATTAAAATATGAAGTATATATTTTCTTTTTGTTTTAGTTCCGTGAATCAAGTCCCTCTACATTCATTGGAATGTCCCCAGCCCAGCAGTCAACACCATGTTGAAGAGCTTACCAATTACTACTCCCAAAAAGTTTTTTAGTTGCTCGGTTTGAACTTAATACTTTAATGAAAATATGTATTTTTATAACCAGTTTTTTAAAAAAAAACTACATTTTTAAATACTTAATATCTTGTATATATATTTCGTTAGGTATCTTTATTTATACACTAGATAAAACATCTGTATGTTAGGAAATTTAGTTCTGTTCTGTTGTGTTCTTTGTTCTGTTGGTTTAGGAAATTAATAATATAAGTAAACTGCAGCAATTACTTGAGAGTGCAATTTCTGTTTCTTGTAAGTGTTCATAGTATTTCATTACAGTAATTATTGTAGGAAATTTGTTGTATAACAAGTTATTATGAAATATTCTATTGTTGCCTAAATTTGTGTAGAAGATTTTGTTGTAATAATGAAAACTATCTTGATATTTAAAATGTGAATATAATAAACTATACATTATTTACATAGGAAAATATCTATTTATTATAATTGAGGTCATCCTGCTTGAGAGACACTTGCAGGTACTGATAATTGTACAGGTTCTTCTCACATATGATGTTCATTTATAATAGTTTCCTCCATTGGAACACTGTAACATAAAATACTGCATTACCTACAGTTACTTAACAATAGTAATATAATGTGAAGTTGTACCAGTGGTAAAATAATATAGTCAAACAACAATTTGAAACAGTGTATAACCATATATCCATTATTGTTAAGTCCATCAGTATACAATCAGTGTAAATGAAGTTTTTAATAAAGAAATAAAGCAAGATATTGTTTGTTTATATTGTTAAGTTGCATAGTAATAGTATCTTCTCCGATACCTGGCATTCACATTAAGAGTTTTGCTGTTTGAATCCATAATGTGACATTTTTTTGGTAACATATAAGTACTAGTTTTGCAAAACATAATGGTAAAACAAGTTACTCATTTGTATTTGTAGTATTAAAATAAACAAAATTAAAACTGCAATTAATCTGATTAAATAGCTCTTATTACCTCATTAGTTGGCACACTTATTTCATTTTTATGAAAGGTAACCCGCTATGTATTAATTGTGAAGATATTTCTCAAAGTACATTCATTTTTTATTTCTATTAACTCTAGTAATTAATTAATAGTACATTACCAGTTGAACCTTGGTGTCGCAGGCATCCTTCCTCATTTTTTGATATTGTGCACTTTGTGGCTCATTAGGAGGTAATATTTTTATACGGGTACAATCTAAGAGCCCTAACATACCTTGCACGTAAAATTCACGAGTCTCACCTTAAAAAAATAAAAATGATTCCATTATCTATAAATCAAAATACTTCAATTGATATTAAACTCAGCTACTTATGTAATTAAGTATGTAATAAATATATTCAATTACCTTTAAACGGACGGCTATGCCTTTGGCTTGAGACTTCAAATCGGGAGCAAACTTTTCTTTAATATACAATGCCATTCGTTTTGTAGCAAAGGGATATCATAAATCAATTAAGTATAATATGTCTTCTTTCCACTTTTCACGCCTCTCGTGTGTCATATATCGATATTATTTTACTATAGTAAGATACCACCATCGCGTTTTAACGAATAAATTAAATTGATAATTTTCTCGGTTTATCTCTTCGTACAATATCAAAGAAGACAAATATCTCGTTTACGTGTGTCAAAAAACGATAAAATTATTTGCTCATGTTAGGGTTTGTAGACAAAAATACCACAGATTAATAAAACATTAATTTTTCTCTACTTTTCTCGTGACAAGTCGAGAAAATGAGCGCGCATGTTAGTGTCGGTAGACATATAGAGATAAACGACAAAATCACGAGAAAAAGTGTCGATAAAATCTTGTCGTCGTGCGCATGCTAGGCCGGCTGATTTCGCTTAATTCGTTGCATACTTGCGGGATATCCGTCAAGGTTATGTCTGAAAGGTACAAGGAATAAATGAGTACCAAATTCACATGATATTCAAAAGAATATATGTCCCATCACCGTCTCGTCACAAACAATAATATTATCCCTAAACATTCAACAATAAACACACCACAAAACATCCCCAGAACCCACGACGACATGGCCACCACACCACACGTATGCAGGTAATCCTAATTGCATAGATTCGAACCTGGAGCGGTTCCAAGAGCCGTCGCCGCGCCACAGTGCCTAAGAGATTAATTACAACCAATTTATGATCAGCCAACAATAGCATGGCTGGGCAGCGGCCAATAACTGGCCTATGGGGTCATTCGTTTACTCTTGGATTAGTTGCTAATGGCTTTAATTGTGATAATGGTTGATAAAGGTGGAGGTGATGATAAATTAAAGAATATTTGAGTTACTGGTGGTAGGTCTCTTATATGTGAGAGTCCGCCTGGGTAGGTACCATCGCAATGTCTATTTCTACCGCCAAGCAGCAGTGTGTAGTCACTGTTGTGTTCTGGTTTGAACATTGTAGCCAGTATAACTACTGGACATAAGATATAACATCTCATGTCTCAGGATGGCAAGCGGAGTGGAATATCAAACAATACTTCACAATTCAAGGTGTCAGATGGTGTTTCTACTGTTTATCGTTAGTCGTATCGCTTACCATTAGGCGAACGGCAAGCTCTTCTCATCATCCAAAGAAATAAAACAAAAAGTTTAGCACTAATAAAAAGTAATTACGCTAAACGCCGCTCTTAATTGGCCGTTCCTTAGCCAGATGCAGAAGGCAGTATTGCTGGACTCGGCGCGCATTGTGAGGAGATTCCTCACTTTGCATCCCTAACCGCCGATGGCTTAGGTCTTGAGCTTTGCCAGCGGAGGGGGAATCATTTTTTATTTTTTTATATGCATTGTCATTTTTAAAATAGGTATAAAAATGTAAAAAGAATACCTTAAAAATGACTTATTGCCCCGAATATTCGTATCGAGTAAGTTAACGTTTAAGTATTTTGGACTATACGTCAAATAATAGATTCTTGCTGCCAATTTCCATACATTTCGAGTTAACTGTTATGTGGCTACAGGATTTAATACTAGAAGTTTACACACGCCCAATGTGTGCTGCCGAATTTTAGTTCCAAATACGCTCGCGGTGCGCTGTTCAAATCTCATTACACAAATTTACCGAAACAAAACCAAAAGGAAAATATTTGTGTTAGGGATGCTGTTTTGTAGGTGATTTCGCGTTTTTTATTTGAATGTTTATTCACAGCGTAAATTTTATTACATAATAAGGTCAGCCCTGTATTATATATACTGTCCCACTGCTGGGTGCGAGTCTCCTCTATTATTGAGAGTGATAAGGCCTTAGTCCACCACGCTGGCTTAGTGCGGATTGGCAGACTTGAGATACCTAAAAAATTCCTATAGACGACATTAAAAGTATGCAGGTTTCCTCACGATGTTTCCGAAAAGTCAGAGGTAAGTGCCCTTTTGAAACTGCAGATATTCGTGGGCATCGCATCGAAAAGTATTTATAGATTTTTGTAGTACGATACGCATTTCATACAGAAGAAATCGCGAGTAACACTAATCTCATAAAAAGTCCAAGAAAATATCAAGAAAATTCCCAGTTCCTTTCAGAATAGATCAAAAACCTTTAAGATATAAAAGATTATGTCATTTGAATAAGAGCAAGTCAGTGTTACTTATTGACAACCCTTTTAGAAACCAACGGCGAGGAAAATGTATTTATTAGATTTTTCATGTTCCCCCTCGGTTGGCAAGACGTACTTATATGTGCACGGCATTATGACCCTACTGTACCTGATGGTAAGTGGAGTGGGGTCCATGTCGACTGATGAGATGATTACGCGGCAGTCGAGATAATTATGCCGGCCTGTTCATTCATTGACTACACTGCTTCAGATGGTAATTGAAGTAGCGTCCAGATCCTGGATCGACGAGAGATGATCCCTCACCAGTCGACATAATTATGCCGGCCTGTTCATTAATTGAGTAACTATAGTCCTCCTTATAGTAAATGAAGTCGCGTTCAGATCTTAGATTGATGCGAGGTGATCTCTCGCCAGTCGACATAATTATGCCGGCCTGTTCATTAATTGAGTAACTATAGTCCTCCTTATAGTAAATGAAGTCGCGTTCAGATCTTCGATCGACGTAAGATGATCCCTCACCAGTCGACATAATTATGCCGGCCTGTTCATTAATTGAGTAACTACAGTCCTCCTTATAGTACCTAAATGAAGTCGCGTTCAGATCTTCGATCGACGTAAGATGATCCCTCACCAGTCGACATAATCATGGCGGCCTATTCAGTGATTGAGTGACTACATTTCTCCTTATAGTAAATGAAATCGCGTTCAGATCTTCGATCGACGCGAGATTATCCCTCACCAGTCGACATAATTATGCCGGCCTGTTCATTGATTGAGTAACTACACTCCTCTTTATAGTAAATGAAGTCGCGTTCAGATCTTCGATCGACGCGAGATTATCCCTTAACAGTGGACATAATTATGCCGGCCTGTTCGTTAGTAAGTTAACTAACATTTTCATCGTAAACAATAGTTACATTACAAACCGCAACCTTAGAACTAAGTGACCTAACTCAAAATTAAATATTTTCTGATTTTAGTAAATATGACCTTCCAAAGCATGCTCTGTAACCCTATGATGAAAAAACGACAACATTATGGAATAGAAACAGAGATTCTTACTTTCAACGACCGGCCAATTCAAAGGATTCATTTTTGTTTATTGCTTTGAATGACGAGCTTGCCGTTCGCCTGATGGTAAGCGATACGAGCCATAAACAGTAGAAACACCATCCAACACCTTGAATTACAAAGCATTGTTTGGTATTCCACTGCGTTCACCATACTGAGACATGAGATGTTAAGTCTCATTATGTCCAGTAGTTACACTGGCTACAATGTCCTTCACATCGGAACACAACAGAGACTATACATTGCTTAGCAAAAATAGACATTCGTGTACCTACCCAGGCGAACTCACATATGAGAGACCTACCACCAGTAAAAACAGTTTCAAACAGTCATTTTTGATTTAGGTTATTTGATTATTTAGGACAGCCAGTAGTTGTGACAATGTTGCTTACACTAAACAAACGAAAAACAATATTATAAAATATAACACCTTTTTAAGTCAGTCACAACATGCACTATATGTGATAAAAAAAAGTTAGTTAGGTTAGTTCTAAGGGTAAACGTTCCGCTGAATGCCAATGCCCCATACATATCCATAGTGTATTAGCGCGTCTAAATTATTTACAAGAAAATGGTCAGTCTGTGTTCCTAACTCCAATTAACATATGTGGACGGTTTCATGCATGAGCGCAAGCCTGTTGTGACACAACTGGAAATTATGGAATTTTGGACTGTTATGCTGGTTGTGTCTCGGATTTGAATGGAGTTTGGTATTTAGGGGAAGATGTAAGCTTTATAGGTATTGTAAACATTTTGTAAAGATAAAGTCCACCAGGTATGGTAAGTAATTAACTATTATTTATTTATTTATTTATTTATCATCTTCATCATCATCGTCAGCCACATAAAGTCCACCCTTTAACATAGTCCTCCCTTAAAGATTTCCAGACGGACCTGTCGAAAGCGGCCTGCATCCAGCATGTTCCTGCGACCTTTACCAAGACGTCTGTTCTTGGACGTCCACCTGGGACGTCCAACGCTGCGCTTTTTTGCCCCATCTGCCGCCACCTGAGCGAATTATGTGGGTACTAACTAATTAACTGTCGCCACCAGTCAAATAGGTTATGGATTCTATGGACCATGAGACCCTGTGTTCAAGCCCCGATTTGGGAAACACTTTTCTAACATTTCTCTGGATTTGATCTACCAAAAGGAGTTGACTTCAGGTGGGTAGTAACAACCAACCTAAACACACTCTTCAAAATACTTTTTTCTTCAAGTTTTTCATCAATGACAGTACAGTGTTTCCAAAAAAACATACGCTACTTTATCCTGAAGGAATAGGCAGAGACGCAACTGATCTCCATTTTCCACCGTATCTATTCCGTCCCATGTTGTGATAGTGGGCGAGCCTATTACAATATCAGGTACGAATTCCAGGGGGTGGGGGTTAAAATATAGATAAAAAATATGCTACCGAAGCAGTGCGTGTTTCTAAATTAATATTTTAAAAAACAATATTGCATACACCGATCTCTGTTACCGTCGCGGTGACAAATTAATGTTTGCCGTAAGGAGTGGCCGGGACATCACCTGTCTATACAACTACAACACACCAACACAACACCCACACAATTATACTTATACGGTCAAAGCAATGTGACTCTTATGCATTATGATATAAGAGTTATTAAACAATATCAATCTTCAATCCGATTCCAAGAATGAATCAACATAACTCATTTGTAATCTCAAAAAAATCTTTGCTCTGATTGGCCATTTTGGGATAGAAAGAAGCTTATTGGTGGTAGGTCTGTCATATGTGAGAGTCCGTCAGGGTAGGTACCACCGTTGACCGTAATGTCTATTTCTGCCGCTTAACAGCTATGTGTAGTCACTGTTGTGCTCCGGTTTGAAGAAAATTGTAGCCAGTGTTATCTGGACATAAGATATAACATCTCATGTCTCAGGATGGCGAGCGCAGTGGAATTCCAAACAATATTTTGTAATTCAAGATGTTGGATGGTGTTTCTACTGTTTATGGGCAGTCGTACCGCTTACCATCAGGCAAATGGCAAACTCGTTTAGTCATAGAAATTAGTGTATAGCAGTGTAAAAAACTCAGAATAATATTTTTGAAATATTGAATATTTTTCACTTCACAATATCGGCGCACTGTAACCACACAATGCCATGTAAACGCCATAAAATCCAACTTTTTGGCCTTAACGTGGGAACATCAAACAGAATTCAATATATTTTACAACATACAAACAGACAATAACGCGACACTCATAACTTGACGACCGGTAAAGCCGACATAAAGAGAGCAATAAACCGTTGAAAATATGTTTTCCTGCTGTACTATAAAATATTAATATAAAAAATGATCGTAAAGTAGGCCTTGCTCGCTGTAGCTATTGGGTTTTTATAGAAAATAAGGTAAATAAGGCTACTAGTAAATGATCATGGTTGACTATAAACATAAAAAATATTAGAAGGAAATTCGATGCTTCGAGGTTCAAGGCGGAAAGGTTGTTTTTCTTTGGCCCAACGCCCAGATACAAAAAAAAATCACAAAAGTTTTTAGCGCTTTTTTAATCTGGTTTGAAACTATAGTACGTGACGATAAATTCGAGACCTTTAAAGAAAACTTAAATTGTAATTTTTATATTATAAAATTACAATACGGGAGACGCAGCGTAGGCAGGCCCCCTACGAGATGGACCGACGACCTGGTGAGAGTTGCCGGAGTCCGATGGATGAGGGCGGCCCAGAACCGGTCCCTGTGGCGCTCAATGGGGGAGGTCTATGTCTAGCAGTGGACGATTCCCACCTGACATGATGATGAATATTGTAAAACATTATTTCTAAAAAATACTAAAATGAAAAAAAAATATCTTGGAACCATTTTAACAATATACGTTCTAGTTCCAACTCTAACCCATAGAAGATAGAGGCTATATTTATGTACAGTCAAAATATAATTCATCTAATTCTAAAATATTAAGCATGCTACGAACGTGGCACGCGGTGTAAGGAGTAAAATACTTCGAGATGTCCTGAGTGGGCTCTCTAGTGTTTAGCAAGGTGCATTGCACCTTACACAGAGGGGGATCGAGGGAGAAAAGTGGGGGATAAGTCCCCCGAGAACAATGCAGTTAATTCTGATGTTGTCATTTTAATAGCGGAACTGTTATCTATACTTCTACTATAACCGAAAAATACATTTTGCGTTGGATAGCCCTTTGTTCGTGGAGTGCTATAGGCTATATATCATCACGCTATACCTAATAGGAGCGGAGCAGTAATGGCTAATCTCAGAAACTACCGGTCCAAACTGAAAAATTCTTTTTGCGTTGGATAGCCCTTTGTTCGTGGAGTGCTAGAGGCTATATATCATCACGGTATACCCAATAGGAGCGGAGCAGTAATGGCTTATCTCAGGAACTACCGGTCCAAACTGAAAAATTCATTTTGCGTTGGATAGCTCTTTGTTTGTGGAGTGCTATAGGCTATATATCATCACGCTATACCCAATAGGAGCGGAGCAGTAACGGCTAATCTCAGGAACTACCGGTCCAAACTAAAAAAATCTTTTTGCGTTGGATAGCCCTTTGTTCGTGGAGTGCTATAGGCTATACCCAATAGGAACGGAGCACTAATGACTAATCTCAGGAACTACCGGTTCGAACTGAAAAAATCTTTTTGTGTTGGACAGCCCTTTGTTTGTGGAGTGCTATAAGATATATATCATCAAGCTATACACAATAGGAGCGGAGCAGCAATGGCTAATCTCAGGAACTGTCGGTTCGAACTGAAAATTTTTTTTGTGTTGGATAGCCCTTTGTTCCTGGAGTGCTATAGGCTATAATATCATCACGCTATGACCAATAGGAGTGGAACCGTAATGAAACATGTTGCAAAAACGGGAAAAAATTATTAGTTTTGAGAGTTTCTGTTGCGTGCGCTGCGTAAACGGCTAAAGTTATGTAGCAATGATGAATGACGGGATTGTTCCTCTTAAAAATTTCTACAAAAATATATTATAACATAAAGTCTTCTGCTGCATCTGTCTGTCTGAACGTGTTAAACTCAAAAACTACCCAACGTATTAAGATGAAATTTGGTATGGAGACAGTTTGAGACCCTGGGAAGAACATAGGCTCCCGGGAAACTACTACTTTTATAACGGAAAACTTTAGCCTGAAAAACTTTATAACGCGGGCGGAGCCGCGGGCAAAAGCTAGTGATAAATAAATCAAAAGAATAATGGTATTTGTCATTGTGGTTTTATTGTTATGAATGAAATTGCATGAAACTGAATATCTATATACATAAAAGAAAGTGGTGTTAGTTACACTATTTATAATTCAAGAACGGATGAACCGATTTGGTTAAAAATTGGTAGAGAGGTAGCTTAGAACCAGGAGACGGACATAGGATACTTTTTATCCCGTTCCCACAGGAACGGGACGTGACATAAGATATGGTAAAAACTGGTTCAACTATGGTTGAACTTTAAAACCATACCATTAAGTCTAAGTGTTAGTGGAGGGGGGGAAGGAAAAACAATTGACGTTAGATGGAATAATGGAAAACTTTTAAGTGTTTTATAATTTTTATTTTTTGACATAATGTAATTGTTGACATATCAACTTTCTTTTTTCCTTTTTTTATCTTACTAGCTGACTCAGTGTTCCGAATAGCAGAATTAGTATTAAATAAAAGAAAATTAAGGAATCGACTGTTAGGCGGTACGAAGTTCGCCGGTTCAGTTAGTTTGAAATAAACTAGCCGAACGTCATATTCTCACATAAGAGTTATTGCTGAACACCCGACCCCCCAGCCTTGTTCCCAACTCCGCCCCTGTACCAGACAAGGCGTACAGCCTCTTAGTCACCCTCGGGGGAGAGCAGCCGGTCCAAACTAGCCGCGTTCTGTTTACGTTGTATCGTAAGGAATTCACTGACCGCAAATTGTCGTGTTTACGACACGGCGTCAACGAACACCTATGGGTTTTAGAATATTTTAGTTCTATCGATTTAAATTTTACATTACACACACAATATCACGCATTTATCCCCGAAGGGGTATGCAGAAGCGCAACCAGGGCACCCACTTTTCACTGTGATCCATCCCATGATGTGATAGGGGGCGAGCCTATCGCCATATCGGGCACAAATTCCAGACTCCGGGCTGATACTGAGCAGAAAAATCCAAATATCAATTTGTCCGACCCGGGATTCGAACCCAGGAACTCAGAGCCCTGTCGTACCGCGCATGCAGTACAGCTACCAACCAACGCAGTCGAGGCATTTTACATTACAATGAGAGACAAATAAAAAAGCGGTGATGCCGAATCAGACTGCTGAGACGAATGTCCGCAGGTTAGGTCCAAGACACACGTCTATGACTTTTCTAAATTATGTGCGTATTCTTTGTGAATTATCACTTGCTTTAACGAAGGAAAACAGCGTGAGGAAACTTGTATATCTGTAATTAAAACCCTTCTAGCGTATACTGAAATTTGAACCTAATTTCTTATTCTATAAACAAGCTAATACTTTCAGAAGATAAATGATACGACTATCCAAGATCCTGTGGGTTAACGCTAAGTTATAACTCTGGAGTGCAGTTCAACCTCTGAAAATGCACGAACACAACTAAACATGCCGTTATTTTCTCCTCCGTAAAGTCAGAGTAACAGCTGACTTGAAATACCGATGCTCTAAGAAGGTTGCAGTTGCTAAACATTCTGAAAGGCTTCAAAAATTATCTTGTTTACACAATAAATCCTTCCCAAACCCACTTCTACCTGGGATGATACGTGAGGTTATTGAAATTTAATGGTATCAAACGGACTGTCACATATGAGAGACCACCAGAGAACTGGCGTGCTAAGCGCAAAAACGGTATGTCAGGGAAACCTTATTTCGAGATAACCGAAACTTTGTAAATATAAACTTTGTAAACTTTGTTAACTTTGTAAATATAGTTTTGTATGTAAAACTGAGATAGAGAAACTCTTTTAAGTTTTTTTTAACAATTTCTAAACACGATACCGTTATTTAGGTAATTTCATTGGATGAGTATTTCTTTAAGCTATCTGACGACATAAAAATCTTGATTTGTTTTTTAGATGCCGCTTTTGAGCTTAGCACGGCAATGTACCAGCCTTTCGATGAGGTTTTTCAAACGTTAGAATTGATGTCGTATGCCTACTAGAGAAGTCTGAATGTCCTTTGGTTAAAGTATAAATCGGTGATTCTGTCACGGTGTGCGTTGGCCTAAAGCCGCGCGTCTGCGGTCGCGGTCCGCAGAAATGCCGATCGACTGGTTCACCAATCGAGCAAAAAGCCGGAATTGCACGCACGATTTTTATTATCCACTAGTTGACCCGACAGACGTTGTCCCGTCTTAACTATAAAGCAGCACGATTTCTGTCAATCGCTGACAGTTATTTCAAACAATTGACAGTTATATAAAATTAATATTTTCGTTAATATCTTAATTTTTCTAATTTTCCGCGCAATTTTTTGAATTTTTTTCTTTCATAATAACTTTTACCTGACAATAACAAACACAACAAAGAAAAAAATAGTGAAATCGATCCAGCCGTTCACGCGTAATGGCATGACCAAGGGAAATAGGGATTAATTTTTATATATATATATATATATATATATATATATATATATATATATATATATATATATATATATATATATATATATATATATATATATATATATATTTATATAATTCATATTTATATAATTTTATATATATATATATATATATATTTATATTATTAATTTTTATATATATATATATAAATATATAGACAAAGAGATCTAAGATTATATAGAGCGGACATTGGGAAGATTGTCATACAAATATTTGCGATCATGCGATGGATACCTACTCACACATCGGGAAATAGCTAAACACTAATATAAAATACTTTATATTCCATATCGTGATATGCACGATTTGACGCGTTTTAGCAAATTTTCTGTAATCATGTTTTATTTGTATTCATATCTAAGGAAATTGCTAAAAAAGATATGTTTTTATTCCTGACTGGTATAATGAATGAATTAAAAGATACTATAGAACCTATTTTCAATACTCTTAAAGTCAGAAATTGCTTAAAAATTTTTCCATACATTTTGTATGAAAAATAAAAGAAAAATCGACGCTACGCCTACACAAATACGCTTTTAAACATAACAAAACTTTGTATTTAGTGTTGATTAATCTACAAAACACAATAAAAAGTTGTCTCACGCCCCTAATGCTTTGTCGCGACAACCACACTGTGTACGTCCATACTGATTGTAGTGTGAAAGTAAAAACAAGATATTAAAAACACAGTAGGGCTGATACGAGGAAATTTATATACAAATTACTATCAGATAAAACAATTTGATAATAATAAATCATTTATTTTGGACAACAATGATACATAGGGATAAGTTACTTACCCTATTTACACATTTAATCTTTGCAAAAAATATAATAATAATATCAGCCCTGTATTATATATTGTCCCGCTACTAGGAACGGGCCTCCTCTACTACTGAAAGGGATTAGGCCTTAGTCCACCACGCTGGCCTAGTGCGGATTGGTAGACTACACACACCCTCAAAATTCCTATAGAGAACCTCTCAGTTATGTAGTTTTCCTCACAATGTTTTCCTTTACCATTAAAGCAAGCGATAATTGACAAAGAATACACACATATTTTTTTAGAAAAGTCCGAGGTGTGTGCCCTTGGGATTTGAACCTACAGACAGTCGTCTCGGCAGTACGTACCACACCCAACGAGGCCAACCAATTCAAGAAAGAAACATTTTTTGTCATTCCTATTTTGATGAATGTTTATCCCTCAATATTGACTCCGTCATACGGATAAAATTACTAAAAAGGCAGCTTATCACATGATTATTCTGTCCACCCTCCGTCACAGCGTGATTATACCGTTAGAGTACCTCTTACACTTTTTTATCCGGCACGTGAAAAACTAAATGAGTTTTTGATGACCACGGGCTAAGCCGGGACCGCGGCTTTGAACGGAAGCCGGACTTGAGTACGTGAATCTCTGTTCCGTGCAACTATTTTAGACTAGCTTTTACACATAGCTCTGTCTATTTATTTTGATGTTAAGGAATTGCAAAATATTAACACCAGTTGCTATAATGAAAACACTTATTACTGGTGTTGGGTCTCTTATATGCGAGAGTCCGTCCGGTACTACCGCAATGTCTATTTATGCCGCCAAGCAGTATGTAATCACTGTTGTGTTCCGGTTTGAAGGACATTGTAGCCAGTATAACTACAGAACATATTAAGACTTAACATCTCATGTCCAAGATGGCGAGCTCAACTTTGTAATTAAAGGTGTAGGATGGTGTTTCTACTGTTTATGGGTGGTTGTATTACTTACGATAAGGCGAACGGCAAGCATGTTTCGTCATTTATAGCAATAAAAAAATATTGTGCAGAAGTTGTAAAAAAAAATCAGCAGCCATATTATATCTACTTATTTTTCCACTTACAAGTATTAAATTAGAATAAATTTAATCACATGTGGCGTTGGCATCACTTTATTTTCGGTACATGGTCTATCTGTGACCTACATTCATTCAAAGTATCCTGTATTTAGATTTAAATATTTTAAAATCCAAATTCTCAATGTGGCAGTATAATTAGCGTACACCGCCATCTTGTCAACATCACCGGGACTGCAATGATCGATGCATTGACATAATTGTAGTGATAACGCACAACAATCACGCTAGATGGTGAGAAACGATACTGACTTACAATAGCAGAATTTGCGCGACACGCAGCATATATCGCACTCTTTATAAAATAATGACCCATTCCAAAATTGACAATTTGTGGGAATCGTCAAACAACCAATTTCTGTTTGCGACCTTTTAGTTTTTTCCCTCTTTTTCATGCTAAAGGTTTCATTTTTTACCTATCTTTAATAAGCTCAATTTTATAGCAACTTCAAAAAAAAGGTAGCATACAAAAATTATTTTTCCGACGACTGCCACAAATTAACAATTTTGAAATAGTTCATTATTTTATTAAGAGTGCGATTATACCACCTCCGAATAGGAATCGTCGGAGGGCCCGCGGTCGGTCACAAGCAATATCTGCCTGACTGGAAATCTTTCCCTTCCATAGAGGAACGCAACCATCTGTTCCTCTACAGCGGTGTCTTACCTATACACCGCTAAAGTCACTAACATTCTTATTTATAATAATCAAAAGTAGGATTAATTTTTAAACTGATGATTAAATATAAATAAAACAATTTATTTTTTAAATATAAAAAAATAGAATTAGTTTATTAAACGGATGATTAAGTATAAATAAAACAATTTATTTTTTAATAAAATTTAATCCTGCGAGCATTATAACTGAAAATGACAATATGCGCATGCAAATACGAAACACTGGTAACATGCAATATTTTTATCGATTTTCCATTAAATTTTTCAAACAACGTAAATTATTCGCAATGCCCATTATTAAAATTACGATGAGGAAATTTGAATTCACATTTTAATTTAATTTATGCGCAAAAACATTTTTAATTTAATTCAAACTTCCCCGAATTAAATGAGAAATATGACACGCTTCACTAAAAACTATTGCATAAGTTTATGATATAAAATCATTTTATTACAAAATGCATTATATCCCCTTCTATACAATTATCACAGTAATTATGTATCTATCGTATCATTTCACTACAAACTCAGGCACAAGGTCGATTTATTTTGTACCAAGAAATATTCATAGCGTTGTCATAAAACTGAACAATGTGGAACATAAAACGTAATGATTTTGAAAGTACCATATATGTCAATAATAATCTTATGATGCTAAAATTCTAACAAAATATCGACCGCACGCCTGAGCTCTGCAAGTTACTAAGTTGCTAGACACCATTTTGTTAACGGCTTTAAGACAAAGATGAATTACCACGGCGGGTTTATATAAAATTTATAAAATATTTTCTCTCAGTCTGTATTACACTTACACTATAAATTAAATGGAATTTAACATCAAAAATACGTTGAGCAACCTGCTGTGAACTTTGCGTAATAAATGAAAATTAAAACATAAATCAGCAAAAGCAAAACAATGCAAACTGATTGATTGCATTCAATCGAAAGAAGCGAATACAAGGTAACTATTTACATTTAATTTAAAAAAAACATACATTTATGAGCATTCTTAATGAAATTGAAACAATGAATCACGCGCTCCAATTAAATTAATCGAAAAAACTGGCGTAATTTTATTACATTGTATTTTTATGATATTCATTCCAAATTTAAAAATGAAACATTTTGATTATATCAACACGAACAGCGCAAGAATTCAATGAATTAATAATTTCAAATTTCGAATCACGAAATTATTTTATTCATTTTTAATAACCAATAAATTAAATCGTGCATTTTGAATCTTCAGACTTATGCTAAAAGTCGCTATTTACATTTCAGTCAAATTTTATGTATAATTAGGAACATATATTACAAACACCTCAAAGTGTACATTACAAAGTTCATTACGTAATAGGCGAAATTTTTAGTACACTTTGAAGCTAGAAAATATTATTTACTGTCCATATTATACAAGATATAACGCTGCCTACACGTGGGTGGCTTGCGACGGTTGGTTGCCATTACCTGTGAAAAATGACAGCAATTAGCCTAAGTGATATTGAGGGAAAAAACCTCTAGTTAAGTGACACGCCACGGATTTATGACTTAGATATTAAAATTCGGGGTCGCCAAAGTTAATTTTTAATGCGTGTATATAAATGGGCGCGCTTTTGTGATTACAAATAAAATGAATTGTTTTTAAAATTAAATTAGGTTTGTTTATTTAAAAAATACGGCATTCATTTTTAAAAATAAGGATTAAATTTAATTGTAATTTTAAATATAAAATAAGGCAAATTAATTAAAAATGTACATTTAAATTTGATGGCTTTATATTTAAAGTACATTTCTGGAAATTATCATAAAAACCAATCATTTTTTATACTAAGCCGATAAATATAACTTATTTGAATAATGAACTGTTTATTCAAATTATATTTAATTCAACAACTATAAACCCAAACACGAGACAAATCTGGAAAGTACAATAAACTAAATAGAGTTTTGGAAACCTATTAATTATTCACGAAGGCTCGTTCGGAATGCAATTAAATTTATGCGACTTGTCAAACTTCGAACGTATAAGTAAATATCGAGTGGCTACAATAGTAACTTCGCAGACATAAACTTACATTATTCATGAACTGAAGTAAAAGGTATAAGAGTTAACACATATCTAGTTTAGTTTAAGGTAATAGTAACTTTGATATTGGCGATAGCCTAATTGGTTGTGGAACAGACCGCCGAGACGAATGTCCGCAAATTCAAATCCCAAGGACACACACCTCTGATTTTTCTAAAATCACGTGTGTTTTTTTTCTGAATTATCGCTTGCTTAAGTTGGTGAATGAGAACATCGGGAGGAAACCTGCATGCCTGAGGAGTTCTCTATGAGAATTTCGAGGGTGTGTGAAATATACCAATCCGCACTAGGATAGCATGGTGGACTAAGGCCTAATCCCTCTCAGTAGTAGAGGAGGCCCCTGCCCAACAGTGGGACAGTATTATAATACGGGGCTGATATTATTATATTATTAATAGTAAATTTTACTGACAGCTAACTGATTGAAAATAACACGATTACATTTATTATGAGATGTTGAAAAATAAAAATGGCCTTTATCCTTGAAGAGGTAAGCAGAACAGCACCTAGTTTTCGCCATATGTGTTTTGTCACGCTTTTATCCTTGAAAGGTAGGCAGAAGTGGTACCAGGGCACTCAAATATTCGCCATTTGAGTTCCGTCCCATGATGTGATAAGAGGTAAGCCTTTCGCCATCGGATACAAATTACAGAGTTAAGGCTGATACTGAGTAGACAAACCCAACGTCACTTTGACCGACTAGGGATTCGAACACGGGACTCCAAAATAGTAGTTGTCTCGCTCTCAATACAACACTCCACCGAGGCCTTTTCAATTTTATTTAAATTTATTTGATGAAATACATATTGTGCTCTTTAGGTATCAAGTGTATTATTAAAGTAAAATCTATACAAATACCCGACCTGGGTATCGAACCCAAGATTCCTGGTCCACCTATATTCGATCATAAGAGCAAGTATATTAAAATGTATTTAATAACTTAATTAATCAATGTATTTAAAAAAATATAGTCACAATTTCACACAATATAGTTCTCCTATTATAAAAATAATTTTATAATTAAACAATGAAATAAATATCGACTAAACACTACACCTAAATATCATTTCAAATTATTAATTAAATGCAAATTCCCCGAATATTATTAATGGCATTGTCTGAAATTTATATATTCCACGAAATGGAATGAATTAAATATACAAATATTTGTATTCTTGCCAAAAACATTTCATTGTTTTCTGCTTTAATGATTGGTCGTTAAATTTCAAATTTAGAATGAGGCCGTTTTTTTTTATTAATTAGTAGGGCAAATGATATAGGCTCAACAGATGTATGGAATAATTGGGTGAACAATATTCATGTTATTTGGTGTATAATAATAAATAAAAAAGAGTTTGTCGGCTGTTTTCTTTATTGACTGTAACAAAGCTACTGTAACTTTTTTTTAAATTTGTGTTATGCTAACTCTTAAGGCTATTACTTTAACGATGTTTATGTTTTGGCAAATTTTAATGGCTTCTTTACTTTTAATTTATAACAAAACTTACTGAGTTTATTTACATGTGGCGCGGTTTGCAAATAAAGATATATTTTTAATTTAAACTGATTTTACCTGTCGGCATTACCACTGAGCTTCTAACTGCCGAATATGGCGGAGGTGCTGGAGTGGCAGCGGGCTTCGCTGTGTGCACTTGGTTTCCATAACCTGTATTAATAATTACAAAAAAATAATCAGCACTGACACAAGATAATATGAGATGTAACTAAAGAGTTGAGTCAAAGTAATGTACCTTCCTTAATAATATAATAAGTAGTAATTTGCTGTTGGATATATTTTATATCCGCCTGGATAGCGACTACCTTACACAAGGTGTTAAAACCCGCCATAGTGGCTCACGTAAGTATGTCACATTTCGGGTTCAGCCTGTGTATATCCGGTTTCAACATGCCGGCATAATTGTGATGACTGTCCAGGGGTAATCATCGCGTCAGTCGACCTTCTATTAGATCCTATTCCACTACTTATTAATTAGGTACAGTGGGGTCATTTTACCATGTACGTTTAACAGAGTGGATAAATTAATTGTAAAATATTGAGGGTAGATTAAAAACTTTAATCTAAGATTGAAAATGAAAAGAGATGGCGCTTTTCTAATAACAAACTGCTTTGACTGGATACAAAGAATATGCATGTATGTAAAGCAAATTATACTAATAATTTTACTAACATAGCTGTAATGAAGAAGAAACCTTAAAACAAAATAAATAAGCATCAAAACCAGGAAAGAAAAAATTACAAACTAATTTAATCTTGAAACCAACATTGAGGAGTACAAATAAAAATCCGCTTTGAAAATACTTTTTCCTGCTAAGGGATGCGATGAATGCGATGTTTAGAAAGAGCGACATCGTGCAAGTTAGTTGAATGGTGGCTTGTCGAGAGCTTGATTGTTTTCTACCACAATGCTTGAGGGTGCGTACGTAGAAAATTCTAGACGATTTTAATAGCGGATAAAAATGAGTATTTAACGCTTGGAATGAAGCAGAGAGGGTTATGGCCGCTAGATTACTGGTGATAGGTCTCTCATATGTGAGAGAGGGTAGGTACCACCGCAATGTCTATTTCTGGAGCCAAGCAACAGGGTGTAGTCACTGTTGATTTCCGATTTGAAGGTCATTGTAGCCAGTGTAATCACTGGATATAATAAGACTTAACATTTCATGTCTGAGGATAGCGGGCGCAGTAAAATACCAAACAATACTTTTTAATTCAAGGTGTTGGATAGTGTGTACTGTTTATGGCCGGTCGTATCGCTTACCATCAGGCGAACGGAAAACTCGTCTCGTCATTCAAAGCAATAAATGTTAATAATGTCGTTATTCGCGTCTCTGAATTCCACATAAAGATTTTTGATACGGATTCCATTTATTTTTACACGGGCAAAACAAAGTGATTCCATTATACCTGATGGTAGCTGGTGGCCTGATATGGTTGATTACGGAACGCGACACACCCACGAGGGCCATTTTGGTGTGTGTTAGCACCTTGTTTACGCTGTTGTGGTAATCAACAGGGGCCTTATTCTCTATCCCGCACGTTATTTTAACAGTGCGTAACAAGCACGTAACACAACGCATCATGTTTAGGACGATAGAAATTTGGCTTACAGAATACCATTCCACACACATTTCTCGAAGATAACATGACACGGCCGCGTTACGCGTTTACACTATCATACAGAATAAGGGCCCAGCAAGTCAAAGACGGTCAATTTATTTCTTACTAATTTGGAATGTTCTAAACGAATTTTCTTTCTATTTAGGTTTCATATATCTTCGTAAATTAGAAATGCATTTTCTTGTTTGATAACAGCAGTAAGAACGATAAGATAATCTTGTTAACCATCTAATAGAGCAGAGGCACCTTTTTTACTTTTTTTCTCGATTATTACTGTAGTACAATGGTCGCTATCCGATAGAAATATGCTACCGTTAGCAGTTGTTATTTCCTTTATACGGAAGAATTTAAGTACAATATAATCTCAGCCTTATAAAAGTTGTAGAAGATCACTAGATGCGGGCCACTTCCAATAGGTCGATCTGGAATTGGGGGAGGCTCATGTTCAGCAGTGGACATCCTGCGGCTGATGATGATGATGATAATCTCAGCCTATGTAATAAAAATTTACCTACTAACTCGCTTTCCTGTACCTAAACTTCCAATATAAAATTGCTATGGATTGCAAAGTTCTTTCTTCTTTTTCCTTCAATAAGTTAAGGACCTTTGTCGAAGCCCTTCTTGAGCTAAAGTTACTTACCAGTTGTGCTGTTCCTCAAATAAGGGTTGCCGTATGTTGCAGCGTATCTCAAGTCCACTCCATGCTGAACCTTCGCGTTCGGCTGAGCGTAGATAGGCGCTGGTGGGCCTAAGAAGATAAAAAATTATTAACAACCAGCTAACTAAACAGACAATATTATAGCGCATCGTCATGTTAAACAGTTTGCAAATAACATCCGGGGTTGTATACTACATGGACCTTGTAGAAACTAGACGGAATTTCCGTGCTTTCCGGCGTTTTTGCCATGCCCATTATAATCAAATCTAACAGCTCATGTGATAGGATCCTTTCGTTTAATATTTATTTATGGTGCTTTACAACTAGCTTATCTAGTTGTGAACCCTATACTTGAGGTTAAAACGCCTCTTTAGTTCACCATTTTGTCTCATGCTTTGCTATGGAGGGAAGTGGACAATAAATATTTACAACTCCCTTCTGTCTATCTGATTAATTTCGTTGCCGGATAATGACATATTAGTTTTCCCTGAGACTCGCCGAGCTTCACTGCTCAGTGTCATAAAATGCGTGCCATTGCTGGTCCTGGCTTACAGGAGTTGTAGTGGTGGGTGTGAGGGCTGGCAAGTGACTAAACAGACGCTGATCTTAGCTATGAATATTTAATTCAAACTGCGGCTTTTCGTTTGATTTCTATTCAAAACCATTTTGGGAACTAAAGTATTTCAAAAATCACATTCGTCAAACGCGCGAAATATCAAAAATGATAAAAAACACACGTAGTTAAATTAAACGTTAAGTTTTCGGAGATTTTCCTTTATTCTGATAAATTTACTTAATTTCTGTTTCCGTAAGAACCTTAGGCAAAGTATTAAATGAAAATGAAAAATGAAAAAAATGAAAAAATCTTTATTTAAATAAAAAAAGGTACAGAAAAAATTTCCAGAGGTTCTCAAATTAGGCTGAGCCTGTGTCTTGAGAAACCAATTAAAATTACATGAAATGGTTTGTTAAGCGCGAGTTAGAGAGCGTCATGTGTGTGTGTGTGTGTGTGTGTGTATGTGTGTCTGTGTGTAAGTGTAAGTGTGAAAGAGGGAAAGTTTAAGTGTGTCATGTGGTAATAGGGTTAATATAGATATAGAGTTATCTAATTCTGGATTACGCAGTGCAAAAGAGAATTTGTAGAATACCAATGAGAGTTAATAATATTTTCAGTCGCCTCGTAGTTGAGATTAAGGAGTACATTCCTAATTTTTGTTTTTGCTTCATTAAGAGTACAGTTCTTGACATCACAGAGTTTAACTATAGAGTTATAGATTGAGTGGTGACTAATCCAGGGGAATCTTTCGGCAAATTTTGTTTTAGTGGTGGGAATAGGCAGCTGGAAAACACGCTTATCCCGTAAGTCAGATAGAGATTCAGATTTTAGAATATTTTTATGGACAACTAAAGAAGTGGATAAAATGTAGAGCTGGCGAACCCGTAACACATTAGCTTCTTTATACAAAGTGTCTGTAGGGAATCTATAGGGTTTGTTGAGCATCCTCTTTAAAAAAGAGCGTTGAGCTCTTTCTAGATTTAGAAAAATGGTTTTATTCGCGCTACCCCAAATGTTGATGCAGTATGTTATAATAGACTGACAAATTGCAAAGTATACTTGTAGTAAAGTGTTTATATCGGCACAAGTGCGTAGTTTAGTTATAATACCCGAAAGTTTACGCACTCTATTGGACAAGGTAATGATGTGGGGTTCGAACGTTAAGCGTTCATCAATTTGGATACCTAGATACCTGATTACGTGGGTGCGTTGAATTTTGTCACAACTGCATGGAAGGAGAGGGGAGTGGTTAATGCGTGGACAAGAACAGATTTTCAAAGAGTTGAGGAGGAATTTTGGTTTGGAAGCGGATGTCTTGTGAAAACAGATAAACTTCGTTTTATTTGTATTTAACGTGAGTAAGTTTAGTTGAAGCCAATTAAATATAGAATTCATGCCCCTTTCAGCTATTGTAAGTGTTCTGGCCCAATCAGTTCCATGAAATAAAATTGCAGTATCATCAGCATAGCAGATGATCTCTGAAGACTTGAGGTGGAGATCATGAATATCATTCATATAAATGAGAAAGAGAGTAGGGCCAAGAATGCTACCTTGCGGAACACCATAAATTACAGGCATTTGATTACTGCTAAGGCCGTCTAATTTAACTGTCTGTTTACGATCAGTAAGATAGCTTCTAAACCATTCCCAAGCTATACCTCGAATGCCCAGCAGTTCCATCTTGCGGAGAAGTATTTGTGTGGAGACAGTATCGAAAGCCTTGGCAAGGTCAAGAAAAACCCCAATACAGGAAAAGCCATTATCTAAGTAGGATGATGTTAAATTACTTAAAAGTGTTACAGCATCTTGGGTGCATTTGCGTTGACGGAATCCAAATTGTCTATCAGAGAGAATATGTTGTTTTTCAAGAAATGCAATTAGACGTTTATTTATGATTTTTTCTAGGAGTTTTGAGAAAACGGTAAGGAGTGAAATAGGTCGGTAATTGTTGGGTATATTTTTCGGTCCGTCTTTGTGAATTGGGGTGACAGAGGCTATTTTCCAGCACGCGGGGAATCTACCGGAAGAAAGACTCAAGTTGAAGATAAATGTAAGGGGTGATATAATGCAGTTACTGATTAATTTGACTAACCTATTGTTGATATTGTCAATACCAGGTGCTCCATCAGGCTTAAGCTGTTTAATTAAGTTATAAATTTCAGTTTCGTCAGTCGGGGTTAGGTAAAGGGAGTTTGATAAGTTATTACCTATTCTTATTTTCGAGACTAAACTGTCAACGGTAGCATTCATTTTTGAAAGGGTAGTATTGGCTAGGTTTACGCCTACGGTAGAAAAGTAGCTGTTACACATGTCAAGTGATTGGGATGCACTATTTGCACAAGTAAGTAAATCATTTGCGTTATTGTCTTTGGATTTAAAATGGCAAATTGATTTAATGTTGGACCAGAGTTTTTTTTGGATTATGTTTATTTTGAACTAACGATTCCTTCTCATAATTATTTTTAATTCTGCATAAAAGATCATTACAGAAATTTTTATATCTTTTGTATATTTTTTCCAGGATTTCGTCTTTTGGGAACTGTCTTGTCACACGGTAGAGGTGATCACGGTGGCGCATACAGCGGAGAAGACCGGGTGTAATCCATGGGGACAGATTAACTTTACTCCTACTTAGACGAATTGTATGCGTGCAATTAGCAACGATTGAAGCTATGGTAGTGGTTAAAGCTGAAGCAGCGTCATCTACACTAGCCTCACAATAAACATTATTCCAGTCGCAAGTCTTGAGTTCATTTAAAATTGCCTCGTAATCAATTTTATTTGTAAACCTGTTCTGAGATTTTTTTGGTTGGGTTATGTTTAATACCGATTAAAGCAGCATAGTGGTCAGTGATGTCTGTTTCGCATACTGCACTAGTTATTTTATTTTTGGATCTAACAAATATGTGGTCAATACAACTTTTTAATCTGGTAGGAATAGTGATTGCTGGAATAAGTCCATGAACACTGGCTAGGCTCAGGTAGTCAGTTGCGTCTATACCAACATTATTAGAAGGTAAGATATCTATATTAATATCGCCTGCAATTGCTAGGCAGGGTTTATTTTGAAGTTGGTTAAGGGTATTATCTAAAGAGTTAAGAAAGTTGTTTAGACATCTGATAGAAGGAGACCTATAGATTCCAAGGATTGTGATCACATTCGGAATATCTACTAATAAGCAGCACGCGTCCGAGAAAGAAGGTTCTGATACATTAGCAGTCCAAGTATCTTTAACATATACCACTACTCCGCCATTTTGGTTTATGTTATTTAAGGTAGAGTAACATGAATAGCCGAGTAATTGTCCAATAATTGTGGAATCATTTAAACGACATTCAGTTAGTATAATTGCGTCAAAAACTGTGTTTAGCCGCTGTAAGAGAATCGTAAATGCGTCAAAGTTTTTTTGTATGCTTCTAATGTTGAGTGTTAATAATTTAAAGCCATATAGTTCTGTTATCACCTCAGAACATGTCTCTGGTGAAATAGTTTTGCAATTGATATCTAAACAAGAGTCTATATCACTGGCTAAGTCTATTCTATCCATGTTTATAGTTTGGTTTTAACGTATATATTTGAATTGCAGTACGGGTAATTTTTAATAAATGATTTTCTAATAATAAAGATATCTGTTACATGGCTTAAACAAGGAACACAATGAAGGCTTTCGCTTGTCGAGTAAGGAAATTTTGTATTAAGCTTCAAGTGGATTATTATACTATGACATTGTGTAGTAAGGATCGAAATCAATAGTCGGAAGTTGTTCAAGGACATGATAAACAATAAACTTTGGGTACGAGAATTATGAGAATTGTCTGTATCCGTGAAGAGTGATGGATTATGCAACGGGCAGCCAAACATTTTTAGATATGTGTTTAAGTAATGTGTAGTAGACAAGTGAAGTATTGCATTTATGTGGTTACACTTATTCTTGAAATAGTGACAATAAATGAATATATTAAAATAAGACAAAAATAAAGTAATCTTAAAACTAACAACGTAATTATAACATGAACAAAATCTGAAGTATAAACAATAACGAATGTTTACAATAATTGGAAGGTAACTTAAGAATGAATTAGCATATGGTATATTTAAATCGATACAATGTAGCAAAGTGAAAATAATAATACATGAGGAGTGAGAGCTGGATAACATTAATATTTTAATATGTATGTCGTAAATTAAATGGTTTAGGAGAAAATTATGATTACGAGTAATTAAATTAAAGGGGTGCGAAACACTGAAATAAAAAATAAATCTGTAGTTAGGAATACTGATTAGGCTCCGTACTAGTGGTGGGATCTTTTTTAGTCTCAAGAGAATTGCCTCAGAAGATACTCTCAAAATAGAGCTGGTTTCAGATCTGCGCATATATATACTACCATTTGACGACCAGACATATTTAAAATTAAGATCTTTGCCGATAGAACGTGCCTTACTGAAGAGTATTCTATTTTCTTTAGTTAAGTGTTCGTTCACAAACACTTTGCGTGAGTTTCCGGGAACTTGAAGCATTTCTGTTGTAATACCGCGGCGGACGCGGGCGGCTCGCAGAAATTCGTCGCGCGGAGCACGCCGTGTCATGGTGACAATGATGGGGCGCGGACGTTCTAGGGCTCCAGGCCCTCCGCCACGCAGACCGACTCTCCGTATCTGGTCGATATTTTGAGAATCCATCTCTACTCCTAGCTTTACCGAAAGAACAGAAACTATTTGAGGTAAATTCTCCTCTTTATGTTCTGTGATACCCGAGATTTCAATGTCTTTTAAGAATTTTTCTTGCTTCTGGGCGGCCAATTCTTGTCGAAGTTCGGATACTTCGCAACGCAGATTTTCAACTTCGGTTTTATAGGAATCCAACTCCTTAAGTTGTGTTTTTACGTCTTGCAGCTCTTTCCGAAACAGAAGAATGTCATCCGTGGTTGAGTTAAGAGAAGCTGTGAAGCTACACATTTCTCGTTGCATAGCAGAGAATGCCTTTTCTAGTTGTTTAAGTGTTGTAGTGAGTGAGAATATTGCATCGTTATCTTTGATGCGCACAGGCTCCGAGCATACGGGTGGGTCAACCTCAGGGGATGGCTTAGGTTTTTCAGTCGAGCCACGACAAGGAGTTGAATCAGAGCCATTTTCGCGTTTCTTCGCTTTACATGTCGGTTCATGTTCGCATAACTTAAAAAAAAAACAAATTCGTAAATAGAACGACTTAATCGAATGAAATCGAAGTCGTTCTCAAGTTATGTCATGACGAAGGGAAATAGAGATTTATTTTTTTATTTATAGGTTTGTCTATAAATAGCATTTGGTCCGGATTCTTCGGACTTCATAACAAGAAACTTAATACCAGGCAGCTTTGATAGATTATTTAGTAGATGTCTTGAGCCTATTTCAGAATTAGTGAGGCTAGCGACGCGGGGGATTGCGTGTAACAACTAACGCCGAGCACCAGCTCGGCGCGAACTGTTTTAAAACTACCTTAAATACTAACTTCATTAAATACAGAAAGTACCAGGAATTTTCAAATTATGTAATTTCTGTATCTTGGGGAACCATGATTGCATGAGGACTTCATTAGAGATTACCCATAATTTCTTACCTTCACCAACTGGCAACCCCAAGTTGTTGATCGCGTCAGTCTCCTCGGGAGACTTCGTTCGTTGTAAAGTGTTGTTTTGCGACTCGTTGCCCGCCGATAGAGGGAGCGTTGACGCCGTATCGATGCTCCTGGTTAGGGAGCCTTGAAGGGACCTAGGGAGAACAGGGATTTAATCTTCGTGGTGAGCTTAAGAAGAAGTAAAAGTAACTGATAATGTCTTCCTAGCCGTTGCCGTAAACATATTTAACTCTAGTCGTGCCCATTGATTGGCTCTTATTTGATATATAGCTAATTTTATTTTTGAATTATAATTTTATTCAAAGCGCAATTTGGGCACAATAATACCCCGTAAACGTAATTATAATTAATGGCCACAGATAGACGTAAATGATGTAACAACTGTCAACTACCAAAAGACTGTGATGTTATTGTTAGGGTAAAAAAATTGTGAGGGTATTTGTAACATTTTTTGCTGTAAAATCACTCAGTGTTTAACAGGTTGAGGCAGTTGGTCTTTGACAGTCGGATCCATCGGTTAGTTGGTGAAATATCAATAGTTCTTTTTATTTTTAACTAACCAGTTCAGTTTCTAACATTACATTATTAAAATATTAATTACTGATTGTTTCTCGAAGCTCCGACCCTTATTTCACATCTAATATCAGTCAATTTATTAATAATGCCATAAAGTAAATAAAGAACCTTCTATGTTATAATACAATTGGATAGAAAACAAAATCATAAATGGAGCGCTAATTTGAGCCACGCAACATGTTACACAAAAGAACAACGTGGCACGAAAATAAATCCGTTGAAATCAATATTACGTTGTTAAATATACGTAAATCTCTACTATTATATAAAACTGAAGATATTATTTGTTTGTTTAAAAATGATAATCTCAGGAACTAATGTTTCGAATTGAAAATTATTTTAGTCTACCCATTTATCGAGGGAGACTACAAAACATCGCATTAATAGGAGTAGAACATTAATGAAAAATTAAGGGAAAAATTGTCCTTTTGTGAGCTTCTGGTGCGTGCGCTGCATAAACGGTTAAAGTTTCACAACAATCATCTATAACGGAATTGTACGTCTTGAAACATTCTAAAAAATATAAAAGAATGTCCCCCCGCTGTATCTGTCTGCTTATTCGAATGCAATAAACTCAAAATCCACCCGACGAATTTCAATGAAATTTGTTATGGAGATAGTTTTTTTTGGGGGGGGGAATGCTATGGTTATCACCTGGGGTTCCCTGCTAATGGTGTACAGGCGATCCCCCGGCTTAGCAACCATTGGATGGAGATAGTTTAATAACCTGGAAAGGACATAGGCTACTCCCTAGATAGAAAATATATAGCGAGACTTTTATTCCAGAAAATTCTACCACGCGGGCAACACCGTAAGCAAAAGCTAGTACAAAAATAATTCCAATACTACCCGCCATTCAAAATCGCTATCGAATGACAGTAACGACGCCATAATATAATACTACACTTAGCGTGTTTGTCAAAGCAATATCCACGTTGTTCTTTATGTATAAAGTTGATGTTGGTTTGAACGAAAATCCAAATACGCGAAATGTGACCAAAGGTATTACCTGCTCGCCGGCACGTCGGGCGACTGCACTCGCAGGTGAGGAGGAGGCGCGTACCCGTGCGGGTAGTCATAGACATACCCCGAAGGCGCCTGTTGGAATAGTTTTACAGTATATTAGGGGGTTAAGTTAGGTTAGGTTAGGTTAGGAGTCCTTGTAGAAAAAAAAAAGAGTCTTTGTAGAATAAGTCTCCAGTATCCGCCAGAATGTCGAAGTACAGAATGATACTGAACTTCAGAACCCAATAACACCCGATTGGACGGAAACTGCAATCGAGGCAGTCATGTGTTTTTATACGAGAATAGCTAACCCACTGCACCTGATGGTAAATGGAGTACTACAGAATGTGGACTGACGAGAGATTACCCTTCGGCAGTCGTCACAATTATGCCGGCCTGTTGGATATAGACTGATCCCGCGAACGCGATAAATTTACGTGGGCTACTATGGGTTTTACCACTTTGTGCACGATGGTCGCTGTCGATGGTCGCCGGATATAAAATATATTTACCACCAACAAATTTTTAATTAATACTACATGCCTTATAGTTATAACTTACAATACTGAAGCTCCAAAAATGTAAACGCATATATTCAATCATTTTTGTTACCGGAGTCTGTAGCTTGCATATTTTCATACTTTATCCAAATTTTCACATTAATCAAATCTGACATCTCTCACCTTATAATAAGGCTCATTGTACGCCGGATCGGAGTAATCATTGCTGTAGCTGAATTCGTCGTGTCGGATCGCCGGCAGGGGCACGGGTCCGGCCAACGGCAGCCCTGCTTGCAACTTGCTGTCCGATCTATCGGAGCTCGTGTAATCCTGGTGCAAAATACGTAGTATCTTTAAATAATAGATATTTATCGACTAACCACTATTTGAATAAACGAAAGGAATTTTTTTACACACTAAGGAGCCGTTCAAGTATTACGTAACACAATTTATGAAGATTTTTGACTTCCCATCTCCCCATGTTACGCGCCGTAACATATTCCTGTACGCCCCCGCCACGCCTCCAAAAGTTATGTAACTCTAAAGTGTCATTTTTTTTGTAATATTCACAATTATTTTACACAAAATACCGGAAAGTCGCTAAAATACCTTTGTTATTGTTTTAAAATAAAAATCCAATGTTACATAACGCTTTGTACGAAAGCCCCTTCCCGCCCCTGTAACAATTGCGTTACGTAATACTTGAACGGCCCCTAACTAATATTTTCAATAAATTATCCAAATTTTTTTTACACACACACATCATGCATTTATCATCGAAGGTGTATGCAGAGGCGCAACCAGGGCACCCACTTTTCGCCAAGTATGTTCCGGCATATGATGTGATATTATTGATCTATTGCAAGCAGCCCGTATCAAACGACAGCAACAGATTAAGGGTTGTTTGTTGATGTGAGAGTTATCTATCAATTATAACTTGACTGAATATAAAAGTTAGATATTGGACCAACATTATTCATATTATTGTCATTTTAATTTGTTCACGTAGTCTTTTATACAACAAATAACTTATCTAATGATTGAATTTGCCCTTATATTAAAAACTAGCTTCCGCTCGCAGCTTCGCCCGCGTGGATTTCGGACTTCAAAAATGGAGCCGGTCGCGAACGTTCGAGAATGTTCGTTTTACGAAGCTACTCGCTAGGTGATTCGCTAGCCTCTAGGTGCCAAGCAAGCCGCCTGCCTGTGCGTTCGCGACCTTATATATATACAAAAATAATCCTTATAGCATGATTCAGTATTCACGCATGATGGCTTATTATTAGCGTATGTCATGTATAACTTTGGTGTTTCTATACCGATTTCTATGATTCTTTTTTATGGAATATTTAATAATGTTAACTTTTTTAATTAGTGATGACTGAGAGTGTTATAAACGTAAGAGTAGACAAATATAATGAGAAAACTTCGAACTGCTAAGCTATCGGGAGTTACACGTGTTATTGTGAGTCAACCATAAAAGATATACATATACTGTCGTGGGATATTTTTTACATAATATTAAGGAGAACATTTCCGTCATACATGATTTCTGTGTAGCTTTAACCATTAAGCTTGCACACGCGACGGAAGCTTAAAAAATGGAGTAACTTCTCTCGTTTTCCCAACATTTCCCTTCACTGCTCTGCTCCTATTAATTGTAGCGTGATGAAAAGTATACTATAACCAGCACAGGAGTATGACAAATAATTGTACCAAGTTTCGTTAAAATCCGTCGAGTAGTTTTTGTTTCTATAATGGTTATACAGACAGACAGACAGACAGACAGACAAAAATTTTACTAATTGCATTTTTGGCATCAGTATCGATCCCTAATCACCCCCTGATAGTTATTTTGGAAATATATTTCATGTACAGAATTGACCTCTCTACAGATTTCTTATAAGTATAGATAGATAATGTTACAGATACTGTGTCAAAACAGCATTGATGTTATAGTATGTAGTACATATATACATATGTATATATCGATGTTTATCTGATGATTAAAGTAGTATATTAAAAATAATATATAAGACAATAAACAAAACAGATATTAAATACTATCGTACAAACATACAAATTCTGAACAAATATCAACGAAAGCTGGAAATTTTTAATCCCGATACCGGAGACGTAACAGCGGGCGTATTTACAACAAAATGGCCGAACGACGGTTAAGGCCGAAATAAAACTTTTTATTGCCCAGTAACGTGGTACAACTACAAAGTAACACGACCTACATCGTGGTAAGTCATTTGTCAAAGTTAAAAAGCAATAGATCAGGTACGTGGTCAGTCTAATTGGAACTGATAGAGAAAGTATTATCAACTGAAGATATGAATGAACAAATTAATTGTTATTGTCTTTCCAAAATTTAGTAGACATTTTGACATTTATTAAACAAATATGAACAAGATTTGGATGAAATTAAGTTGAAATCATTGTTTTAGCATCTTAATCTAATAACTAGCATTTGCTCGTGTCCTCGCCCGCGTGAAGTAATTTTAATTAATTAATTAATAAGTATTTTTTTAATTTATTGAGATAAAAGCCCGTTATATATTTTCTCGGGATAGAAGGTAGCCCTTATAACCTTCCCATAGTCTTAAATTATCTCCATACCAAATTCCATAAGAATCCGTTTAATGTATTTTGAGAAAATCCATAACATACAGATAGAAAAGGCGACTTTATTTTCTAATATATACAGATTTGCAAGTGTGTGTAATGGCAAACACACACTACTAAATATAACATAAGTTATAATTATGTGAATAACTGTATAGTTTTCTAGGGACTTGGAGCAGGAAAGGCTTCACGCGGGTGGAACCCCGAACACCTAGTGATTATAATATAAACTTACCAACTCATAGCTACCATCGCTTTGCGGTAACTGTAACTTCAAATCACTGATGTTAGAACTTCTATCACTCTCTTTATACATGTCTCCGGTAGTGACAGTTACGTCTGGCTTCTCGTTTATGTGTTTACTCTTCTTCCGTCTTCTTCTATGGCAGAGGACCAGAAGAATGATGAAGGCGGAGAAGATGATGATGCCTGAAGACGCCGATGAGGATTATGTAGAGGGGCAGGGTTTCTGGAAGAAAGATTTGTTGTAGTACCATTTTATCATAGAAGTGAATTTCTCAAATATTTAAATTAAGAATCTATTCAGTATTATTTATTTATTTATTAAATAAAACATTAATGACAAATGCATCTAAAAATCTCTAATAGTAAATACAAATTCTGATACATATTATGACTATTAAAGGTATGTACAGGATTCTCTTACGAATAACATCTACATAAAATTACAAAATAAAATATGACCAGAAAATACTAATCGTTTCGAAATTAATGAATACAAAACAAATATAAAATTTTAAAATAGTAACCATAAAAAATCATGCCGTTTTTGTTTTCATGAAGCTTTAACACCGTATTAAAAAAAATTACCGCTGTTAAGTTTTTTCCATAAAAATACCACTCATAGTAAATGATAGATGATTTTATCACATGAAAACTGATAGCCAGCATGAGTGAAATGTGGCTTGTATGAAGTTTAAATGAATCTACAATTAAAACCCCTACACATAACGTATATAAGTATAAACTCCGAGAACTAGAAGCAAAATCCTCCATAGCTAAAGTTATAAAAATGAATCCTTAAAATAAAACTATTTGTCGGATTTGAACGCGATTTTTTTAATAAACATACAGAATTTTGTATAATTGTAAATTGTAGGTAGATATAGTAACTTTGACTTTTCGGATGACCAACACCTCATTGCCCCCGTGACAATGAAAACTACAATCTTCGAAACGTCGAGAGAAATTCATAATACAAAAACCCGCAATAAAATCCATAAAATAGTTTTATTTCAATATTAACATTCGCGTAAAAAAAAATCAAAATAAGTCTTATTACACTACACTTAAAGATACTTACTAAGTGGTTTCAACATGATGCCAGCGTTTGCGTTGCCGTATTCGTTTGTGACGCTGCAATTGTACAATCCGTAGTGTTTCGACTGGCTTGCTCTGATCACTAAACTAGATTTGACTGTACCGTCCGGGAACGATTCTTCTAACGTCGCGTAATCCTGTAGATATGGGAAAATTAGTATCTTTTAAAATAAATATTTAAAAAAGAATTCAACAATATATTAGGTTTTAATATAATTTATTATTCTATAGATTTTAAAGGAGAGTTTTTTACGTGGGGCACGCATTCCTCTAGTAGACTGTCAGGGTGCACAATGGATGGAAAGTACGGGACCCTTTATATCTTAATAATAATATCAGCCCTGTATTATATACTGTCTCACTGCTGGGTACGGGCCTACTCTACTACTGACGGGGATTAGGCCTAAGTCCACCACGCTGGCCTAGTGCAGATTGGTAGACTTCACACACGCTCAAAATTCTTATAGAAAACTTCTAAGGTCCGAAGGTTTCTTTACGATGTTTTCCTACACCGTTAATGCAAGCGATAATTTATAAGGAATACACACATGATTTTAGAAAAGTTAGAGGTATGTGCCAATGGGTTTTGAATCTGCGGACATTCGTCTCAGTAGTCTGTTCCACAACCAACTAGGCTATCGCCGCTTATATCTTATTCAGTTCTATATACTGACAATTTTACAGGGATACACTATATCTTGGCAATTTAATGAGCGAATCAAAGGCTATACATTTAAGCTAGACCATTTCGTTATTTTACTCACTGGATCATCGATAGCGCTGATCTTCCTTCCTTCGAAGAACCATCGTATATCATCAGGTTTTGGCACAGACAGAGCGAGACACTCTATCCGCGCACTCTCTCCTTCTGACCCGAACTGAGTTCTGTTTGACAGTATCTTAGGAGCGTCTGTTAAAAAAGATTATCGTTTATTATAATATTGCATAATGTCCCACTGTTGAGTAAAGTTCCCTGGCTCTTTATAACTGAGAGGGTTTAGCTTTTAGTCCTACATGCTAGCCTAGTGCGAGTTGCTAGACTTCACGAAGCATTAGCGTTACAGGTTTATCGCTTATTTGCCAATATATTTCTGATATATATAAATTACTGCAAATCACCATCTGATAATCTTCAAAAATAATCCAAATCCATTGTAAGAAATATCCAAACATCTTTCACAAACTTTCGCACCCATTAAGATTTCCCATACCTTTAATAAAAACAGTGGCTTCGCTTTCGATCTCAGGGTATCCTTCCACGGTGGCCTTGCAGATGTACCGTCCAGCCGTCTCCCGATCCACGTGCCGCAGCTCAAGCTTGGAACTCTTCCCTTTAACCTGCTGGAGAATATTACACGCTCACATAAGGCTGTCTTGAAATCATTGCACTTTTTTTAACATGACTTTTTAGCCTAACAACGGTCGGCTTATACAAACACACCAGACTTCTTGGTGAGCGCTTTAGACGCTCGCAACCCTTGACAATTAAGCGTCCTGAGGGGAACCCAGTAACGGGTTACGGACCTCGGCTAAAGACGGTCACTGGGAGATAATGAGACATCAACAGTATGTGTACTTAACCATGATGATTGTATTTTATGGAATTTTACTAGCTTCTGCTAGTGGCTTTGACATGGAATTTGGGTTTTTTTTTCCAAACGAGTCACATAAGCTTTTATTTCTAAGTCAAGTAGGGGGGTCAAGTGTTTCTCATAGGGTGAGGGGGGTCGAGGTTCCGCTATTTGATACGTAGTTCGTCCCCCCCCATGGAATTTGGTTACTAATAATAAAAAAATGTGTATGTCCTATATTGGGATTTAGACTAACTTCTTAATGAATTTCATCCACATAGATCAATGATTAGCAAGCATAAAAAATGAGCATCCAGAATTATTTATGCATAAATTATTTTACTAGCGATTGAGATGCATAAAATACAAATAGATTTCAACGTGAATCCCAAGGAAGGATACGCATTTTCCATTATATCAATCGAAATTTCAGCCGAAGCCACGAGTAAAAGCATCATAGAATTTTACAAGATCTTCAACTACCTTTTAAACCGAACGTTACACAAAATACCCGAGAAAATAGCGAGCAAATGCACTTACAAAATCAACTAACACTGTTTCCTCGGCTTAATCTAGGGTTGCCATTTACAAACTGGGATGTCACCGGTTTAGAATATTTTGTCTGGATCAGTCCACGATACCGAAATTAGAACTAGTATTGGTATGCATACCAGGGCAATAAAGATTCTAGAATTTTCTCATGTTTTACGTTAGTCATTAAGTTAAAATTGCTCAGGATGGTGAGCGCAGTGAAATACCAAACAATACTTCATAATTCAAGGTGTTGAATAGTATTTCTAGTATTTATGCGTGGTTGTATGGTCTACCATCAGACGAAAAGCAAACTAGTTTCGTCATTCAAAGTAAAAATAAAACAGTATGGCTACCCTAGTATAATCGAAGTTTAAGTGGCATTTTGCGAAGTAATAGTACGTCCATTAAGTTCATATTCGATTGCTTCTTACACCGGTTATTTCTTATACTAGCGCAGTCACATAGCTTAGGAACTCATTAAAATCCATTTCCTTTAAACATTGCATTAACGGTATACAGATCTTATGTAAGGTTTAACTGTAAAAGTATTGTGGAAAGAAACAGGTAGATGATGATATATAGCCAGGGCTCTATTTCGTTTAGGGGAGTATATACGTCTGTTGCAATTAAGGATGTTCTTATTTATATATTTATTTATGGGTAGACATACAGATTAAATTTTATATAGAGTTACATAGTTAGTTATCGAAGTATCGCTTGCTCTAAAACGGCTGTGCTGTATAGTCTATCCATGCTCATATAGTCAAGTCAAAAAATCCGTTAGTTATCCATATGATTATCTCCCGTAAATGGAATAAGGGCCTCTGACTATAAACTGAATTGTATTTTACTACCATCGAACATCAGTTTGCATATTGAATTTCGTTTTAAAGAACATTGAAGGCATTTTGTATTTCTGAATGATGAGCATAATTCCTATACGTCAATCAATGATTTGATCTGTTTGAGCGCCAAATTTCATCCAAAACTGTCTACCAATTTACTTGTAATATCGGAACGTCTTCACAAATCGCATAGTAAAATATTCAGAATATACTATCAGCACCAATCTACGTTACCAAGCCATTTTTATATTCTGGAACAAAAGTAACTTCACAACTCCTGGGCTGATCATTATATCATATATCAATTATGACAGCCTGCCAAATTGCGTCCTTATTTCCTGTGTAATAGAGGTAGCATGGTAGCCACTTACCCCGATGCGACCTGGCTCGCTGAGCAGCCATCGTATTGCCGGCGCTGGCTCGCCGTCCACATCGCAGTTCAAGGTCACGCGGGAGCCCATCTCAGCTTCTACGTTCTCTGGTCGCGATCTGAACTTCGGGGGATCTGAACAAAATGAGAACATAGCATCACGACTTTTCCAGTTTTAGAAGTAAGTTACATTTCGCGACTGTGTCAAATCTGATCTACATATAACAAACATAAAAAAGCAACCTATGCACTTTTGCACCTAATTTCATCAAAATCAGTTCTGGGGCTTAAAGAACTTTAAGACAGTTTCGAATTTTTATTATGGATTCCAAGAAACCCAATAGGCAAGGGAAACAACGGATGATGAATTGCAAAATCCAGTTTCACTTTGTTCTTTCTTAAAATGTTTACGTTTAAATCATCGATAGCTCTTTGATTTATGCGAGTTGTTTTAAATCTAAGTGCGAACCATTTTTGATTGTTAACGTTATGTGGGTGTTTCCGTTAGTTAATAATAAAAATGACTTACGAATTGAAAATAGGACAAAAGGTAACAAAGATGGAGAATGACTAAGAGTTTGGTCGAATTATAAATGAACTAGATATCCAAGAAATATCAATATTAAATATCGAATTAAAATTGAACTTGATAATAATTACTGTGGTAGTTCAAGTTAATGTCTCCTAAAATAACACTTATAAAATATATGTTACTATCTCGGTGGCGTTGTTGTATTGCATGTCCGGTACAATAGCGCTCTGAGGTCCTGGGTTCGAATCCCGGGTCGGGCAAAGTGATATTTGGGTTTTTCTGCTCAGTATCAGCCCGGAGTCTGGAATTTGTGCCCGGTATGGCGATAGGCTCGCCCCCTATCACATCATGGGACGGAACATACTTGGCGAAAAGTGGGTGCCCTAGTTGCGCCTCTGCATACCCCTTCGGAGATAAATGCGTGATGTTATGTATGTAAAATATATGTAACCGAAAATCTAAGCAGAGATTTAATATTCTTGTAAGACACACACACTCACCTTTATTCTCGTGGTGCTACGCCAAAGTGCAACTGATGTACCCACTTTCCGTGGTGTGGATTTAATCTCATGATGTGATAGGTGGGCCTATCGTCATAACGGTCACACGGTCACATTTTGGGCTGATACTGAATAGAAAACTCTATATCACTTTGCCCGACCCAATCGAATCCAAGACCACAGCACAACAGTTGAACCGCAATAGAACTATGCCATCGAGGCAGTTACACTGTACACACACATTTTTTACACAATTACATTATTTTAATTGCTTCAACAATATATTTGTAGTTTTTTTTATGTTATTTTGTGTCGTGTTTTTGCAGCAATAATCGTTTGCGTGGCGCCTAACACATCATTTTCGGAATCAGTTTATTGGATACCCACATCAATTTCGAACCTAACGATGTTGAAACTAAGGTTGATTTATTATTGTTACCTATAAATACTTCGGCTTTTTCAGCGGTGATTCAATCACGATTCCTATTGACGTCATCTGTTGTGGGAATTTCATTTGTACAAACACTTGAGACTTGAATATTGGGCATATTTCTTATTTGCTTAATTAAAGTCTCAGCGTACTATTTGCTTCGATATTTTAGTTCAGTAACTTTAGGAGTGATTCTTTATTAGTTTTGTTATTCGTAGAAAAAACAAAAAAATGGGCTTTTTGTGGAACTAGTTACAGGTCGGAAACTTGTTATTTTGTTGAAAAAATATATACATACACGCCTTTTATACCCGAAGGTGTAGGCAGAGGCCTACCACCCACTCTCTACCGCCATTATTCTGTTCCATGATATGATAGGGGGCGAAGCTATCGCCGTATCTGACATTCATTTCAGACTCAGGGCTGATACTGAGCAGTAAACTCAAATATCACTTTGCCCGACACGAGATTCGAACACAAGAACCTCAGACCGCTTCCGTACCGCGTATGTAGTACAACTACGGCATCGAAGCAGTCTCAATCTAATTGCATACTTACAAGTAACATCTAAGGTGACAATAGCCTCACTGGTACCAACATTGTTGCTAACTTCACATTTAACTTCAGCCTTGTTGTGTTTCCTGGTCACGTTGAATATAATCTACAAGAGATATCAATTAGTTGAGTAACTCAGAGAATCTTGCTGCAGTCATTTTGGATTTGAGATTTTGTTATTTAGATGATACCTTCACATTGTGATTGTGATGTAGCTATTTGAGCATTCATACAACCAAAGGTCCTTTGTTATAGGTTCACGCTAAAGTGACTCCACTGCACCTGATGGTAAGTGGATTGAGGTCCAATAGAATGCCGACTGACGACAGACGATTATTCTCGGCAATCGACACAATTATGCCGGCCTGTTGGAACCGGATATACACAGGCTGATCCCGGAACGCGATACACTTACGTGCGCCATAATAGCGGGTTTTAACACCTTGTGTATAGTGGTCGCTATCCGCGTGAATACAAAAAAATATCCTACCACTAATAAAGAATCCTTAGTAACAAGGAAAGTTCTTAGACCTTGGAAAACACTACAATCAAAGTCATTTTCAAGTTACTTGTTAAACCTAAAATTATAACCGCTTCCACTACTGACACGTAAATCTCCGATTTCTTCTAATTGTTTTTGCTGTCATAACAATTACAAGAACACAAAGAACCCCTCCCTTCCCATCTCTCCTAAACTGACCAGATGGTGACTCGATCCTATCCCTCAAGCCGTCCCTAAGACCACAAACAATAATTTTCCCAACATCAATCTTGTCGGAGTTTCGGAACAGCTACAGTTAAAACAAACAAAATTGTAACACACGTGCTGACAAAATCCAAATTAATGTTGTTGATTACGTTGAAGGACATGCGAATGTCCATGCATAAAGGATGCAGTGCGCTCTAGTGAAAAATTCAGGAACACTGCAGCCGCTGCGATTAAATTGGGTAATTTACGTTTATTACGCACTTACAAACGAAAATTTGTTTTCATAATAAATGTAGTAACTGGATTTACTTTGTGCGATCTTTTAGAGCATTGCTTTTCAAAGTTAATGCATTTTACTGGTGATAGGATATATTTTAAATCCGCCAGTATAGCGACCACCGTAAACAAGGTGTTCAAATCCGCCATAGTAACTCACGTCAGCATGTCGCGTTCCGAGATCAGGCTGTGTAAATCCGGTTCCAACAGGCCGGCATAATTTTCTCGACTATACGGGATAATCAACTTTCGTCAGTCGACATTCTTTGACCACGTCCTCCTAGAGAGGCATTATAACATGTACAGGAGGGGGGAGTTGAAGTAGATTTTGTTAATCAATGTATCCCTCGAAAGAAAAAAATTGTCAGAATTAAAGGTACCATAGTATGTCCTTCAGTACCCTTGACAGTTTGCAAAAATTCAAGATCATCGGTTTGAGAAGAAAAGGCGTGAAGGCGTAATAAATCATCATCATCATCAGCCCTGTATTATATATTGTCCCACTGTTGGGCACGGACCTCTTCTAATACTGAGAGGGATTATAAACGACTTCTACTGAGAGGCGTAATAAACAAAAAAAACTCGCTTTCATAATATTATATTAAGACTGTCGAAGGGTCCCTGGTCAGTCGACATTCTATTGGACCCTTACTTACCTTCAGGGGTTACTTTGCCCCGCCCATAAAAAAACGAAAAAAAATGGTACTTATATTAAAAACATACTTCAACCTTACCATTTCATTAGCATAATCTCCTATAACTGGGTTGTTGTTGAGGTACCACCGGTACACCTGTGCAGGCGGGTTTGCATCTACGTCACATTGTATCCTCGACTCCGAGCCTTCTGGTATCCGCTTCTTCACCAGCCCGGTCTTTATCGTCAGGTTCACTTTCGGCGCGTATTTTACCTGTTAATATTGATTTTTTAAATAAAAACTCTTGTGTTAATTTTTGTTCCCAAAGAAGTGACATTATATGATGTTTATTTTTCAATCCAATTCCAATTTGTTGTAATTGGTTCAATTAATTCAAAGCATAAAAATCATTCTAAATTCTACCCTATTATTTGATTGGTTCCACAGAGAACAGTCTAAGGTCAGAGACCATGCTGCCGTGTCATAAGTAAACATTTGAGTAAACACTTGAAATTTATTTATAAAATTTATAATTATATCTATAAATTGGTTTGTGTATGTGCCAGCAATCATTTTATTAAAGAGATTACATTCTCTTTTCATCTATATCAATAGAAATATTAAATGCTCTCGTATCACGCTAAAGCCACCGATTAGATTAGAAATTTAATTGCTTTAAAATCTTAAGCTTTGTCATACGCATACGGATAAATTATGAATTTTATACTGGTGGCAGGTCTCTCATATGTGGGAGTCCGCCTGGGTAGGTACCACCGCTATGTCTATTTCTACCGCCAAACAGCAGTGTGTAATCAATATTATGTTCCAGTTTGAAGGACATTGTAGCCAGCGTAGCTACTGGACATAATAAGACTTAATATCTCACGTCTCAGGATGGCGAGCGCAGTGGAACACCAAACAATATGGTAATTAAAGGTGTTGGATGGTGTTTCTACTGTTTATAGGCGTATCGCTTACCATCAGGCGAACGGCAAGCTCGTCTCGTCATTCAAAGCAATAAAGAAAATGTACCTCAATATGCACAGTGGCCATCCGATGCGCCCGGTCGGCTGTGTTCTGCGCCTGACAGGTTATTGACTGATTGTGGTCCTCCTTGCGTGGGGTTAACCGCAGCACCGATCTGTGGGGTTCATGACAAATGCGATTATCTGTATAAATATTAGGCGAAGTTTGGAACATAATATTAGACCTATTATCATTCTCAAAGGTTAAAGAAGTGAATCAAATATGTTAAGTTTCATGTAAACCAAATTAAATGCAATTCTAAACTCTTCTTCTCGTTATTTATTACGAGACGGAATCTGTATTGGGTTCAGCTAAGAATCAGTGCTTCAGTTCACGCTGTAACATAAAACTGAGCTGGATCCGTTTTGGTTTGTTTCTTTGATTTTTTTTGATTTCTCTTGTATTAACATAGTTTTGATTTCGTTCTTATTATTTGTTTTGTTTTTTTATATTATGTTACTAAAACCAAATAAAATATTTCTTTCTTTCTTAATATTTTAATAGAAAATTTCAATATTTTTTCATACTAACAAAAACTACGTTTTACCCAAAGAGAGATACCGCTCCATACTTCAAAAGCATAATAATTAATCACAAATAAAGAAGGGAAGAGTTCCAACTCCTTATTTTGGTTTCTGAAGACACAGGCTCAGCCTAATTTGAGAACCACTGGTATTTTTTTTGTACTTTTCTTATTTTTAAATAAAGGTTTTTTCAATTATTTTTTTCATTTACCTCGTTTTGAATCTCTGTCCATCCTCTAGCAACTCCACTTTGCTCTTCACGTGTTTCTTTATTACTTGCTGGTTGCCATCCAACCAAGTTATCTGTAGGAAATAAAATGTATAAATATCCAAATATATTCTGATAGTGAGGAATATTCCAAAAATTCTTGATACCTATAATAATGTTTTTATAGTTTTATGCTAGTATAGTTTAGAATTTGCTATAATTTGATTGTAATCTCTTTTGCGTCTTAATTTTATTAAATAAATAAATAATGCAAAACTTTTTTGTAACATGGGAAATTTGTTTTTTACTGTCAAGAATGTATTTTCGTAATGAAATATAGAGGTAAGAAAAATATTTGTTTTTTATTCTCAAAGTATATGGTGGGTAGGAGAATATAAAAAATATTTTGAAACTTATTACAGAAACTGTTATGAAATACCTACCTATAGTAATTATAATATACAGGAAATTAAACAAAAGTAAACCATTGAAATAAAATTATTTTTCAGATTTTATCGCGATTTTATCTATATATATAAAAATGAATTGCTGTTCGTTAGTCTCGCTAAAACTCGAGAACGGCTGAACGGATTTATCTTATCTTGGTCTTGAATTATTCGTGGAGGTCTAGGGAAGATTTAAAAGGTGAGAAAAATTCGAATAATTGCCGGGAAAATCCTCAAAACAGCATTTTTCTATTTCCCATACAAACGTTTTCTAAATAAAATGGAGAGTCAATTTGTAATTTATTACCGCTGCATAAAGTTCAAATTCGCGTGCGCGTTGGAGGATCTAATATCGCGTTCTGAAACTCAACAAAAGTGAAAGTGAATCGCCAACGCGACAAAATTGCATAGTCTCAAAATACATAGTACATAAATAGTGGTCGGCTTCGAGAAACTCAATTTTAGCTAACTTCAGTTGTTAATATAATATATAACTCAAAGGTGACTGACAGTGATATATCAAGGAACAGCCCAAACCATTGGACGGATCGGGCTAAGACTTTACATGCATAAAGCTACTATGACGTAGGCATCCCCTAAGAAAGGATTTTGATAAATTCTACCCTTAAGGGGATAAAATAGGGGATGAAAGTTTGTATAAATGTTCTTAGATTTTCGACTGATTGAACTGAAATTATAGATTGGGGATAAAATTAGTTTGAACCTATAAGTACCGGGAAAATATGTAGCAAGACTTTTATCAAACAGTGGAATTTTATCCTGGAAAACACCTTCACGCGGGCGAAGCCGCGAGCAAAAGCTAGTTATATTATAATTTTCTCTCGACGTTTCCAAAACTTTGCAGCCTTCATAGTCACGGGGGAGACCAAGGCCAATGAAGCTGATTTGATATGTCTTAAAAATTAACGCGCTCTTAATATAATAATGACCTATTTCAAAATTGTTCATTTGTGCCATTCGTCGGAAAACTAATTTTTATTTGCTACATTTTTTTTAAGTTGCTATAAAATTGAGCTTATTATAGATAGGTAAACAATGAAACCTATAGCATGAAAAAAAGGGAAAAATCTAAAAGGTCGTAAACAGAAATAGGTTGTTTGACAATTCCCACAAATTGGCAATTATGGAATGGGTCATTATTTTATTAAGAGTGCGATATAATGGTTATAAATATTCCCGCCAAAACTTACCTCGGCAGCCGGTTTCCCGCCAACCGACTCGCATTCTATATCGATAGGTTGGTTCTCTGTGGCGTCTATAAACGCACCCTGTATAATCCTGGGAGGATCGGGGGCGACCAGCACCGTCACCTGGGCATACCGGGAACGGATGGCTGGTTCTCCTGGATACAATTTTTTTTATTAAAGAAGTGAATTTTGATTATAGTCTCACCATTTCCAGAAATGTGTATTATTCTTAAGTCATTTATACTCAAATTATGTATTTTTCAAATTTGAATAAGCAGTTCCTATAATGTTAAATGTAATTAATGTTTTTTATTGATATATTATTTTTTAAAAAACTCCGTCCTTAGATAAATAAAATCAATGAATAAGGGGGTAGGTATTTAATGTTTTGGTTTCAATATGGACGAAACTAGTGTGGGAAATGGGAAAAACATGACAGATAATAAACTGGGGCTAGGGTAAGCAATGAAGGTCATGAATAATTCTCCGCACATTAATAATTCATCAAGCTTAATTAAATTGTTTGTTTAAAATTCTTGGCAGATCTGAGTAAAAATATTTAGTGCATACATATGGCTTGAAGGTTACAAATGATTAATGGTAACGGCAAAAGTTATAGTCAATTTCCAAATTTCATTTATATTAACTACTCTTGTTGCTAAGCGACTTTCTTGTATTAGAGATACAACACAACCGTTTTGTTGAAAGTAGTAAATTTATGAATATTTCCCAAGCAAATTAAATTTAAAATGTTATTGATTTCAATGGATTACAAAAAGAATTATTTTTATACCTTACATAGAGATTGGCATACGTAAATCTACATATTCGAAGCTTGAGAACATGTCTAAGCGACAAATATACCTGAAATAAGTTATGCACATCTTTGGAATTGACAGAATTTTCGGTGTTCTTTTATTTATATGTTTTGTATATCTAGAACTATTTTAATATCATTAGACATTATTTATGTAAGTAAACAATTTTATTGTTATAAATTTTCTTATTTAAAACAAAACTTTAGATCACTTTACTCAAAATTGCTAATTGTCGTCTAGATAACGTTCCAAACATCAAATTATTATTAAGAGGAAATTGAAATCATTTTTCTAATCCATATATTTTTTTCATATTCAACATTGAATTGTTTTGAATGTACTGAAATTACTTACCGTTTAACCCTGAGCTGACTTGGCACTGGTATTTTCCATCATCTTCTAACGTCAAGTCTTTTATGTCTAGTGAATAATCTCCTGAAACAAAAGCTATATCTTAAATACTGAACTACTATCAAAGTATAACAATTAATAAACATTTTCAAATTGGATTTGGTCTTAATATTTATATATCTTTAAGCTAACACACAAAATCACGCATTTATTTTGAAGGGGTATGCAGAGGCGCAACAAGGGCACCCACTTTTCGCCAAGTGTGTTCCGTCCCATGATGTGATAGGGGGCGAGCCTACCGCTATATCGGGCAAAAATTCCAGACTCCGAGCTAATACTGAGCAGAAAAACCCAAATATTAGTTTGCTCGACCCAGATTTGAACCCAGGACCTCAAGGCTAGGCTAAGAATATTGAAGGTTTGTGAAGTCTACCAATCAGCACTAGGCCACCGTGGTGGACTAAGCCCTAATCCCTCTCAATAGTAAAGGCCCAACAGTGAGAGAGTATATAATACACGACTGATATTTTATAAATATATTCTACATAAACTGAATACAAAACTTGAAAAGCATATTCTTGTTTCCACTGAAGTATTAGTTAGCAACATCCTTCCCAGAAATGCAAAATATGAAAGTTATAAAGCAAATGGATACAAAGAATTTCTAGAAAATTGTGCGCGCTATACATTTGAGTCTAGAAAATTCTAAGAAGTCGTTTGATGCTTTAATATTCATTTAGAGTTTCAATTATAATACGCGTTTATTTATTCTTCATTTATTTATTAATGTCTTTGTTTTTTGTTAATTCCTCGGTGACTTAGAAGTGTTATTGTACAAATGCAGTGTTGAGGTTTAGGGTTTAATCCCACAGACAAAATAATATTGGGTTCTTTTACTCAGTATCAACTCAGAGTCTGGAATATGAGCCCAATGTGGCAATAGGCTCGCCCCTATCACCAAGGCTCCGCGTTTTAACTATATAAAAGACTGTTGCATGTTCATAAGGTGTTATCAAATTATAGACGGAATAGCTACTTGGTGCGCGCAAGCAGATATTACAATAATCTATATATAAAAGAAAGTCGTGTTAGTTACACTATTTATAACTCAAGAACGGATGAAGCGATTTGGCTGAAAATGGGTGGGGAGGTTACTTAGGACCAGGAGACGGACATAGGATACTTTTTACTATATACAGCTGAAGAGTTTGTTTGTTTGAACGCGCTAATCTCAGGAACTACTGGTTCTATCCCGGGAAATTATAAAGCGTAACTGTTATAACGGAAAACTTTATCCCGAAAAACTGTATTACGCGGGCGGAGCCGCGGGCAAAAGCTAGTATATAAACACAATAATGTAGATCCATTTTCAACTTATCCATTTATAACACGTGTCTGTGGCGAGGAGGTGCTTAACCCTTGATTTCTTTCGTTAAATGTTTTTTTTTTGTATCCATTATCTTTTGTTAGTTTGTTTACTTAATTTAACATTCTTTTTGTCAAAAGAGTTTTGCTCACACTCAACGACGTAATTTAATTGGCATTTTGACACCTAAATTGTTGCTTTCTAATATAATTATATAGCTCTAAATTTTCTATACTGTATAATAAATGACCTATGTGCCTATTTTCTTTAAATAAATATGTTTGCTGTATTTTAGCTCTCAGTAATCAATGTACAATATTGGCACAACATTCATTAATTTTATTGGAAATGTTTCTAACAACCACTCTACTTAATTAAGCAAATTAACCAGCCTCGGATCCCTTGCGAATGCGAAGTGTTCTTTATTAAAAGATGTTACTTATTAAAACTTAATTACGCGTATAAAAAAAAATCTTTATATTTTTTTTCTTTTATATTATATACTTCAACCAGTTCTTACTCGGCTTCGGATAAACATAAAGAATACTATATTCATATATATGCTATGTTATAGTTTGTATATATACATAGTACTTCTATTGCTTTGTATGACGGGACGAGCTTGCCGTTCACCTGATGGTAAGCGATACGACCGCCCATAAACAGTAGAAACACCATCCAACACCTTGAATTACTAAGCACTGTTTGGCATTCCACTGCACTCGCCATCATGAGACATGACATGTTAAGTCTCATTATGTCCAGTAGTTACACTGGCTACAATGTCCTTCAAACCAGAACACAACAGTGACTACACACTGCTGGCGGCAGAAATAGACATTGCGGTGGTACCTACCCAGGCAGACTCTCGCATATGAGAAACCTACCACCTGTAACGAGTGGTCGTCTAATGGATACCCTGCCCATAGACTTTAAGCAAACCTAGGGGCACATCCAAGCCTTATATTGAGAAAACCATAAAATCACTTTACCCTACCCAGAAATCGAACCTTAAATCTTAACGCAGCACACGCAATACGCCACCGAGGCCGATTATTTATTTTACGTGGAAATGTTGATCAACCCGTATCTAAATAAGCCGCAAATGTTTTGAGCCACTTAAAAACTAAAAATAAACTCTACTAGCATCGACATAAATCCCATTTCTCCATTATTGCTTATTTTAATAGCACGTTAGAAACGCCTTTCATCGCGCCCTGAAAATGTTACAAAATTTTTCAACGAGCTTTCATGCGCTTTAGTAAAAGCTTTCTTGGTAGAGTTGCTACGCGTTATAGACTGGCCTTGGGTTTGTTCGTGGTATTATGAAGCCAACAGTAAGGTAGCTTTTTAGTGTATTAATTTGTTGTAAATATCAGCTAAAAAATTGCATTATAATATATAAAATTTAATAACCTATGAGGAATTTTATTTAACTTATTTATCTTAAATTATATTATAGAAAACAGGCAAGCGCAGCGTCGGATATCCACCCACGAGGTAGCTAGATGACTTCATAAAAGTCGCTGGATGCGGGCCGCTTCCAATAGGTCGATCTGGAAATCTTTGTGGGAGGCCCATGTTCAGCAGTGGACATCCTGCGTCTGATGATGATGATATTATGAAGTTTTTAAAAATATTTTATTTTTAATATACAAAACATTGCAAAAAAAACAGTTTTTATTTTTTTAGAAAAATAATATCTTCTAAAATAAATAAATTCCAATAATCGTAAACAAAATTACAATGAACATCGGAACCGCACATACCAATATTAATATTTATTGCACTCAACAGAAACTAATGCCAAAAACATATCATACTAAACATTTACTATATAACATTAGAACAATCATTGCTCTATGCCAAATGTGCGGTCATTGACTCATTACGTAAATTCTATTAGTACGCGTGATGCAAAAACTATGAAAAGTGAATTGAGAAATATTTGTATGTATTTAAACGCCTACGTTTGCCAATGCCCTGGGTTTATGAAATTACAATGAGGAAACCGGAGGACCGTGCAGCGTGGCGCGCTTTAGGGAAGGTCTATGTTCAGCAGTGGACAGCTGTAGGCTGATGATGATGAACGATAGCTTAGAATGGGGACTGCTGAGACGATCTGCAGGTTCAAATCCTAAACGCACCTGCCTTTTTTAGTTATATATGTGTTATGTATGAATACCTATATGAAAACCAAACTTCGACAAATCTAATTTTAATAAACTTGTGATTAACACTAAATAAGTATACAAGGTTTTGTCTTAAACGTCTTGGTCTTAACTATGCAGGCCGACTTCCTCTCTCTTACCTGCTTGCACACTCTTTCTCGCTCATCTCGTTTACGGCCGGTCTACAAATCTTTTCACCCCTATATGTTTGGATATGTGAGTTAATGCTTGCTTTAATGGTGATGGAAAACATCGCGAGGAAAACCTGCATACCAACATATAAACAACCAAAATTATGCATATACAGTTTAAAACAGGCCGGCATAATTGTGTCAACTAGTTGTAACATCTTCTGTAAATTGATCTATCTGGACCCCACTCCACTTAGCATCAGGTGCAGAGGAGTCAAATGCTCACACACTTACGCCTTGTAACTCCGAAGGGGTATGCAAAGGCGCAACCAGAGCACCCACTTGTCGCCAAGTATGTTGAGTCCTATGATATGACAGGGGGCGAACCTATCGCCATATCGGGCACAAATTCCAGACCTCGTGCTGCTACTGAGTAAAAATACCCAAATATTACTTTACCCGTCCCGGGATTCGAACCCAGGACCGTAGCGCTGCCGTACCGCACATGTAGTACAACTACGCCACCAAAGCAGTCTCCCAAATACTAAATAAATTAATTAATTAATTAAGTTCACTGGACAAATTGGCTGTACAAATAGATACCCAGACTTTATATTTATAAGCCCATGTAATTTCTTTTAGTCTAAGATTCGCGTACGTCATACATTTCCGAGAATTAGTCACTATTTATTTGGAGTAGAAATATCTAACAAGGCGGCTACTACACACGCTGTGCGTTCAATTTCGCGGAAAAATAATAATTGATTCCTTCCTAGTTGAATTTCGGCTGCGCCGGCCAATGACAACAGAGATCAGCCACGAAAGATATTATAGTGCACAAGTATGTGCGCAATACACAAGCACTCTCTGTTCCTCCACTCACATAGTCCAGTGAGACAATCCGACATCATCGAGGAGAGATTAGCCGCAGGACCAACGGCTTTACGTGCTTTCAGAGGCACGAGGGTATCACAACTTCTTGACTACGAGCTGCGACTGATTAATTTCAAGATGGAAAAACCAAGTCACAATTATTTAAAAGTACCTCTCCGTTCAGATAGGCAGCCGTGGCCGAAATTCGAAAGGTTTCAAAAGGGACGAGGGTTTTCTTGGCACTAATATAATTTAACTTTTTTTTTATTTCTTTGTATGATGAGACGAGCCCGCCTTTCGCCTGATTGTAAGCAATACGACCGCCCATAAACAGTAGAAACACTATCCAATACCATGAATTACAAAGTATTGTTTGGTATTCCACTGCGCTCGCCATCCTCTGACATGAGATGTTAAGTCTTATTATGTCCAGTAGTTATTCTGGCTTTAATGTCCTTCAAACCGGAACACAACACTGCTGCTTGGCGGCAGAAATAGACATTGCGGTACCTACCCGAGCGGATTCTCTATTATGAGATACCTACCACCAGTTGTCTCACACGTGGACAGATATAAACCAAGTTGTAGGCATCGCATTCTTGAGTATAGAATAAAAAACCTTAATTCAAAAGGATATAAAGATGCTTTCTCCAATCACTTAAAAAAATCATAGTCAAATGCGGACTAAAATGTTCACTATTCAATAAATTGTAGTCTAGTTTACATTACATAATCGATCTTAAAGACTTTAACCAGGCTCCAACCCGACCCTGTACCAATTTTCTTTCGTTAGTAACAGGTGCCTACCGTGGAAACTCCAAATACAAGCCAAACATAATTTACCTAAATATTTTTATGTTGTGTTATTTTCGCGCGGCGTGTGCCAAATAATCAACTTTTTCCTCTATGTAACAGCGAATTCTGTTTATTGGGCTTTTTAAATGGTAGATTACGTATGAATGCGTGATTTTTTTGTTTCAATCCAAGAGTTCTAAACATCGATATATGTACTACGTAGTAGATCTACTACGAACTGTACTGCAATCCGTACACCTGACTTTAGTATGGTTTTAACGTTGACAGCGTGTGGTTTGTACGAAGTGGCGTTCATGAGAACTCGAGTCTAAGTGTAAACCTGGATGTGAATAAAAAATATTAATTATTTGTTGTTCAAGTGAATAAATAGGATATAACAGTAACGTTTTGGTTGTCATTTTAGTTCAGATTTTGAACAAATAGTTTGTATAGACGTTCGTGTCTATAGAATATACGTCAATGGTTCTAAGATTATATAGAGCGGACATTGGCATGATTGTCATACAACAACTGCGCTCATGAGATGGTTACTCAATCTACCATAAATAGCAAAACACTAATGTAAAATACTAATTTTTTTTCCATATCATGCTTTCGACGGTCTTAATGATTAATGACGAATATATTCACCAAAATCATGGTTTTAGTTTTCTGATTTTTTTATCATTATGTAGTTTAATGCAAATATAGCATGCGCCTGAGTGTATTTCTGGCTTAAAGTTTGATGTTGCTGCGACGAATTCTCGTAGACACAGTAATAGTGGCATTAAGGCGTGTAAAATTAAAACTACCTTTTAATAATTTTTATTTTGTTCGAAACTTAGACTTTATTTTACATCTACGGCTTAAGTAACTTATTGTAAAGTGTTATTTCCAAGTTAATTCAAATTCAAATAGTTTATTATAAATAAAACTTAAATGCTTAAAATATATAATAAAAATAATTTTAACAAAAAATTAAACCGCCTTCAAAAACCACTCAAAACCAAAAAATAATTTCACATAACAAGTATATATTGGATACCAATTTTGGAGTCGGTGCCTCATTAAAATTGCTGCACACACTGCACAGTACGACTATCGCGATGAAATGTTACGCCTCTGCCTACCCCTGACACGGGGAAAAGATGTTATGCTATATGTATAAGTATGTGAGAAGTACAGTCAACCAAACTCAATGCAAAAAAACATAACTAAACACGTCACAGGAAAGCTAAATTCGCGATTTCGTTTTCTTGGACGACATAATTATTCTAGTTTTTTTAATTTTAAAACCAAACTACCGAAACGATCTTGAAAAAAAATTTATGGGACCAATCTGGAGAGAAATTCTTTCGAATAAAAAATCAATTTTCCAAATCGGTTCATAAATGAGCGAGTTCTGAGGTAACAAACATAGAAAAAAAAAAAAAAAAATTCACGTCGAATTGATAACCTCCTCCTTTTTTTGAAGTCGGTTAAAAATAAATAAAATTGCAAGAATTTATTATAGACAACTACGTAATTACCAGAAGTACCCAAAGTAGGCAAGGCCTGATCTTAAGAAACAAATGAAGAGATTATAACATCAGTGAAATAACTTTATATTCCTAAATAGGTGTAGACAATAATACAATAACGGAAAAAGATGTTTATGTAGTATGAAAACGCAACGTCAAAATGACCCATACAAAAAAAATATATTCATCAAAACAGTAACAAACTAAATTCACTTTAAAACTGGTACAGCACGTCAGATACAGCTCTTCGCGTCCGGAACCGATGACCGAACGTTTTTTCGCTGAACAAAATCGTTGATGCGTAATTCTATAATAAAGGGTACATTGTTTCGAACAGAATTGGAAAATGCGATTTTAGGATTTTTGAAATGGATGCGCTGTACGGAACTGGATTTGTTGACGGTGTATAAAGTTACTGTTGTATGTCGTGTATAAATAATTCCCCGTTTTTGTAACATTTTTGATTGATTCTTCGCTATTGGTCTATAAATTATAAAATACTAGCTGACCCGACAGACGTTGTCCTGTCTTAACTGCGTATGCACGCGCGCATTCTGTCGATCGCTGAGTTATTTCAAACCACCGACAGTTATGTAAAATTAATATTGTCGTTAAGTTTACAAAAATTCTAATTTTCCGCGCATTTTTTTGAATTTTGTCTTTCATAAGAACCTTCTCCTCACAATAACAAACACAACAACAACAAAAAATAGTGAAATCGGTTCAGCCGTTCACGCGTGATGGCGTGACCAAGGGAAATAGGGATTCATTTTTATATATATATATATGTACATAACTGTCACTAAATTTATGTTTGTCTCCGTGATCGGGTTATCACGAAACTGGACCTAATTTGTAAGTAGGTACAGTGTATTTAAAAATGACGACTATTGAGAGACATAGTCCAGATTTTTCCTAGACTGTATTGCTTTATAGATATTGGCTGAGATCTGACACAATTATCATATACGGTAGACACTATTGAGATAAAAAATATATACATAGCATAAATTCATTATGAATATCCTTTTGATACTATACAAATACTTGTCTCAATTATTATGGCCTATGCACATGACTTTTTGATACGCGTGCAGTTTCCGTTTTTAGCACACACACGGTATATAAAATACTAAATAATTACTTTATGCTTCACACCAACTTAGTGTCCGTATGTCACCTGGGCCCCTCATTGAAAATCAGCGCTACAGTATCAGTCATGCTGGTACCGCAGCATGGAGCTGAATGAGGGTTCCCATTGTTGGCACAATAGGTATAATTTTGTATTTTTTCTTTAAGTATATGTTTTGCTTGTCTTTGCTTGTATTGTACATGTTATACTGTTATTGTCCCAATAATAAATCTTTCTTTCTTTCAAAATAAAAAGAATTTTCTGAGGTTACAAACATTTAAAAATCATCGAATTGTAAACTCCTCTTTTCTTTGAAGTCTTTAAGATTCTCAATTTTCAATGACTCCATCCCATATTACACCTGATACATTAACTGCGCGGTAGAAACGATCGTTTTAAAAAAACGTCGTGCGTAGCGTTTTAAAACTGTTTTAAAATCGTCACCTACCTTCCTCATCGCTGCCGATCATGGAGTATCGGTCATAACCGCTGAGGTTCCGATGCGTGCCCAGCCCGAAGTCGTCCTTGGTCCACTGCAGCGCGCCAACTTTGTTCTCCACTCGACACGGAAGCGTCACTCTTGATCCGATTATCGCGCTCTGTTGGGTAGAACAATTATAAGCTACAAATACAAATTCTTTATTGTAGAAGGTAGGTACTTTATGTACAGGTGGTATTAAAATATAAAAAAATATTCCAATACATTCTACCGGGATACTGTTAGTTAACTATTATCTTGCAAAAGCTTATGAACGCTTAATATTATCACTTAATTGGTATTAGAAATATTTTTATTGTTCACTTTTTTTATATCTAATCGACACTATTCTATTTGCTTTTTAAATTTTTTGGTTTGTAATCTTCATTCGCCTTCTTTTGTTAGTCACATATTAATGCTAGGTAGATATCTCGTATAGAATACAATTCTGATTATGAGGCTCAAATATTTGATAACTCAAAGGTGTTTTTATCTAAGCGACATTTAACTATGTGTTTTTTAAAATTTTTGGTTTGTAATATTCATCCGCCTCCTTTTTATTAGTCACATATGCTAGGCAAATCTCACGTATAGAATACAATTCTCATTATGAGGCTCAAATATTTGATAACTCAAAGGTAATGACACTTTCCCACACACCCACCACAACAACTCCTGTAAGCCAGGATCAGCAGTGGCATTTTATGACACCGTGCGATGAACCTCGGCGAGTCTCAGGGAACACTAATTAGTCTTAAGCCGCAACGAAATTAATCAAATAGAAGTATAGGAAGAAATTAGAGTTTAATTTTTCTTAAAAATCATCAATGCATGGCTAGAATTGAAATTTCGGATTCTTTAGCTACTATTTATTGACAATCATGATTCTAATCAGGCGAGCGACTTGATAAAAAAATTTACCATCTGGTCCAAGACAATAAAACAAATTCTAACATCCATTTAAAGATTCCTATAAATATAAAATATTCCGTCCAAATTCAGATCGTGGAGATAAAATGTAATGGCGCATTACAGTCCGACAGAGTGCCTATGTAAATGAGTTCAATTATACATTCAAATTTATATTGCCCTAATGTTATTTTGAAGAGGAAATATTGCTTACAAACATTAATTAGCACTGGATAAATAGATATGCTAATAGGATATATTTTATATCCGCCCGGATAGCGACCACAGTACACAAGGTGTTAAAACCCGACATGGCCCACGTTAGTCTCGCGTTCCGGGATCAGCCTGGGTATATCCGATTCCAACAGGCCGGCATAATTCTGTCAACTATCGAGGGATAACCATCTCCCGTCAGTCGACATTCTATTGGTCCCCAATCCACTTACCATCAGGTACAGTGGGGTCAGTTTGCCACGCTCGTCTAAAAAAAAAATCTTTGGTCCATAAATTGGTTCTGATAAACATAATAAATAAAAAAATATAACCTTTCTCTACAGTCATCTTAAACTGTACTTCTATCTTCCCTTCCCCCGTACTTTACTTTAGCCGCCCAGCGTGATCATGACACTTGCTATTGTGAGTTTTTTTGTGCCCTACGTCAGGTACCCCATATGCTGTTTGTTTTTTACTATGAAATAAAAAATTGTATTCCGATATTATCAATTCGCTTAATGGTAATCAACTCTTCTTATTAATAACACTAACAAGAACATAAGAAAGTATTTTTCGGATTTTATCGCGGTTTTAATATTTTAATTTTCTGCCACATTTCGAAGACTGCAGCCTTCATGGTCACGGGGGGACTGAGGTGTTGTTCATCCGCAAATTCAAAGTTGCAATATCTACCTACATTTTACAATTATACAACTTTTTAAATTTTAGCTGTTCGTGGTCCGATCTACACAGAATGAACTCACAATGTCTTGAAGAACGTTGGGAAAAAAATAACATATTAAAACCGCGATAAAATCCGAAAAATTGTTTAATTTTAATGTCGAAATTCAAGTCAACATAAAAAAGGTTTAATTCATTCGTCAACAAGAGATTTTTTAGCCTCAAAGCCTTGCACAAATTACGATGTCCCCAATCCGAAATAGTGCTCGCTCACTGCTTGGAGGAAGTTAATAAAAATTGTTACATACCTAAATAGATTCTAATACAAGATAAATAAAATACAGTATAAAACTAAATTCTAATATTCAGAATTGACATCAATCAGTCTAGAGTTCGAGTCTAGACTACATAAAAAATAAACTTTATGACATGTTTGTCATAGATTGATATCAGTACGTACAGATGTTTCAAATGTCAAAACAACTGATTGAATTATTTTTGATAGAAACGTTGTATTGAAAGTTTTTTTGTTTGTCAATTTGATTGACGAGTGTGGATCGGGTCACCTCATCGATATATATGTACTACGTACTAGATTTGGCGTACCCATTCACTGTGTCCAACTGAATTGAACTGCAATCCATTCAAACTGACTTATGGTCAATATTGACAGCTTGTGATTGTGTACGGAGCGCTCATGATATAAGAACTCGAGTCTAAGTGTAAACCTGGATTTGAATAAAAAATATTTATCAAATAAAATTATTTGTTGTTCAAGTGAATAAATATGTTATGACAGTTTAAGAAAGTGAATAAATATGGTTGCCATTTTAGTTCAGATTTTGAACAAACAGTTTGTATGGACGTTCGTGTCTATGGAATATACGTCAATGGACCCATTGGTGACCACCTTTGTTATTGGCAGCGTGTGTTTTAGGGGGTTATGATTATGATTTCGCGATCGATATTTTGTATAAGTTTTCTATACATTGTGCCTGAGGCTGGAGTCTCAGGAGTTGCCTTCAGGTAAACGGTCGATCGTAAACACCAAGTCGTATATGCGCCATAGTGACCCACGTAAGTATGTCGCGTTTCAGAATCAGCCTATGTAGATGTAAATTTTCGATTAAATTTTCCTTTCCGGTGTAAATAGGGCGGCATAATTGTGTCGACTGCTGAGGGGTAATCGTCTCTCGACGACATTCTATTGGACACTCCACTTACCATCTGGTACAGTGTTACATCTGGTACAATATAAAAAAAATATTCTTGGACGCGTCTTTTCGATCTGACATTGGAGTGGGATGAAGAAAGAACTGAACTGAACAAGAAAATCAATGAGACTCCTTATTTACAAACATTACATAGGTACATAACGAAACAATTCAATTTTTAAGTGATGAAAAGACTGGAGAAAAATATAATATAAAACCGCGCTCAAATCCATATAATAATTTCAATTCAATAATACTAAGCATGTCAAGCAAACTTTATTCCGATTAGTCCATTTTTACAATCGATAAAACGATTACAATTACAAAACATGAGAAATCATTGTCTTTTAAACTATAATTTATTTTACAGTGTTCGCTCGACATACCGTATGCCTAATTACTAATTTAAAACGCAAATAAATCCTATAAATATTCATAACAATATCATTCAGGATCGGATTATAAACTATAAACAAGATTACAATCAATAAACATTAATTATATTCGGAGTACTGATTTAGTATATAGAATATTATGGGCGATAAAATTAACATTTCAAATTATACCGGCAAGCTTAGGGAAACGTTTTTTAACAATACTATTAACATTGGTGACTGATTCGATCGTGTAATTGTGTTCTGTCGCTGCGTGCGTGGTACGGCACCGCTTTGAATCCCGGGTAGGGCATTGGGATTTTCTCCTCAGAATTATATCGAATCCAGATAGAATTTCGACTGATGAAAGATGTTCCGTCGTCAGGCAATAGAATAATGCCTGTTTGAATGCCCATAAAGGACGTAATAGAGATGTTTAATTACAATACATTAAACTGTTGATATATAAAAAACAATGCTTATAAATTATAACATAATTACAGCTCTGGATTATATACTGTTCCACTGCTGGGCACGGGCCTCCTCTACTAGTGAAAGGGTTTAGGTTTTAGTCTACCACCCAGGCACAGCGCGAATTGGCAGACTGTTTATACCCTCAAAATTGTTATAGAGAACTTCTCAGGTATGCAGATTTCTTCACGATTTTTCCTTCCCCATAAAAACTGATTATTTCTACAGCACACTAAGGTTGGTAGAGAATGCCTATGGCATTAAATCCTGTATACATTTTTATATGAAGTGCTTAATCAATAAAACAATGTAAAGAATTAGGTTAATAGTATATAAAATAATTAATCACTATACAGAGTAACAGGTGTTTCAAAAGAAGACTTTGATAAGATTTACGAAGTCGACCAACATCAAACACATAATAATTCACGAACAATAAAGATAAGGCAAAGTATTAAAATAAAGTAGATTATTAGCATAAACGATAGAGTTAAATTATCAATTCTTGATATCGCTACGACAGTAGAATTAATTAGAGCTATGGATTTCTCAGAGAATTCTATGAAAAATATAATAGTGTAAGGATTTGTTTTGTATGGTCAATGAAAACTAATATTGAAAGAAAAGAAACTTATTTTGCAACAAACACAAGTTACATAAACATAACAAACAAACAAGCGAAACAGACAAAAAAACTTAAAACCATATTTGTCACAAAAAGTCACCTATTGCTTCGTTCAATACGTATTTTGATAAGAACTGTATCATATCTGTTGTTTCATTCGGTTGTGTCTGCTTTTAATAGATTATCAAATTCTTTATCATCGTCTTTTGCATACTCTTGATTTGCTTCCAAAAATATTTAATTATTAATAACAAAATTTCCGCCCCCGGGTGGACTCGAACCACCAACCTTTCGGTTAACAGCCGAACGCGCTAACCAATTGCGCCACGAAGGCGATGGCAATATTGGTATATTTACGCTATATGTCCGTATTTCAGTACATATCTTATTCCTCTTTGAAATATCTAAATGGAGATAAAAATATGACAAATTAATTATTTAAAAAACCGCCACAATGCATAATGCCTCGTTCTAGCAGGAGGTAGTGAATTCAGAATTTGCATTATTTATTGATATATTAATAAGAATATTGAACAATATAACAAGCTTTAAGGATTTATGTTCCCGTGAATGTAAGACATTGAAATAAAATTATTTTACAGATTTTATACTATTTATACTGAGGTACTGAGGACTCAATCTCCCCGTGACAATGATGGCTACAGTCTTCGAAAAGTCGAGAGAAAATTATAATATAAACTGCGGTTAAACCAGAAAAAAGTTTTATATTAATAACAAACTGTAAAAAATATGGAGATTACATTGACACGCATTTACATACATACATACATAACATCACGCATTTATCCCCGAAGGGGTATGCAGAGGCGCAACTAGGGCACCCACTTTTCGCCAAGTATGTTCCGTCCCATGATGTGATAGGGGGCGAGCCTATCGCCATATCGGGCACAAATTCCAGACTCCGGGCTGATACTGAGCAGAAAAACCCAAATATCACTTTGCCCGACCCGGGATTCGAACCCAGGACCTCAGAGCGCTATTGTACCGGACATTTATATTATATATTTTGAGTTGATATTACAGGCAATAAAGAAATTGATAATTTAAGACTCAACACATAGTAAGTATAGCAGAGGCTGACCGACTCTATGAAATACCACGTAAAGGTAGTGTTGCGGGTAGTCAAAGTTAAAATTCGGGCTAGGATATTTCAATAATGTTTTCGTTGAATTAAGAAGAAAAAGGAGATAATTTAAGCACTGGGAAGTAACACAAGGTAAGTAGCAGACCCTGAATGGACCCGTTTAGCCAAAGATCGAGTCTCATGAACTCCTTAGAGGCCTTTGTCGTAGAACAAGCTGTTGCAAAAAACAAACCGATTGCCAATATTAAGTAATAGTTATTGTCATAAATTGTTAGATAAATAAGTTATAAGATATTGTAATTAGCAGTAACATCAATAAAGGCTTATTTTATGTTTTATTTATTTGAATTAAAGGTATCTAATACAATTGAGATTAGACGATAGACTATATTGCATTAGATTTTAACTTTAAACAGTGATTCAAATTTATGACAACTTACATTGTCTAACAAATAAACTACTTAAAATTTTATTACCACCCAAACTCAGAGAGTACTAGACGTTTTCAGTTAATTTCAGAACAGAATTTCATTCAGATTTAGTATTATCATTAACTCTAACTTCTACCTTTAATGTCTTAAGACGCCTCGTAGACTATCAAGCTATAAAATATAATGCTGTTTGAAGGTACAGTAAATCCAAATAATGTTATTGACAAAATGTTGTTAAATATCTCATAAAGTTTATATATACCACTATTTTACTGCTTGATGCTTTTACTGGACCACTGCAATATCTATTTGTGCCGCCAAGCAGCAGTGTGTAGTCACTGTTGTGTTCCGGTTTGGAGGACATTGTAGCTAGTTTAACTACTGGACATAATAAGACTTAACATCTCATGTCTCAGGATGTCGAGCGCAGTGGAATACCAAACTAATACTTTGTAATTTCAGGTGTTGGAGGGTGTTTCTACTGTTTATGGGCGGTCGTACCGCTTACCATCAGGCGAACGGCAAGCTCGTCTCGTCATTCAAAGCAATGAAAAGAAGACCAAAAGTTTCCAAACTTTTATTCTTATAGAGCCCTTTCAAAATTTTCCTGGTTCCAGTGGACTCCCTGCAGTTAAATATTTTACCATATTACCCAGAAAGTTTTTACAAGTAACAGTCGCTGAGCTTCTTAAAACATTATCTGCCTACATTGATAGGCGAAGTCAAGCCAAAATTTTGGTTCTTTACTATCAAAACGCGATAAATTTTCATGGAACCGCGCTTACTAATTTCAAATCAAATTCGGTCACACCAAAGTAGACCCTCGTTGAGTCTCCTGTGAACCCCTGGGCCACCTGGACCACTGGGAATCAATGATATAGACTGATGAATACTTCGTCATTTAGTGACCGTGTTTCATCTTTTAATATAACTACTGTATCTTAAACTATTTCTTCAGTTAAAGTTACGTGTCCATCTAAATATATACTTTTACATAGATCAGCTTAAATACCGTACATTGCCTCATCTATATTCCACTTGTTTATTAAATAACATATAATTGAATAGAATAATGATTGTGTTGCGTATTGAGGGCAAAGTTATTTCATCTGACCAGAATTCAGTGTAGGCCATCAAGTTAGCCGTAAGTTTTCTTGATTTAATAACTTATAATTTGCTCACCACCAGCCTCATTTATTATACTCTTTAATCTATTAAGATAATAAACGTTATCTAGTTTCTACTTAGATTCACTATCAATCATAATAAGTATACTAAGTAGGTATATAGCGTATACCTGCAAGTTGAAACTATTATTTTTGTAATTATTTTTGAACATGGTCTACATATTCAAAAAAAATAAATACCTGATCCTGTGGCTCCATGGCGAACCTCTGCTCCTGGTGTCCATGACAACCGGCAATCAGTACAAACAGCACCAGCACATCCGGCCGCCCGCTCCATTTCCGTTGTTTATTTACGGAGATCCTGCGCGCGCGCAGCCCTACCGATTCTCGCGCTTTGTGTGTTGCCGCCATTTCAGTTTTTGGTACATATTGACTGCACTTGTTTGGAGGTCATTTGTGATGTGTTCATATGAATGGCATCTGGAATAATAAAAGGTTAGGATCAAATATTTATTACCTTTTACTGGAAGAATATATGTGATCATTCATGCTATTCTGTTTTTTTTTTTTTGTTATAAAATTATTTTCTCACTCACAATCATTACAAAAATTTTCATGGTGACAATATAGGGTAACTATTACTAATGTAAAATAAAAAAAAACAATTATAAACCAAAATAAAACATTAAGTTAATAAATACTAATTATTAGGTATAACAGAATAAATAACAACATATTTGCCAATTCACTTCACTTAAATTGATATTACGCCCTAAATATTATTTCCATCGGAATTTACCCCATTTCCTCTCTTTACCTTGATCACCATTCTATTTTTAACCGACTTCAAAAAAGGGAGAGGTTCTCAATTCGACCTATCTTATTAGAACTGCAATATTAATAGATTACGTACTTAATTCCTTTTCTACTTTTTTCTCTACGTTAGCAAGTTTAGATTACATTTCTAAAATTAACGTTCCGTCCCTTATATTCAATAGATGTTGGAAGCCCCTCAATCGCTTCTTATGCGGATGCATTCTTCCTATAGGAACTGTAATGACATCCTCCGGATATCCTGAAAATAGACCCGGCAAAGGAAGTAAATCTTACTGATTTGTGTTGAAAATGGAAATAGGGAAAGATAAAGGAAGTAAAACATTTAGAAAGTATAAGATATCTAGCATATGTGCTCGCAACTTCATAAGAGTTAAATACGGTTCCGGAGTAATCCTTCTGTAGAAAACCATAAAAACCGTTTTGTTTTTTTTCTGAATAAAGATTAACCTATGTATTATGATCATTTCTAAAATCTATATATTGTACTGATACCATGGACATCAATTTTGTCGAACACAAATGGAAACTAAACCTGGACACAGTAACAAATGCAAACAGGGAATCATTAAAGCTAAATATCATTCACAAATACATACAGTTACTCAAATACTAAATGATAAAATATAAAAGGCGCCAAAACCAGTTTGAAATACAAGCAAGAAAGGATATGCATAATTTATTGTGACAAAGTATTTGTGTTAGCATATATATTTTTTTTTATTGACATTCAATTTGGAGGCGAAAGAATGTTGTTTTTAATCCTTAATGTTGTCAATTTAATTATTTTTTGTATAAGATTTTTATGACTGTTTTAGCGATTTGGAGTACGATAAAGTGATAATAACAAAAATTTATTAACGGCCGATTTTAAAAATCGAACCCAATTTAAATTTTCGAACAGATCCCGAGAATAGGCCAAAGTATACATGTCAAAAACGTTGTTCTTATCGGTCTATTTTGAGATATATAATAAAAAACGGTTAGAATTGTTTGTTGAAATACGATAAATAGATACAGAAATAAATTTATTATCCAAATATTACACTTCTTATAAGGTGGTAGCTACATTTTGTTTCGGCTTTAATCTGGGTGACTAAACAGTATTGGCAGAGTAAAATTTAAATTCACGTCTAGTTAGTGATTAGATCTCGCAGTTGAAGAAATATGTAAATAATTAATCATGGATATTTCGGCCTTTAAAATTTAATATGACGAAATTTTAAAGGCCGAAATATCCATGATTATTAATTATTTTTACATATTTCTTTCAACTGCGAGAACTAATCACTAACTAGACGTGAATTTAAATTCTTTACTTGCCAATACTTGTTTAGTTACCCAAATTAAAGCCGAAACAAAATGTATGAAAATGGACCTTGAGCTACCACCATAAGAACTGACAACAATGTCCACACTAGGCTTATATCGTGGCCATCAAAAAACATCAAATCAAAATGGTAGTCGTGCTTGAGAAGTTACGATTCCGCATTCAAATTTTACCTTTTATTTAGTTTAATAAAGATGTTAATACGCATACGGCGAAAACTTCAGACCGTTTTAATAATTTCTAGGTTAAGAATTAATCAAAATATCATTAAGTATATTATACGTGTTCCAACTTCTGCACTAGTTGCTTTTAAATATAAAATAATTTAAAAATAGCTTCATTCTAGAGGTTATTCTTTACAAACAAACTTTTTCTAATATTAATATAGCTCACACACATCCTTGTATAATTGATTTCAACATTGACAGCGTGTGGTAATGTACGGAGTGACGCTCATAATAAAAGAACTCGAGTCTAAGTGTAAATCTGGATGTGAATAAAAATATTAGTGAAATAAGTAAAATTATTTGTTGTTGAAGTGAATAAATAGGTTATAACAGTGACGTTTTGGTCGCCATTTTAGTTCAGATTTTGAACAAATAGTTTATATGGACGTTCGTGTCTATAGAATATACATTAATGGGTATATCATAAACTATTTAATAACATAAAGATCATCCACTTCATTGAAGAAGCTGTTAGCCAACGGAATGAAGTTCGAAATTCCTCGTGTCGATAATGTGCGCGACACATGTTACAGCCATATGTTACCGTTATCACAGAGATAGTGGCCGTGGATGTGACAAAAACTGTGTTAAATTAATAATTATCAATTATTTTAGGGACGTTTTTAACTTATACCTTTATTGACGGATTTAAAACGACGTTCCCTACGTAAAGTATCGAATCTGCAAAATTGCTTTTTTGTCCTTATTAAAATGAACTGAATTTATTTAAGACAATAAGGATCGAACTGCTTATGGCCATGGTAATATAGCACTAAACAAGCGATGTATATTCGACAGACCCTACGCATAGCGACCGTCGAAAAAAATATGGAGATTTTCAATTAGACGGTTTTTTTATGTTTGTCACCTCAGAATTTTTTACTGGGTGAGCCGATTTTGATGATTCTTTTTTTATTTTAAAGTTTGTGCTTCCCGTGTTGTCCCATATAATGTCCTTGTTGTTGGACGCTTGACTTCGGAGATATATTAGAAAATTTAAAAATATGTCGGTGACTAATTAAAATTGCTAGTTCTCGTACATTTGTTCATTTATTTATCTAACTTAACCAGCAATTGTAATTAGGCACCGACTCCAAACTTGATGACCAGTATATAGAAAATGTAAAATAATTTTTGGTTTGTGGTGATTTTTGAGGCGGTATAACTTTTTGTTAAAAAGATTTTTTTTATTTCTTTAATAAAACTTACATTTTTTCCATATAAAATTACCACGTCAATGTAAGTAGAACGGTGCTAACCTAGTTGGGTGTGAAACGGACTGCCTGCGAATGGAGAGGTGTATTTAACTTAGCGTCCTAGCTTTCGCATTGCGGAGCGAATTTCTGTGGCATTTAATACAGCCCGTACTCTCGAACATCTTAAGATGATGATCTCAGTACCAATGGCGAAGGTGACATTTTTAAAAAGGTAACCCGAAGCAAAAGAAAGTTGCCTTTTGCCATATCGTGGCCAATTTAATAAAAAACAAAAATTAAGACGAACATCAATAAACCTAAAAGGGAAGCCGATAGAAATCGGGTTGTATCAAATGTACTGTGCTCAGTACAGTACCATGATTTTGTTATTCAAAGTTGTTCATGACTTTCTTTATAACCATGAAGTTAATCATTCTTGTGTCAGTATAAAAAGTTATTGGTTGCATTCGCATACACTAAATTATATACAGCATAGATCTAGATCAAATGATTAAATTCCAAAGGAACTTGTAATGCGAGTTGATTATGCAATGCAATAAATTTAATATATTACCATAATCTATACTAATATATAAAGCTGAAGAGTTTTTTTGTTTTATCGAATAGAAAACCCAATATCACTACCCGACTCATGATCGAACCCGAGACCTCGCACTGCCGTAATACAACTACGTCACCGAGGCAGTCATCAATAAAATATATATCATGTTTGTTTATCATATTTAATTCACTACAATTTGTTAAAACAAATATTACTTTAAGGCGATACCTCAAGGTCCATTTTCATACATTTTGTTTCGGCTTTAATCTGGGTAACTAAACAAGTATTGGCAAGTAAAGAATTTAAATTCACGTCTAGTTAGTGATTAGTTCAAAATTTAATATGACGAAATTTTAAAGGCAGAAATATCCATGATTATTAATTATTTTTACATTTTTCTTTCAACTGCGAGAACTAATCACTAACTAGACGTGAATTTAAATTCTTTACTTGCCAATACTTGTTTAGTTACCCAGATTAAAGCCGAAACAAAATGTATGAAAATGGACCTTGAGGTATCGCCTTAAAGATAAAATATAACGAGCGGTGAAAGCCGTACCGTAATGCAACTACGCCACCAAAGCAGTCATCATTAAAAACAAATATTTATCATTTTTAATCAATAAAACATTTTATATCATATTTATTTATCATATTTAATTCACTACAATTTGTTAAAACAAATATTACTTTAAAGATAAAATATAACGAGCGTGGAATCCAACAAATTAAATTGCTATAAACATCCTGCTTTCCACCGGCGCTTTATTTCTTACAAATAAAATTAGTCCAATTAAATTAATTACCTCATTTAATTTAATTAATACGGATGGGTATCCATAACGCAATTAAACAATTTCATTAATTTAATGCAATGTCTTTTATTCCATTGGAATGGTTATTGCTTTTTTGTTGATTAGAATATTCTTGTTTTGTTTATTTTGTTAACTGACTTTTAAAAAAGAACGTTATTTTGATGTGTATTTTTTTAAATGTTTGTTGCCTCAGAACTAAGTTATTTCTGAACCGATTTGGAAAATTATTTTTTTATACGAAAGAATATACCGTTCAGATTATTTATGAAATATAATAAAATTTTGTTAAAAACTTTTTATCAAAAATTTAAGTATACCGCCTTCAAAAACCACTAAAAAACAAAAAAAAATGTAACATTACCTATATACTCGTTACCAGTTTTAGAATCAGTGCGTAATAAATATTAAACATTAGTCATTTAAATTGCTAGTTATGCTAGATAAATACATGAACTATACGAAAACAATGTAGGTATAATTTTTTGTTGAAAGAGTTTTTTTTTCTTTTTTTGTGTTAGTAAAAATCAGTATACGTTAACGACATCATAGTTGACGACATAATTTTAAGATTTTTCTGATGTATCTTCAAATTCAAAGGTCTAACAATATAGGACCACACGGGAAGCATCAGCTTTCAAAAAACAAGAATCATCAAAATCGGTTCACCCAGTCGAAAATTTTGAGGTTACAAACATAAAAAAATCATTGAGAACCTCCTCATTCTTGAAGTCCGTTAAATATGTTATAATGAGACGAAAGAACTTGTCTTCTGGGAGACTAATGTATAAAAAAAGAAACAGAGCAAAATTGCAAAAAAAAGTGTGACATTGCACTGTTTTCCTAGGTTGGTGGTCTTTTACACCATATGGACTTTTTTTACAATAACCTAACACCCATTGATTGTTTTTAATTATTGCATCATAAAAAACTGACAAAAACCACGCTCGTGTCCCTTCCATTAACGGGTAGCCATGTGGCGTTCAAATATTGTTCCGAATAGGGTTGTCAACATTATCTAGAAGTACCTGATATGATTATGAAGTTTTTTATTATAATTCTTAAAAATATAAATCAGCTGAAATACTGTCACCTATATTTTATCGTTAGAAATTAAAGGGATTTTTTATCTTAATCTACATAAAAAAGAAAAATATTAAATTTACTAATATTTTTACGTGAAATAAAATAGCGATTTCTGTCCCTTATTATTAAAAAATATTTTAGCATTAAAATAAGAAACGATTTTTTTTCAAATATAGAATATTGGTTTATAACATACCTAACTACATTTATGCTTTCTTTTATAATATTCCTTTTTTTATGAATAGTTTTATGGCCAGTGCGTAATAATTTTAAAAAAGATGCCAACCCTAATTCCAAAGCTTATTTTTTTCAATAAGTACTCGTAGTTACCGCGGCTGCGTGCAACATGTTAATATTTCGGCGGATGTCTCATTTGTTTATGATTCGTTCTCTTAGAAAGGGTCAATTTTGGTTATTTATAAGATATTTAATATCTATTTATACATATTACAAAATAAAGTCCCCAAAAGCTGACTGCCTCGGTGGCGTAGTTGTATTGCATGTCCGGTACAATAGCGCTCTGAGGTCCTGGGTTCGAATCCCGGGTCGGGCAAAGTGATATTTGGGTTTTTCTGCTCAGTATCAGCCCGGAGTCTGGAATTTGTGCCCGATACGGCGATAGGCTCGCCCCCTATCACATCATGGGACGGAACATACTTGGCGAAAAGTGGGTGCCCCAGTTGCGCCTCTGCATACCCCTTCGGGGATAAAATGCGTGATGTTATGTATGTATGTATGTAAAGCTGTCTGTATGTGATCGATTTTCTCAAAATCTACTGAACGGATTTTTGTACGGATTTTACTAAAAGATAGTGCAATTCTTAAGGAATGTTTAGGTTGATAGTACATTACGGTTTTATGTAAATTGACTGAAATATAACGATTACTATAGAAGAGGTCACGTGTTTGTAAAAATCTCATGTTTAAGTAGTATATCCAGAAATTTAAATCATGTAATTAGTATAGAGGTTGATGTAGCTTAGAACTGTACGGTCTTTTGTTTAAATTTTAAGTGAATTTGTGCGAATTATGTTTTGCATTTTTATTTCCAACATTACCTTCTTAATACATTCATATAAATACTTTGATACCTTTTTGGCAGATTGTAATGCTGCATACTAACAATTAGCTACAAAAAGTGGTCGCGGATTCGTTATCAAATTTGTGTGGGTCCAAAATTACTTTACTAACACACAATCAAACCCTGTTTGTACTATATACGATAGCTTTATGTATGAAAGATTTCGGGATAAATAGTAAACCATAGCACTCAGACATAACGTAGCTTCCTATTCATCATCATCACTTCAGCCGGGAATCGTCCACTGGTGGATATAGGCCTCCCACATTGAGCGCCACAGGGACCGGTTCTGGGCCGCCCTCATCCATCGAACTCCGGCGACCCTCACCAGGTCTTCGGTCCATCTCGTGGGGGGCCTGCCTACGCTGCGTCTCCCGGGAGAGCTTTTTATTAGCGAAAAAAAATCAAAATCGGTTTGGTTCCTGAGATTAGCGAGTTCAAAGTCTTCAGCTTTATACATTAGTATATCGTCGCTGTAGGTGGAGAACTAAATATCTCAAAATTTCTAGTTTCGAGATAAACGCGATTAACTGTTTTTTTTTTCGTTATTTTTAAGCATTACTAAAATACTATAAATAATTTTAATGTCAGTATTTTTATATATCTTGGGTCTTATTATCTATTATATTATGCATTAACAAAAAAAACTCTGACCTGAAGAATAAAAATATAAAAAAATTAAAACTTCTTATTTAATTCTGCCACAACAATGTTTTGTAAGTCTGCTGAAGTAAACTAAATAACTCGTATAGTTATTTAGTTTTGCCACACTAGAAACCATAATATGGTAAAGTAATTATAAGGTTAAATAATTAAAATTATACAGTTTATTAAAGTGAATACCATTAGGATTTTCAATGTCTAAATTAAACAAATCAAGTTGTTTAGTTCTTCTACACACTTGATTAATTTTGTTTACAAACAATAGACTCGAGGAAGAATTAAACAACTCATTTTATGTAATTTCTTTACTATTGAACAGATTATAAGTCGCAGTTTATTGATTTTATTATTTACTTTTTCTACAACAAAATATATATTATTTGAATATATTTATTTCTTCACTTTTAACATAAAGAAGCTATAATTTCGAAACGGGATAAGATAATGAAATGCTTGTTAGGCCAAAATACGCGCCATGTTTTGGGCAACACAAAAGTGATGAAAGTCCAAAATGGCCAAAATTCGAGTTATTTAGTTCTCCACCTACAACGACGATATACTCTTAACAAAATAATGACGTATTCCAAAATTGAAAATTTGGGGGAATCGTCTAAAAACTAATTTCTTTTGGTGAAATTTACTTTTCCTTCTTTTTTTCATGCTATAGGCTTCATTTTTTACCTATCTTTAACAGGTTCAATTTTATAGCAACTTAAAAAAAAAGGTCGCAAATAAATTCGTTTCTTTGACAATTCCCACAAATTAACAATTTTGGAATAGATCATTATTTTATTAAGATACCGATAGTAAGTAACCGTTATTATTTTGCCATGTAAGGTCCTTTCCTTTGTTCTAAGTGTACATTGTACATTCCAGCGTGTCACGATAACAATACAATTCGCCCATGGGACATTGCATCATACCAGCTGGCCGAGCGATCTCGTTACACTGATTACCTATAACTGTACGAGACTGTTTCATTTATCAAATGACGCTTAGTTCATCTAGATTTTGTTCTAGTCATTCACTGTGTTCAACTGAATTGAACTGCAATCCATTCAAACTGACTTATGGTCAATTGACAGCTTATGGTTGTGTATGGAGCGCTCATGATGTAAATACTCAAGTCTAAGTGTAAACCTGGATTTGAATAAAAAATATTAGTAAAAAAAATATTTGTTGTTCAAGTGAATAAATAGGTTGTAAGTGACGTTTTGGTTGTCATTTTAGTTCAGATTTTGAATAAATAGTTTACATGGACGTTCGTGTCTATAAAATATACGTCAATGGTTCTAGTACGAAAAATGTTGAAACCATATATAAAACAACTTTTTAAATAAGTGTGTTCGAAATGCAAAAAAATATATTCCAAAAGTAGGTTCGATACTTTTTCAAATATAAAAAAACATGCGAACGTTTAAAAATGTAATTCATAAATTAATTGTCGATTATAGATTAAAATCTTTTTTAAAAATCGAACGCGTTTGTGATAAATATTAAAAAAATGAAGCTGCTTATCTGTTTGCCTTTTTTTCAATAATGTCAACTAAACGTTTTTACGCAAACAACTTGCAAATCCAAATAGCTTTACACTCCACACAGATAAGATAAACTCCAAGTGTTTTTTTGTAACTAGGTCACATTTTTCTTAATTTTTTGCCGGCGCCCATTAAACTGTCACCTCGCACTGTCATCGTGAAAATTTTGACACTTAAGTGCCTCCAAAACGAGTCGAGGATAATTTTAATAATTCCGAAATTATTTAAAATTACGCAAAACACATTTGGCTTTTCTTTTAACCCTGTAATGTACTTTATATAATTATGGAGTCATTATGTACCTTTTTGTGCCTTAATAATCTGAAAGTTGATGTAAATGAAGGCCTTTTGACTGTCGGCGACGCCCATATTCTCACTCCTTTAAAACCACCCACTAAAATTGCAATCGACAGCACGCACTGTGAATGATTGACATCGAAGTCCGTATCTAAATGAATGTATGGGGCGAAGTATTTATTTATTAATGACCATTTATTTATTTTAATAATAATAAATTATAACATTTGTCGTCAGATAGTATAATTGTAATTTTAGCAATATTTAAATGCGACTTTTGCGAGTCGATATCAAGAGTAGGTAAATGTTCTTAAATGCACTTTATAGGTCACGAAAATGTATTAATTATACGTTTTTAATTATATGTAAGTTTGAGCATTATAACACATAAAAAATATATAAATCTTTTGTACAAAAATGTTGTGGAAAATCAATATGTACGAATATTTTGCGTTAATGTATGAAACAACGTTTTAACTTGGAACTTTAAATACCTATTTATAAAGTGCATTCAAGACTGCTCTTATTTAGAGATATTACTCTATTACTTACACCTGGTGCAATTGAGGAGATATCCCCTCAAAGAATATAAATAGAAGTCACCCTCGTATTTGTCATCATGTGCTTCATGCTTTCTTTACCCTGATAAGTTAAGTCAGAAAGGTGAGTTATAACTCTGCCTAACCTTGAAAAGTAGAACTAGTAAGTAGGCTATGTACAGTTAGCCAAGAAAGTAGCTGAACAAATTCAAAATTTTGGTCTTTAAACTCTTGTGTCCGTTTTAATCGTTATGAAATATTTGCCGCACAAATTATACGTGAATCGGGAAGATTCAAAATCGATTTCCATTTTCAAAATATTTTTTTTTTAGTTTGAATAGAAAAACTATTTAAAATTGCGTAATCTAATGTAAATATTGTATTTTAAATTAAATCATTAAAATAGTACTGAAAATATAGTTTGAAAATTCCTTTGTTTTCATATAAAGGGGTCAACTTATAATGGTTTATATTAAAAGACAGTTACGTGCGAAATCTAGTCATAATGTAACTTAGTGCTTAAGTATTGTTTATAATCATTGCGTTCTGTGCTATGCCTTTTGTGAAATAAATAAAAAAACAATAAAATGTACTTCTCATTACAAATCAATAGAAAAAAACATTAATAAATGTTTCACTCTACACTACTCTCTCTCACTACTCTAAACTATATTTAATGCAAGACAGAATGCAAATTAGATTCAGAGTGATATCGACAGAAACTTACTCGGATGACGAGGCGACATCTGCCCAAATAAATTAGCGGACGGACCAGTAACTATTTTAAATTTCCATTTGTTTGGAACTACGGTCCGTTTCGAGTTGTTTAAAATATCACAAATTATCGTAAATGTGTCGAGAAGTTCTTACATAATTATCTTAATTATATTTATAACAAGAAAATTCTGCTGCGTGAAGGTTTCGCGAAGTTAAAATCCTGTTTTTCCAAGATATAGCTAGCCTGGGTGTTAATCTAAGGCATCATTTATCTATGTGCCAAATTACATCCAAACTTGTTCCTACAGTTTCTGCGTTTATTTCTAACAAATCCGAACATTCGTATAAGAAAGAACACCAAGATGATGAAAAATATTCTCACCCTTCTACCTACCCTTTTTTACTTTTCTGTGGGGTCGAAGCCATACACTTTTGCAAGCATATTGAACGATTTGGTTCTATTAACGAACTTCTCAGGGAGATCTAATCGCGTACATATTGTGAAAGGAAAATGACACACTCACTCCAGAGTTGAGAAAGTGTGATCCACCGCTTGCCGTCAAAGACCACATGACATACAAACAGACATGACACCTATATCCCATATTTAGGCAGAGGTTCAACCAGATCAAGCTTCTTCGCACGGATTTGTTTCGTCCCATGTGATTGGTCAACCATATTCCCTCATTGGACTCCGAGCTGATGCTGAGCACAAAACTACCAACTCTACCCGACCCCAGACAATACCAACGATTCAATATTCGAATTTGAAAACCCTAAGAAGCAAATTATATTCAGCCAAGCAGAGTTCAACGCACGCACCGATATAGACGAGAATGGGAAACAAAACTAAAACGTTACTGAAATGCTGCGTTAATGATATTCCCGCGTCTGGTCCCGGCACCCTTTTAGGGATAAGCTATAAACAGCCCGTGTGGGGGATACTTTTTATTTCGGATCAAATATGTCAGGATATCGAGAATTCAGACTGCCCGACTGGTGATGCGAAGGTTGGTGTTCGAATTCCTTGTATTGCGACTATTGTAACCAATGTAACTGTGTGCCACGTGTGTCGCGTTGTAGGGTCAGCCACCCTGGTTTGAACACATTTGTGTTGATTGGAGAGAAAAGAACGAAAGAAAGATTTTATTATTAGGACATCATCATAACATGTATAATAAAGAAGATAAAAAAAGAAAAAACAAAAAAATGTAAATAAATATAACACAATTATACCTTTTGTGCCAACAATGGGAACCCTCATTCAGCTGCTTGCTGCAGTACCAGCATGACTGATACTGTAGCGCTGATTTTAAATGAGGGACCCAGGTGACGTCCAGAGGGATGATCGTATCTCGTAAGTCAATGCTCATCTGGTAAAGGAAGTGAAAGCCAGATAGTTTTGGCTGAGGGGACGCCAGTTAACATAACTGCGGCCTGTTGGAACGAAATATAACGCGACACACTTATGTGGGCCACTACAGCGGTGTACACGATGTGTTTGTTAGCTATTCAGGGGATAAAATCATCCTACCATAAGCAAATTTATACCGGGTAAAGTGGTCCACGAATTTCAAACTTAAGTATATAGGAACAAAGAAAACTGCGGAAGTAACATAAAGTTAATTATTCATAAATGGTCAATTATGTTAAATATAGTTAACGGAAGATAACTACAAGGTTTACGAACGATGGACTGGTATCCTTTCCATTTTCAAACAAGTTTATTGAAACAAGATCAAAGAATATCTAACCAAGTATTTTTTTTATCTGTTGACTGAAGTATCTTATACTTCCGGAATAATAATGGGATAATTATACGACTGAATAATAATTAAAAAATTAGAAGTAAGCGCCATAACTTTTTGTTAACGAAAAGCATTGGAAGGTCCGTTATGTGTGAGAGTCCGCCTGAGTAGGTACCACCGCAATATCTATTTCAGCCGCCAAGTGGTAGTGGGTAGTCACTGTTGTGTTCTAGTTTGAAGGAAATTATAGCCAATGTAACTACTGGACATAATAAGACTTAACATCTCACGTCTCAGGATGGGGAGCGCGGTGGAATACCAAACAATACTTTGTAATTGAAGGTGTTGGATGGTGTTGCTACTGTTTATGTGCGGTCGTATCGCTTACCATCAGTCGAACGGCAAGCTCGTCTCGTCATTCAAAACAATAAAGAAATGGAACACAATTTGAATTAAGAACAACGAAGCATACCCTCCAACATCCTCAGATATTAGATCTTTATTCACATAATGGCCATTAATTACACTGAATGCAATTTCCTTAAAACTGAAATACAACAGTGCGTGCATTTTGGCGGTAGATAGACACATCTGTTATACCTATCCAGTCAGTCTATCGAATCCAAAAGACCTACCGTCTATTCTATTTTACGAATGCTGCACAAAGCTCTTACGTTCGACCACGTGGCTAAGACTTCAATCTCTTGCAGTACTGATTCTAGGTATTTATTAAACCCACACAAACTTTAACGACGTGGGAATCAAACCCGGGACCAATCTACAGCACTATACCAAGGAGTCATCTCAATTACGACTAATTTAAATACCGCATAGTTAATATGGCGCAATAAAAATTAATCATCGCAAGCAAACATGTCCAAACATGATACTATTAACTAGTGTAATTATTGTGTAAATGAATTAGCAATATTAGCTTTTGAAACACCTTTCAGTTTTTTAGGGTTCTGTGGCTCAAAAGGAACCGTTGGATCACTTTGTTGTCCGTATGTCTGTCTATTAAGGCCCTTTTTCTAAAGCGTGGAAATATCAAGTGGAAATTTATACCAGATAGAATGTTTCTAAAACCTAACTACGTGTATTTATTTGCAATGGAATCTAATCTTTACGTTACATATAACAAAGTCCTCTGCCACATCTGTCTAAATGCGACAAACTAAATAAATACTCAACTAATTTCGATGAAATTTGGTATGAAGATAGTTTGAGACCCTGGGAAGGACATAGGCTTCTTTGTATTCCAGAAAAAATAACTGTTACGCGGGCAAAACCGCGAGCAATGTCAGTTTTAAATAAATTTCGATACGCAATAAATAGGTTATATTAGATAAAGCTTGGAAGCTGCTATTGTTGTATTCAGAGATCTACTTAGCCTGGTCTTATTCTACTCTAGATATATCTGATTATATGACGCGTGTACAAAACGCATGTATCAATATATCACAACGGATGTCTTAAAATATGCGTAATATGGAACGTTTATATTTATTTCTCCCACGCTAGTAAATATTTAGACTAAGAATTACTAAATATTCTTGCTGGATTTATATTCCTAGATTTTAGTGTCACAATGCCGCAAAAAGATTCTTTAGTCACGCATCGAGTGCGAGACAAAGAAATACAATTTTTGTATTGTTTTCGTATTTTTATTACTTTTGCTAGTAAAATAATGTATAATTTGCTAAACAAAACACATAAACATAATTAACTGCGTAACAGTTTCTCGGAAATAATATCTTTTTCAATACGAGCAAATAGGTCATACGCATAACTAACAAAAATACCATAGACCAAAAATATTACTCACACGTTCCAAATTCAAATTCGTAATCACAATCACTTCACTAAATCACAATGGCGTCTATAACACTGATATTTTTCGAAATTCGAAATTCGAATTTTGGCGCGCGGGCGGCCTGCGTTCGTCTGACGGGACGTGCGTGACTAAACCGAGCAGTGATGTGCGTTTATAATCCGTGGCTGTATTTTTAGAATACGCCCCCTTCTTGAAAATGTTCGGCCGAATGCAGGGTCGAACACGTGGTCCGCATCCGGCCGAATGGTTCAAGGAACTGGTGGTATTGGCCTTAAACCCTTAAGGGATGTTTTCGTCGCTAACACGTAAAAGGTTAGGTTAGGTTAGGTTTTATTTAGGTGTGTTTAGTCATAGTAGTTAATCTAACTTTCTGCGTTTTAATCCAAAGATTTTTTATTTATAAAAATTAAAGTTATTTGTTAATTGCTAATCTAAAATTCTGCTCATAATGGAGTATCTGGTTGAAAATGAGAACAACTCGTTATAAATGAACAATATTGACAACTGATAACACGAATCGATGACAGTCGCGCATGATCGCATTCATATAAACATTGTTTTACGCCTGACAGCACTTGTTTTCCCAGCGGCATGGTTTCTGAGCTAACAGCATCCCGACATACACACAACACGATTTTATCCCCCAAGGGGTAGACAGAGATGCATCTAGAGCACCCACTTATTGACACATATGTTCTGTCCAATGATGTTATAGCAAAATAAAGCTACAGAAAACTTCGGTCGTATTTTAGGTACAATTCCAGGGTAAGGCAGACGTCTGGATTTCAATTTTATTTGTGTCTTAAAGGCTCGCTCACACGAAGCTATAAACCAGACTGGGGTTAATTGCATGTCGCTTCGTTAAATTTTTCTTGTGTTTATTTCATTCTAGGAACCAGACAAGTTCAATCATTTTGAAAAAGATATATTTATATAACGTTATAATATAATTCGCGATATTTGTTCTCTTGCTTTAATCGCAGCGCGGTTTCAAACAAAAGGTTTTCTTCCCAGGTTGGGCGGGAATTAGTATGAGTTTTATTATTCGATTTGCTCGGGGAAAGATACTCGAGGAGGTAGATATCCAGGGCGAATGGTCGTTAAAATTTAAAAGCAATTCAGCAAGATTCGCGAAGACACGCCGAACTTCACTGCACGGTGTCATAAAATGCGTGCCACTGCTGATCCTGGCTTACAGGAGTTGTAGTGGCGGCCGTGAGGACTGTAAAGTCTCTTAATTCAGCAAGATTGCTAGCAAAGCGTTTTGTGTTAACCCCACATGGGAATGAAAACGAAACGAAGATGTTGATAACCTACAGTGCCGATCGACATAAAATACAAGCATCCCCGGACGATCGGCACAGTCATGCCGGCCTACATAATTGCTTCTTGGGAATCGTATTCTTCATCACTGAAAGTTGTGTCCATCTTTCTGGCTTTCGTCAGGGCAGTGGTAATAGAAAGTTCTATTATACTTTTTATTTGATCAAACCAGCGGGTAGATAATCGCCCACGTGGCCTCCTATTGTCTACTTTCCCTACAACCAGCAGTTTGTCAAAAATCTGGCTGTCTTCTTACGATGTGGCAACTCTTAATACTCGTTGGTAGTATTTATTTAAAAGTATATTAAAATGTACTCAGCCACCATTTACATCATTCTTTATCTAAGCCCCATGAGGTCATGCGCGAATGTGTTTTCAGACATTTCAAAATGCCACGTGTGCGTCGCCGTGGGAATATTAATGTCTCATCTCAGATGCTAAACGAATGGTATTCAGATGTTTTGTTATTTGTTTGTCATTGGACGAGTAACTTCATGATTATATTGTACTCAAGTAATAATTAATTTAAAATGAGCAATAGCCTAGTTGGGAGTAGGGCGGACTGCCAAGAGGAATGTCGTTATGTGAGTATTCTTTGTGAATTATCGCTTGCTTTAACGATGAAGGAAAACATCATGAGGAAACCTGCATACCTGAGAAGTTCTTCATAATAATTTCGAAGGTATGTGAAGCCTGCCCGCACTAGGTCAGCATGGTGGTCAAAGGCATAAACCCTCTCATTAGTAGGAGAGGTGCGTGCCGATCAGTGAGACAGTATATAATACAAGGCTAATTTTAATATTATTATTGTTTTATTTTATCTCATGTTACTCTAAGTAACATGAGATAAAATAAATGGTTGTGAAATATTTTAACATTTGTTAGAAGTAACATCACCCATCGCTTAACGGATTTAGATTAAATTTGTTAATGTTAGACTATGTCTTAGATTAAGAGAATCTCCTTCCCAGTAAATTGCTTCTGTAGAAAATATTTCAATCTTTTAATTCTTAAAACAGGTGGTGCTAGCGTCGTCACTTCTTAAGCGAAACATAAAAACGATTTGGTTTAGTTCTTGCTACCACGTGTTTGACATCCCCTCTTCAGGCATCCAATCCTAGTTAAATGTTCTTAAAAACCCACACAAAATATTTACCGATATCGGATTCGACCCGGGGAACTCTTAGTTACAAAGTCCATATAAGCCATAGCGGGACTGTAAATGCAACACTTAGATGATTATTGAATATTGCAAATTATTAATATTGACCATGCACAGTATTTAGTTTATAAATAACTTTTAAATGTTTTATTTTATTGCATTATGAAATCAATGATCATATCAGATTCTCCATATGGCATAATTAATGTGCTATAAAAATTTTATTTCTTTATTTAACGATGTTAATAGTAAACTACCGAGAGTGCATTTGGAACTTTATTTGAAATGTTAAAGCCCGTTACACAATGAAAAATAGATAAACTTCACCTAGCCATTGAGAGTGATATAATAATAATATTAGGCCTGTACTATATACTGTTCCACTGCTGGGCGCGAGCCTCCTCTACTACTGAGAGGGATTAGGCCTTAGTCCACTACGCTGTCCTAGTGCGGATTGGTAGATTTCACACACCCTCAAAATTCTTATAAAGAACTTCTCAGGTATGCAAGTTTCAAGTATTATACATAAACTATTGATTCCTTCATAGCCTTATCTCGGCCACGGCGGCCAATCTCATCGGTGATCAAGTATGCAGGAGATAGCAGCGCAAGAGATCAAGCCGGTAGGCAGGAGATATAGTTCACAAATGTGTGCGCAATATATAGGTGCACTCTTTGTTCCTTCACTCTCATACTCCAGTGAAACGGCAATCCGACATGACCGGAGATCATGCGCAGGACCAACGGCTTTACGTGCTTTCCGAGGCACGGGGGTAACACACAGACAATTTTCTGATTCCGAGCTGCTACTGAGTAATATTTAAGGTCGAAAATCCATAATTTTTTTTCCCATTTTTTATTTCATTCTATAGGTATCATTATTCACCAATATTTCATAAGCTCAATTTTATAGCAACTTCAAAAAGAGGGTAGCAAACAAAAAATTGTCTTCCGACGCCTGCCACAAATTAACAATTTTGAGATAGATCATTATTTTATTAAGAGTGCGCTATATCACCGAGGTATATAAACATAGTCAAATAATAGTTTATTTATATATAGTTATAATATCAACATCACCCAAACTTTCAATTGAAATTCGCTGCATATCGTTCCACTGCCCTCGTCACCCTTAAACATTAATTAGTTTCATAACGTCCAACAATTAGCTACAATATCCACCACGAATAAATTATCAGAAGCAGTGTTATTTTATTCCTTGTGGAAAATTCTTTTGATTCCCCGTCGCGCTCAAGGTAGAGTATTCCGGATTTTTTCCTAACCAGACGTATGAAAGGCCTATTTAATGCAAAAGTGGCATGTCTTGGAAATAGACATTACGGTACCAACCCGGCAGTACCTACCCTTGTGGCAAATCCTTTTGAGTCTCTTTCGCGCTAAAGGTAAAGTATTCCGGATTTTTACTTACACAGACGTACGAAAAGCCTATCTAATACAAAAGTGGAACGTCTTGGAAATAGACTGTACGGTGCCTTCCCGGGCTTGCGCATGCGCGATTTACCACCAACAGGTCGGTTGCGAAACACGGAACGTACAAACTAGTACAGTTTAAAAATCATTCATCACTAACAGATTTTTGTAACCTTGCGCAAGCGCCTTGTTTTGTGTGCTTTCAGCGGGCCATTAACTGGTACGCGTAGGTCGGACATAAAACTATACCAGACGTAGGTGTTGCGCACATTGAAGACTACGTATTTTGTCGCAGGTGCGTTTTTAGTGCGATTTTTAAAAGCTCGAATACTCTAGCTATCCTCATTCCTATTAGGTAGGTTATACATAATGGTATTGGGTACGATTCAAATTTCGAAGGTCCCTACGTAAAGTATCGAATTTGCAGATGCAATACTTTACGTAGGGACTGTCGATTTGTATAAATATTCTACTTGTTTATTTTATATAAAAATCATTATGTATAATTTAGTATTGAGAAAAGTAGTTCACAATTAAGTATTTTAATAACGCTTGATGATCGTTAAAGTTTAATTAAACATCGTAAAAAGTCTTTAAAATTAATTACAATAAACCGCCCGAAAATTGTGACCGTTTTAAATTGACCTCGTTAAGTGTGAAATTGCTTTGTAAGTAGAAATCATCTTATAATTTATAATTTGTTGTCTAAAATATAGTTTATTTATGACGGAGGTAGTTTTTAAACCACTTAAAACGATTACAAGTTTAGTAGTAATTATTGATGGTAGATCTCATATAAGAGATTTCGCCTGGGTAGGTACCACCGCAATGGCTATTTCTGCCGGCAAGCAACATTGTGTAGTCACTGTTGTGTTCCGGTTTGAAGAACATTGTAGCCAGTATAAATACTGCACATAATAAGACTTAACATCTCCTGTCTCAGGACAATGAGCGCAGTGAAATACCAAACAATACTTTGTACTTCAAGGTGTTGGATGGTGAATTGTTTATGGGCGGTCGTATTGCTTACCATCAGGCGAATGTATCGTCATTCAAAGAAATATAAAAAAGTAGTTTTTGCGTTTGCGGAGAAACAAATATAAACATAATAATTGTCTTGAGTTCAGTGACCTGTGATTCTAGGAATGTCTATCAAACTTTATTATAATGGCAATAAAAATATGCAGCAAAAAATCATCGTGTGTGAGCAATCCCTTCCGCCTATCATGCCATCCTTCTCTAGTCTATAGCTCCGTCTCTCTCACACATTATTCGTCTGCATTACGTGTCCAACCTATTTTATTTTACAATTTTAAATTTAGAACTTCCAATTGTTTCATGATTTTAGTTGGAAACATTTTAGACGTTAATTACCTTTGAAATGAGCTTGTTCTAAATAGCAATTACGAACTTTATATCTAAGCCACAAAACCCATTTCAGCTTGATTTTTTAATGCAGTTAATTGTCTTCCAGTGAATCGAATATTAGAAATCAGGTATTGTTTTGGTTTTGTTTTAATTGTTTGTGTAATTAGGAAGAAAATTAGGCTCTACTTTTAGACTCAATTTTGACTGAAGAAAGTAATTAGGCCAGTACTTGTAGTAATAAATTTTCCTAATAACCTACTTTCCATTTATTCTCTCTCTCTTTCCATTTATTCTAAAGGGAAATTAGGTCTTGAAGTTCTTAGCATAGCAACACCGGAACGTGGTTTCACAACAATTAATCTCAAAGTTTGTAAATATATTTGAATGTTTGTTACAAGTTAAAGCTAAATAGATTTCTACGAATCTTTGCATACATATAGACCCATGGGCGCCGGAAAGTAAAAATATAATAAAAATGGCAGTATCGTACTATATACTGTTCAAGAAATATATAATATGCAAAATTCTATATTTTCAACACCTAAAAATATCGAAAGAACTGAACTATTCATTGGCTAAATATAGTAAATACAAACTCCGAGCAAATCAATACAACGCCCATTCCAAACATATTTGTGCTATTTTCAACAACATAGTTCAGAATTCAATATACGCAACCAAGACATAACAAAAACAATCTCATACAACTACATTCGTAAATAAACATACATCCTTTCAGAGCGCGCAGTGGACCAACCGGTGTGTAAAAAAAAATTAAAAAAAAATATTTAAAATAACCTTTTTCAAAAAACATTTATAAAACCCAAGCGGAAAAATATTCTCGTACCTATTTTAATTCCTGATGTGCTCGGGAAATTTACCTTGAAAAAGGGGTGCCAACGTCTGAACGGGTATACTTTTTGCCCGCTTTTCGCCGTCGCTCGCTAAATTTGTCCGCAGTGCAACAGACCCGGCGTTTTTTTAATCCCCTACTCCGACAAATGCACCACTGGCTGTGCAAACGAAAACTCGCTTTATAATTAAGGTAATACGTTACACATTCAGGAAATTATAACTTGGCTACAGGAATTCCGATGTTATTCTGTCTGTAATACTGTACAAATTGCATTACTTTGTGAAATAAGGATCGGCAATCCTGGAGCACATGTTTTTAGTTATTCCTTTGGATGCGATTCCGTTAAGCGTTTAATTCTCTGAGTGGTGGACTTTGGAGGAATTTATCTGATGGTAGTGATGTTTATTTGACTTTTATCGCTTGTGACGTGAAACGGCCAATCAATTTGCTATAGTTTTTTGGCCAATAATTTGCCAGTTTTGTGACACTGTGATATGATTATCTATGATACGTTTATTTTAAGGAGTGGCTTTATACTTTATAATAGCATAATGCAGGTTTTGTTTCCTTTTTACTTATAATTTAGCTTTTTAATTATTTTGTTTAACTAATACCTAAATCATTGTGTAAATTAATTAATTATTTTCTTTCGATTTATGTATCTAAATTTTACTTTTTTACTATTAATTACAATTAATCAATGATATTTTTCAAATTTTTAGTGCAGTAAGATACTAAAGGCCGTTTCATATGCTCTAAAGAAGTCCACCACGGGTTTTGATCAGAATTCCATTTTAAGGAGTATTTGTTAGGGACTCGGTCCAATGCTTGCTCGGATGATCACTCCCGAATGTCGACATTGGGACGTAAGACCGATGGAACCAACATAACCGTTCCACTCACCCCCTAAGTAGTCATAGCATGACGCATTTTTCCCCGCGAAAAAAAAGGGTTTAGAAGAGATACCGGTGTTGTGTAGATATTACATCAGAAAAAGACCCGGAGAGAGCAACGAACTAAATCTAATATAGATTCCAAGATGCCAATTTATAATAATGATTCACCTTTAATATGAAACCGAAGAATCCAATGTATGCAAAATTTTTGAATGTCAATGCACTTTGATTCCATAACTTTTTTTTTTATAGAAGCTCGGCGAAGTGCTCAGTTTAAAGCTTTAATAGCAGTAAAGTGGACTAATCTACGGAAATCGCGTATATTATTGTGTTTTATTTCAAATCCATTACAAATGATCGGTGCACCAAATCGAACCTCGTGGAGAATATTACTGAACGACCTTGGACGGGATTACGATCCTCAGTAATGAAAGGCCGACTGAAGAAAGGGAGATAAATTAGGTTAATATTTATATTAGATTATATTTACGTTCAATATATCGCACGTTTAATAAAACAACGATATAACTCAAAATTTCAGCTTTGTGGGAAATTGCTGTTAAAGTTTTGCACCGTCGCACCGAACACTTAAATATTCAATGAAAAAAAACTTAGGTGTTTGTCAAATCTGAAGATAGTCGCGAATAGTACAATCAATAAGCTATTATACAACCGTGTAATATGTTGTTAATTATAATTGTAAATAATTATAAATGAACTTTTAAAATAAAGTTCACTTTTTGATAAAACACACAAATAATTTAAATGTCCAATGTTAATAGATATTATTTATTTGGACTGCCTCGATGACTTAGTTGTATTACTGTTATTTATGTTCTTTTTAACTTGCTTAAACTATATCAAAACATAAAAATCTTAAGAATACTGGTGGTAGGTCTCTCATATCTGAGAGTCCGTCTAGGTAGGTACCACCGAAATGTCTATTTCTGTCACCAAGCAACACAGTCACTGTTGTGTTCCGGTTTGAAGGACATTGTAGTCAGTGTAACTACTGGACAATAAGACTTAACATCTCATGTTTCAGGCGACCGCAGTGGAATACTAAACAATACTTTGTAATTCAAGGTGTTGATGTTTCTACTGTTTATGTTCGGTCGTATAGCTTACCATCAGGCAAACGGCAAGCTCGTCTCGCCATTCAAAGCGACAAAAAAAAATTGTAATTTAAGGTGTTGGGTGATATTTCTGCTGTTTATGGGTCGTATCGCCTACCATCAGGCGAATGGCAAGCTCGTCTCGTCATTCAAAGCGACAAAAATCTAAATAAATAAAACACGATTGCTTGCATGAAGGTAAGTCGATACTTTCCGATACCATTGACCGATAACAACGCCGGAATAGTAATTAAAACTAATTGGACCGTGAACCAGTTATAATTTATACGATTTTTCATTAGTAACTTAGTGATGAGCGGAGCGGATAGCGATTCCTATTTTTTATATGTATATGGAAAAATAACTCTTCTGTCCCTAAGTAAGTGAAGTGGCTTAGCAACCAGATATAGTATGAATTGTTTAAGGATGGTTATCGCTCGCTAGTGTATACAATTATGCCGGGGTGTTAATTTTTTTTACTTTCTTTCCAAACAAAATTAAGGATCACTAATATCAATAGAATTAGCTACTTCAGAGTACATTACAAAATGGTTTTAAAATCCTATTTCATCCTACATCTTACTTAATCTCACTTAATATATAGCATAACAAAGCACATGTGAAGATGTTTGTCAGAACTTATAAGCAAAGACAGCAATCATTAAGTGCAAATTATGAGTTACATTCAAAGACCTTATTCTGAATTACCTTATATTAGGTTAATTCTTATCTCAATAAAACATAAATAAAGAAAATACTTTATTTATCACGTAGGCGAACAAAGTTGCACTTATGATACGTCAAAACAATGTATAGGAATAATTATTATTTTTCTAAATAACAATTAAAATTACTTATATAACTATGGACATTTTAAATTAGGCATAATATTTATAATGAATACAAGGTACAAACCGTAGTAACCAGCTCGGGCTGGCAGGTAGGGGGAAATAAAAGGGTAACGCGTCTCGATCCTCACCGGCGAGGACATGAGCCCAAAAAGTACCCAAAATAAAGTACCCAGTGGGACTTTTGTCAGACTAACAGTTTTTCACGCAGGCAAAGTACCTGGTACAATATAAGATTATTAGTAGCAACAAAATGTGTAATTTAAAATTATATAAGTGACTTATTGAGTTACGTAAATTTGCATGCTGTGATAATGTATAATTTGTAATGACGTTGAGCCTTATTTATGAATAATATGTATTTTAATATTTTCAATTTTGTCAATGTACATTACGTTGATGAGTCTATAAATAAATAAATAATATCCTAGCAGGTATAAAACAAGAAACACAATATTTGCATCATCCACCCGCTGTCTCTAAGCTTATGCACTAAGGTCTCTACTTTACAAACGTTATCAAAACTAACACTAAATCTAATGCCGAATTTATTTACGAATCTGTTTTGAATTAATTTTTATAAGATTTCTAATTGACCTCCATTTTGATTTAATTTTTTTTACTGTTCGCCATACAATCAATGCCTTTAATTTTAAATTATGGTTGTTTTAATTAGACCATCGTATAAAATATGGGTATCTCATTTTATTGCTTTGTATGTTGCGTTTGCCGTTCGCTTGATGGTAAGCGATACGACCGCCCATAAACATTAGAAACACCATCCAACACGTTGAATTACAAAGTATTGTTTAGTATTCCACTGCGCTCGCCATCCTGAGAGGTGTTAAGTCTTATTATGTCCAGAAGTTACACAGGCTACAGTTCAAACCGGAACACAACAGTGACTACACACTACTGCTTGGTGGCAGAAATAGACACATGTATATGCATATGTGAGAACATATGAGACACTTACCACCGGTATCTCATATAATTGCCTCATTCCTACAGTTATGAAGTAATGAGGTCACGTGTTTGATCCTTGCATAGGTAGTGATATCAGATTCTAATGTTCACAGGTTTAATTCTTGGATTGGGCAGTGATATTAACTTTTTTGAATCAGCCCGGAGTCTGCAAACGTAGCTAGTAGTAGTAGGGTCACTTCTCTTACATGGGACGTAACATACCGGGTGAAATGTGAGTGTAACCCGTCATTACAATATCCGCCCTGATAGCAACCACCGTATACAAGGTGTTAAAACCCGCCGTAGTAACCCACGTGAGTGTCTCATTTCGGGATCAGCCTGTGTATATCTGGTTCCAACAGGCCGGCATAATTGTGTCGACTGCTGACGAGGGACCCCACTATATTAGGTGCAGTGAAATCACGTTGCTGGGCTAGTATAATAATATGTTTTATTTTATTTTCATTTATTTGGAAAGCTTACAGCTAGGTAATACAATAAGAATTACCTAAAAAAAACGAAGGCCAATTACAAGTTTTCACAATTAGGTGATCTTATATATTCATCAACCATAGAAATTTTAGTACTAAACATAAGCCCCGCAAAAAAATCCTCACCAACCTGATAGAAGCGGCCTAAGTCTAGAATATTCCTTCCTTTATCAAATCGTTTGCCCATCTTGTATGTATAATAGACCACTATAGCTGTTAACTAGCTCTCTATACGTAATGCATGTCCGCTAAAAGCCTATTGCGCTGTCTTTGAAGCCGTCCCTCTGCTAATTGATGGGAAATGTCACGTGCGATGCGGTTAGCCATATAGACAGTAGTGAATCCGTATGTATTTTACGAAATCAACGAACTTCAGGACCCTGTGAGCTCGTACCCTAATAACAAAAAAATAAAAAAAAAGTTGTATAATTGTAAAATGTAGGTAGATATAGGCGCCGGGAGGGGGGATGCAATCTGTATGGTTTTCTTCAAATCAACGAACTTCAAGACTTTGTAAACTCATTCTGCGAAGATCGTACCACCAACAAAAAATTTAAAAAAAAGTTGTAATATATTAAAATGTAGGTAAATATAGGTGCCGGAAGTGGGTGCAAGTAGGTGGATGTGAACCCCCCAATCATAGATCACAAAAAATATAAGTCACTGCATAAATCTGCAACAATGGGAAATTTCGACATAGGTTTTTGTATGACAAAGCATTTCAAAAAACCTGCGTGATTTGAATTAGAAAAAAAAATGATATTATGTAGTACAGTGCGTAGGTGCAGATGCATCCCCTAAAACTAATCTTGACGGCGACCAGGTAGATATTGTAACTTTGACTTTGCGCATGACCTCAGTCCGCCCCGTGACCATGAAGGCTTCTTTCTTTCTTCGAAACGTCGGGAGAAAATTATATTAAAAAAAACACGATAAAATACGTAATATAGTTTTATTTCAATGATTCACTGACTCTTTAATGAATTATATGTTAAGGGCCTCATGAGTAAATACTATTCGTCATAATGTATAAGCTAATATAGACTGGTGGTATGATATATTATACCGCCCGGATAGCAACCACCGTACACAAGGTAAAATCTGCTATAGTGACTGTAAATGTGTCGCGTTCCGGGATCAGCCTGTGTATATCCGGCTCTAACAGGCCGGCATAATTATGTCGACTGACGAGGGGTAATCATCTCTTGTTAGTCGACATTGTATTGGACCTCACTGTATTTACCATCAGGTGGAGTGCGGTCACTTAGTTTGGGCAGTATTAAAAAAACCGACGTAATCCAAAATTCACATTAATTTACGCTCCCAAATAAACGGTAGTAAATTAAGTACCCTTCTAAATTAGCTGTTAAATATGATAATTGTAGGTAAAATAAAAACTTGAAACTTGTGAAACAGGCCATAAGTGTAGGCTACGTGATTGCCTATAAATAGAAGTTACCACCGTAGGTACCTACTCATGCAATTTAACTCCAAAGAAGTAGATAGACGTGTATCTACCAACCCCATTTTGACCATAGATTCAGCACCAATCAGGACGTTGATTTAGAAAGTACTAGATAATGTGCCCCATTTCTGACATCACGGAGAAACACTAAATCCCTCTACGATAAAGGTCTTACATGCATAGACTTGGCACTCTCAAATAATAATCATAAATACAAATACAACTAGGTTGTTGGGTTCCGCTATATACGCTAAACGAACTGGGGCCTTATTCTCTATCTCGCACGTTATTTTAACAGTGCGTAACAAGCACGTAACACAACACATCATGTTTAGGACTATAGAAATTTGGCTTACAGGATACCATTCCACGCATATTTCTCAAAAATAACATGACACGATCGCGTTACGCGTTTACACTATCATACAGAATAAGGGCCCTGTCAATACATATTTTGACACACACAACAACAACGCTACTCGGCGGATATCAAAAACAAAATAAGTTTACGGGAATACCTTTAAATACACTATGTACATAAAATACGTTTATAAAGACGTTATATAAACCTTTAAATTTATCTTTATTTAACATAGGTATTTAGCCCCTTGAGGCAATTCTTGTGCGCTCGGTCTCCTCACCAAATCCACGCCCATGTACAAGTGACAATTGTCGCGGCCCTAGGTACCTAGGTAGGTAGGCCCTAGGTAGTTAAGTGTGTATACCTCATGATTGCTAATTCACATTGAGGCCTATGAGGGCTCTCGAACATTTCCTGGTCTTCTCCCTTCCTCCCACCTAAGAGATTTCCTTATCCTTCTTCCACATTACCTTCCAAGCTATCCTCTCCCAAAATTCCTCCAGGACCCTGCAGCCGCTATGCCCGGGGATTCCAGTATCCCATTGGCAGATTTCCCCGGTTTTGAATGCAGGGAATACCCAAAAAAGTTTTCCACAAAAACTTCATACACACATTCTAACCTCTGACCTCAGAAAACCAACCAATAATATGAATACAACAGTTTCACCAAAGTATACAACAAAAATCCAATTAAAAAGCTCAGAAAACACATAAAAATCGGAAGATACGATCAGAGACAGATTTGTCAGTTGTAGATCGGAGATATTACCAGTGAATTTTACGAGATATTTTAACGACATGTTAATGAACTTTGGCGATCGTTCGTTCTGATTCTAAAATTGTTTTGTTTAATCGCCTCAACGGTCTAGTTGTCGCATCTGTCATTCTCTGTGTTCTGAGAAATACTTATGAATATTTTTGGTTTTTTGGTTTGGTTTTTTTCATTGCTTTGAATGACGAAACGAGCTTGCCGTTCGCCTGATGGTAAGCGATAGGATCACCCAGATACAGTAAAAATACCATCCACCACCTTGAATTACAAAGTATTGTTTGGTATTCCACTGCGCTCGCCATCCTGAGACATGAGATGTTAAGTCTCATTATGTCCAATAGTTACACTGGCTACAATACAAACCGGAATACAACAGTGACTACACACTGCTGCTTGGCGACAGAAATAAATTACCTCCATTAGTTCTTGTTAGAACATAAATTCTATAATAGAGGTTTTAATATAGGTAATAGCTTGATGTTCGGCTGGATTTAAAAGAAAAGTATTCTTGACTTCTCTAATGGAATTGGTTCTAGTTGTTCTTTCTGTATTTGTAATGAATGTATTGATTGGACTCCACTAATAAAATTCACAGAAATCTAGCTAGCCACAGTCACACACTGTCTTGTAACCAGTGTAACTACTGGACCTAATAAGACTTAACATATCATGTCTCAGGATGGCGAGCGCAGTGGAATACCTAACAATTCTTTGTAATTCAAGATGTTGGATGGTGTTCCTATGTTTATGGGCAGTCGTATCGCTTACCATCAGGTGTACGGCAAGCTCATCTCGTCAATTAAAGCAATAAAAAAAGTCATATTCAATATTAATTTATTTGAAACTGTAAACCTATAATTCTGAATGGTGTTACACTTTGAAGGTACAACTCACTTTACCTTACAAGTCGCTGGCTGGTCCTTTCAAGTATATAATGAATAACAATATACATATACACTATATACTTTGCTATTTTTGCTTGAAGAAGGTGTCACCGACAACAAAGAGCTCGCACAAAACATAAAAAAATGAAACCCGTCCTAAACCGCCGCAATTATAGACCGGTGCTAATGTCCCGGCAATTATTTAAATAACAGACAGCAGATAGCAAATGAGAAACTTTGTAAACGCTAATTTGGGACACGGAAGCCATGTTTCATAATTACTTAAGGAGTTGTTAATGATCCAGAAATTTTTTGAGAGTGAAGTAACTTGAAATGAAACGTTTTAAGACACTGTGAACTCATTCGGCGTATATCGGACCGTCAGCTAAAATTGAATTTTGTGTAATTGTAAAATTTTGGTAGATATTGTTACTTACTTTTGAGATGACCATCACTTGAGCAAATCCCCCTTCTTCCTTCCCGTGACCATGAAGGCTGCGACCACGAAACAACAGGAGAAACTTATAATATAGAAAACTGGGCTATTTCAATGTCTAACATTCGCGTAAACATAAAATATCATTAATTTGGTAATTCATAAAAGGCATTATAGCAACTGATGAAGAACATGTTGCTCGATTGTCGACTTTATTGCTATACGCGGCCGGGAAATTAACTTCACTGCACCTAATAATAAGAGTGACGACACAGAGTATCGATTGACGATAAATATAAATTTGATCTAAACTTACTTAATAAATGCCTTAAAGATTTCCTTTAGTCATTTTGCAGTTTTACAATTAACAAAAGACGAACGGAATATTTTTGGACTATAGATACAGAGAATAGAATGTGCCTACCCAGCTGTAGAGAAAAGCATGAGCACAATAAATAATAAACAGAAATTATCTACACTGTAGGTTGATGGAAAACAAACAAGATTTAAACTAAATCAAAAATTTCTCAAAATCACCATGCACCATACTTACGAAAAGTTGACAAATATATCATTGATATTCCTATTTATGAAAACAAGGAATTTCATCTTCCACATTCTAGAAACTAGACATTAAATACACTTAAACAACATTGGAATGTCTCCAAGCCAGTACGCGGAGAGAATGTAAGAATATTGATTATCGAAGGCTTCCACAGTACGGCTTCCAGTAATAATATGTTATTAGAAACGCATTCGAGGGTAACCTAACCTTTCGTATGAAACATAGTTAACACTCACACACCGACATACATACACACACAAACACACACGTAGACAGAGACATCAAGAGGGGGAAGGAGGAGGGAGAGACAGAGAGAGAGAAAGAAACACACCTTATACCTATAACGGGTAGAAAGTCCCACCACTGCATCTCCTGCACGCATTTTATGACACCTGGTAAAGCTTGTCAAGTATTTGGTGGCACTAGTCTGTCTACTTGCAATGAAATTAATTGATTTGATTCTAAATCATGATTACCCGGATCCCTCCATAGCAAAGCGGGAGACAAAAAAAATACTAGAGGCATTATGACCTGAAGAATAGGAAACCCTAAATGGCAGGCAGAGGTACCAATACACTCACTTTTTGCCATACGTTTCTAAATACGTTGATAAAGCTAGCTTCCACCATATATTAAGCATGTAAAGCCGTTGGTCTTGCGGCTGATCTCTCTCCGATCATGTCGGATTGCCGTCTCATCATATTATGAAAGTAAAGGAACAGAGAGTGCTAGTGTATTGCGCACACACTTATGCACTATATTATCTCCTGCGTGGCTGATTTCCGTTTAGATTCGCAGCCGTGGCCGAAATTCGACTAGGAGGAATTCATCACCATATCAGACACAACAAGCTATATTGATACTAATAAAAACCTAATATCACTTTACTCGACCAGGAGATGGAACAAGCTACTTTACCACTGCAATACATTCAAGACTTCATACAACTATGGCGAGTCAGTAATAGTATGTAATTAGAAATTGCGAGTCTAACCCAACGTTTGGCATGCAACATAGTTAATGTAGTTATTAAGATACGTAATTGGAATCGTTAGATGGTCATGGGAATCTAGAACGTTCTATAATGTTGAACGTAAGCAATTAGTGTTTTTAAATAAGTCCTTAATAGGTCAATCAAGCGTATTGCTAATATAGGGTTAGTAAATTCGAATTATAATAATATCAGCCCTGTGTACTGTCCCACTGCTGGGCACGAGCCTCCTCTACTACTGAGAGGAAATAAGCCTTAGTCCACCACGCTGGCCTAGGGCGGATTGGTAGACTTCACATACCCTCGAAATTCCTATAGAGAACTTCTCAGGTATGCAGATTTCCTCACACATGTTTTCCTTCACCGTTAAAGCAAACGATAATTCACAAAGAATATATACACAGATAGCTTTATAAAAGTCTGAAGTTTGTGGCTTAGAGCTCAATTTGCTTTCAATATAGATTATAATTACCATCTCTATTATAACATAATATCAAATTGACTGTATTCTGTATAGAAAAGAAATTTGTAAACATGAATATTTGTCCCAAAAGGCATGCTAACGGGATAAGTTATTTTATATTGTTTGTATGCAAAAACAAAATGGGAACGGCCACGTTTGTAATGCAATTTGCATAGATACGCGCCGCCACCGCTTTCAAGAAAAACATGATGGGTACACACAGTCGGGGAAAACTACGAACTTTTATTATTAGTAAGAAATGTTGTCGCAGGAGGTCGAGAGATGCGGGCCGTTTCCAATAGTCGATCTAGATGTCTTTAGGGTAGGTCCTTGTTCAGCAGTGGACATTCTGCAGCTGATGATGAAGAAATGTGCATGAATTTTATGTTATTGCTATTATTGGCTAGTCTGCTTTTTAGATTTTTTTCTTGGTTATTTTTTTTTATAACTCTTATTTAAAGAGGTTTGTCGTATGCTCATGAATATGTCGCTTCTACATCCGCTTTAATGTATACCTACTCATTTCCCCTCATACATTAAACATATTCTTTAACTACTAAGATTTTTTAAATTTTAAAATGTAGAGTTTATTATTCTGTTTAAGCTCTTAATTAACTAGCTAATAGTTCTGTGTTATTGACATATATTCTACCTACATATATATATCGATGTTCTCCGTACTTAATTCTATGTCAAATTTATTACCTACTTGCTATAAACATGCGTGGTACGACAGCGTTCCGAGGTCCTGGATTCGAATGCCGTGTGGGGAAAACTCATATTTGGGTTTTTCGGCTCAGTATCAGCCCGGAGACAGAAGTTGTGCCAAATGTGGTGATAGGCTCGATCCCTATCACATCATGGGACGGAACACACTTGACGTAAATTGTGCCCTGGTTGCGCCTCTGCATACATCTTCGGAGATACATACGTTATGTGTGTTTTTGTTTAACTCACACGGTTTCGACAGAAAGAATTCGAAATAAAGTAAAGTTTCACGACACACGTATGTGTTAAATATTCTATTTGAATGCCTGAGTCGTTCTAATATCAATATCTCGCTTCAATATAGGGTCGACGAAACTTAGCTTTGACCATGACGCAAGGTAGCTTGGATACCGAATTAATAGCTTAGCTTTTATAACATGCCTAATCAACCTACTTATGATCCAATCATGGGCATATCGATTTATACTGTCAAAAAGGATGGCTGATTAGTAAGGACCCTGCCTAGTTCATTACCTATTCGTTGATAAAAAGCCTCGTTTGCTAAGGATAATAAAAACTGTTAACAGACCTAGTAATCAAACCTTCCAGTCCAAATACTATGCGCTGATAGTTCCTGATTGAGTACTAAGAAACCAGAAAATGTGTTCATCATCATCAGCCTATATCTTTGTCCATTGCTGGACATAGGCATCCTCCATTATGAGCCATTTTACCCTGTCTTTGGCCTGTCACAACAAGTTATCAGCGATTTTTCGCAGATCGCCACTTTGGAGGGCGTCCTATACTATGTTTGCCGAGTCGTGGTCTCCACTCAAGAACTTGTTTGCCAAAGTGTTGCCTGGTCTGAACTCGAACCTTGTACCTCACAGTATATAATAACACGCTAACTATAGAAAAGCTCGAAGAAAAACTCGCCCGTATTATCCCACTTTGCTATTCACATTCTTATACGTGTTAAACTCGCCACACGTAGAGATTACATGCAAACTATGTTTTACGTTATTTAAATTATGGTTCAAAATTGAAATAAATCAATTTGAAGACAATGATTTATGGACTCTTATTAGCGCAATTTGAAATCAAGTATGAATGAATGATTTTTGAGCAATTATATGATTAAAACCGCTTCTAACAAACGCAGCCAGAAAAAGTGTGTGTGTTAGGAGAAATAAGGATAAAAGAAGGAGAATTATCAAAAACTTTACTATACATGAAGTGACATGTACGCAGAAGTCTCTGAGTAGGTGTAGGAATATAAATACCACAGCTTAGCCAATCTTTAATAATTTATAGTTATGGCTGACTTAGCTACTATCAATGCATTCTAAGCAAGCCATATCATCTCCTATTTGTATAAAAAACGATAATAACACACACACGCACACTTACGCCTTTAATCCCTTAAGAGTTAGACGGAGATGCAACTGGTGCACCCATTTTCCGCCATGCATATTCCGTCCCATAACATGATATAGAGGAGCATATAACCATATTGGAAACATATTCCAAACTTCAAGCCGATAATGAGTAGAAAGACCCTATATCACTTTACCCGACCTGGAAATCGAATCCTATACCTCAACACTGCAGTCGCACGTAACACAACAACGCTACCTAAGCAGTTAATAATTAAAACATCACTTATAAATATCTGATCTTGGCACACAAATCTCTCTCCTAATTAATTAACTGGACACTTATGGCTCAGGTTACATTAATTGATATTTTTATAGTTATTTTCACAGTGTCGGTTGGTACGTAATCTATAGGTGTTCCAAGGTATCAATTACTTCAATTCCAACGTATAGGATCCTGTTTTTGGGAACTTGTTTTTAATCTTTATTATTTGGATAGTGTTGGAGACGTGGACGCTGTCGGTAAGGCTAGTCCATAAATTTAAGGTCGCGCAGCAGGCGATGGAGCAAGCTATGCTAGGTGTCTCTTTCGCGGACAAAATCAGAAATGAGGTTATCCATGAGAGAACCAAAGTAACGGACATAGCTCGGAGAATAAGCCAGCTGAAGTGGCAGTGGGCTGGCCATATCGGTCGTAGGACTGATGGCCGCTGGAGCTGACGAGCCCTAGAGTGGAGACTGCGTCTCGGTAAGCGTAGCGTAGGACGACCTCCGACCCGCTGGTCCGACGACATTCGCAGGATCGCCGGTGGACGCTGGATGAGCAGAGCCGAGGACCGAGCAACGTGGCGCGCTTTAGGGGAGGCCTATGTTCAGCAGTAGACGGCTGTAGGCTTATGATGATGATGATGATTTGGATAGTATTAGTGAAGTCTACCAACTTGTACTGAGCCAGCGTAGTGGATTATGACACTCTTAGTAGGAGAGTAGACCCGTGCTCAAGAATAGACAGTATTTCAAACACGTTGATGTTATTATGAATCTAATAGGGGTATGGCAACATAATATTTTAAAACAAATAACCTGACTATGAAATTTTTTTTTCGGATTTTATCGCGGTTTTATATTAAAAATATTCACCAAGTTTTGAAGACGTTGCACCCTTCATGGTCACGGGAAAGACTGAGGTGCTGACCGGCCGCCAGATTACAAGACACTTAGCTCATTCTGTGTAAATCGGACCGTCAACAACTAAAAAAAATTGTATAATTGTAAAATGTAGGTATATATTGTAACTTTGACTTTTTGGACGACTTAAACCTCAGTCCTCCCTGTGACCATGATGGCAGCAAGTGTTCGAAACGTCGGGAGATAGATTTTAATATAAATAAGGCGCGATACAATCTGATAACTAGTTTTATTTAAATGTCTAACATTCACGTAGAAATAAGAAACCATTATTAATATCTGGACAATTTCAAAGTAACCACCGCTACATAGAAATTCGTAGAATAAAAAGTGCTTCATCGAATCAGTTAAAATTCCCAATTCAAGTATAATTTTGAAATTTTAAAACCAATGTTGTTGGGTGAAAACAAATCAGACTCAAGCAGTTTTGTTTCATAAACATAAATAAATATCACCTGATGATAAGCTCGACTACCACAAACTGTAATCAACTAAACTAAATTACAAAGCATGATATTGAATTGCACGCTACCTCTGGACTGATACAACAGATGTATCTTAGCCTTGCAGTTGATTTTTTTATTGCTTTGAATGACTAGACGAGCTTGTCGTTCGCCTGATGGTAAGCGATACGACCGCCCATAAACAGTAGAAACACCATCCAACACCTCGAATTACAAAGTATTGTTTGGTATTCCACTGCACTCGCCATCCTGAGACGTGAGATGTTAAATCTCATTATATCCAGTAGTTACACTGGCTACAATATCCTTCAAACCGGACCACAACAGTGACTACACACTGCTACTTGGTGGTAGAATATAGATTGCGGTGGTAACTACCCAAGCGGACTCTCACATATGAGAAACCCACCACCAGTAAATCTATGAAGAGAATTCACTTACTTCAGCAATCTTATCAATATTTATTAGAAAATCCATGACGACTCAAACCGGTAACGTGTGACCTCAACCAGTTTCGTAGATTAGTATTTGGACCGCAGATGTGATATCATCGAACTGTAAACTGCATGAGGTTACAAATTAAAGAATATAATTATGAACTGCCGTTCAAATGCTAAATGTCTTACGGTTTTAGAACTTTATATTTATAAATGAGAAACTTAGTGAATCCCTCGTGTGTTAGTAAATTTGCTGGTAGGATATATGTTATATCCGCCCGGATAGCAATCACCGTACACAAGGTTTTAAAACACACCATAGTGGCCCACGTAAGTGCCGCGTTTAAGGATCAGCCTGTGTATATTCGGTTCCAACAGGCCACAATTGTGTCGACTGCTGAGGGGTAATCATTCTACTGGATTCTATTCCACTTACCATAAAGTGCAGGGTCACATTGTCGTGCTTGTTCAAACACAATTTTATAGTAGGACAGTATTAAGAGCCGTAAGTATTCAGATATCACTGTAGATAGTACTACTATGTGTGTAACTTCTAAATACTTGACGAGATTTAAACTTGTGACAGGCGCCAAGCTTAACGCTGTTGCTGTCGCAAGCTATAAAGCAACACGTCTATCGAAATATTTATAAATCCGCAACGCAAGTAAACACACGTAATTGAGCTATCGTGTTTAGTACAATTAAAGTTTCGAACGCCCGTCTAATCGATTTAACCGTAACGTAACTTCACGGTTTTAGCGGAGAACATAAAGGTTATAATGATCTAGTTGATTGTTTCTGAATTTTGAAGTAATGTGATAACTGCACGGATGCATTTATTCGGATGTTTTCATACAGGTAGTCACTTTTTATTCAGTCTCCGTACAGTTACACCACTTCTGCGGTCTTTGGAAGTCCACTGCTGAACAAAGGCATCCCCTGGAGACTTCCAGACGAACCCGATAGCAGCGGCCTGCATCCAGTAAATTCCTGCGACCTCTACGATATCAAAGACGTCCAACGCAGCATCTAGCTTAGTAATTACTACCCCTTAGTAAAGGACAATATGTTGTATGGTCTAACACGCTCCATACAACTACAGAATATACAAATTCCATGCAAATATCTCGAAATCTAGACGTAACTGAATGCAGCTGCGTTCTACAAAGGAACTCAATCGAGAATACGTGTACATGGACATCGCAACCGTGACGTACAATATTTGGCAAATGGAAATCATTCGACCATACATTGAATAACTTAGTTGAATCCGAATATCAGTCTGACTCGTCTTGTTTGGTGGAATTTTTATCCCTATTTCCGTCAAGCAGCAGTCTGTCTGAATGTGTTCTTCTTTGAAGGATACTGTACAGTAATTACTGATGCTGAGACTTAACATCTTATCTCAGGGTGACGAGCGCAGTGCGATTCCAACTTTTTTTTAAAAAAGTTGATTGGTATACTGAGACGGTCGCCATTCGCTTTTCTATAATCATCGCTAATAGAAAACAAAAATATGTATTTGTTAGCAATGGGATATGTTGCAGAGTAATAACGCCCTTAGAATTTAGAAACAGAGCAGACTTTATTTACTATTAACTGAGTTTTACGCTACATCGTATGTATCACAGTTACACCATTTCATATAATTCTCTTTGCACCATTTTTTGTTCTCGTTATTTTCCATCGCTATGGAAACTATAATGACATTTTCTATATCAGCCACCTAAATTGATATAATACATATAAAACCTTCATCAGTATTGGCATATCGTAGCGACAAATCGGTCCGATTCTTTCCCATACATATTTTATTATCGTCGGCTTGTCGTTATACAAGAGGCTTGCTCGTCTTATCTCCGAATTATATAAAAAAAATATTTTATTAAAGCGAATATAATATTCCGACAGGCCAATCCGAATTCCACGCTGGAACCACGAGCGAAACGTGTTAAATATAGCTCATAGAGTAAAAAAAACAGTCAGCTTTTTTGATTTATTCACAATTGAATGAAATATAAAACAATAAAATATTTTCGCCGGTCTCATTAGCGCAATGAAGGCGATTCCAATTATTCAACGTGCGATGGAAACAAAATGTCGGTGAAATATTTTAATCAAAATTAATTGACAATCCTCGCATGAACGTCGGTCTGTTCAGCCTTTGATAGGTTTTTTATAGGCTGACACAAAAGACAATAAAACTGCAATTGGCCTGGGGTGGATTTGGGAGGATCAATTGAGGGTCTTATCCCCTTATACGCAATTATTGTTTAAATTAGTAATTATTTTTACTGACGGATTTGTATTAGCTACATGAAACATATGACCAGAAAAAACACCTACAGTAATGCCAAAAAGCCATTGCAATAAAAAGTAAAAGTTACTTTTGGCATACAAATGTTTAATGAATGTGTTATAACATTATAAATACAATGGCTGCAGATCGGTAAATTTTCTATCATAAAAAAATATTCTATGGTACACAGAGAAAACTAGATAACAATATATGATGTTACTTTTGATTGAACAATAAACTTACTATTTCCTTACCTTGACGTAGTATTTCCCTATTAACCCTTGTCAGATTTTAACCCCAAATCCGTCACTAAATCCGCACCTGACCGGTTCAAACATTTCCCATTTTACAGGCAGGATTATAAAATAGAGCAGAATAAAAAAAACGAGTGACCACACAAGACAGATTAAAAAGATTCAATCGCGATTCATAGCACGTGACATCGGCTGGATGCAGCCTGAATGCTAACCTGTGAAATCAATAGAATGTAGGTTTTTTGCGATTGCTTTTTCAGTGCGTTTAATAGTGGCTTAGATTTTGCAGTGTAGATGAGTCTAACAAATCTACACTAATAAATAAAGCTGAAGAGTTTGTTGAGCGCGTTAATCTCAGGATAATTTTTTTTTATTGCTTTGAATGACAAGACGAGCGTACCGTTCGCCTGATGGTAAGCGATACGACCGCCCATAAACAGTAAAAACATCATCTAACACCTTGAATTACAAAGTGTTGTTCAGTATTTCCCTGCGCTCGCCATCCTGAGATGTGAGATGTTAAGTCTCATTATGTCCAGTAGTTACACTGGCTACAATGTCCTTCAAACCAGAACACAATAGTGACTACTCACTGCTGCTTAGCGGCAGAAGTAGACATTGCGGTGGAACCTGCCCAGGCGGACTCCCGCATATGAGAGACCTACCACCAGTAAACTGACTACTATACTAATGAATTGATTTAGATTTTTTTTTCATTTTTAGCTACATTACTCCTGAATGCTATAAGCGTTTTCTCGGGAAAATATTTATTCCGGAAAAAAAATTTCACGCGGACAGAGACGAAACAAGAAAAAGAGGCCTATTATAAGTTTGAGGTGTATACTTGTATGTCTGAGGCATCGTATTTTACTCTGTTGATAACGGTGTTGGTTGTGTAATTGTTACGCCTACAACTATAATTTTGTATTTATTCAAAGTGTTATTACCGAATTGTTTGTTGTCCCAAATAAAATAAAATAAACTCCCAAAGGAATAAATGGTTTTTAGCCAGCGAAAAAAATTACTGGGGTACTGAGTCCAGTAAAATCCGAAAACTAGTTTTATTTAGATTGCCTCGGTGGCGTAGTTGTACTGCATGCGCGGTACGGCACCATTCTGAGATCCTGGGTTCGAATCCCGGGTCGGACAAAGTGATATTTGGGTTTTTCTGCTCAGTATCAGCTCGAAGTCTGGAATTTGTGCCCGATATGGCGATAGGCTCCTCCCCTATCACATCATGGGACGGAATACGCTTGGCGAAAATTGGGTGTCCTTTTTGCATCTCTGCATACCTCCTCGGGGATAAATGTGTGGTGTGTGATTAGTTTTAATCCGATGTCTAAACAATAAATCATAACTTTACTCGAGTATGAATACTCTTATAATAAACTTGTACGTGTCAAGTAAAATTGAATCAGCTTTCAATCAATTCAAACAAGAATGACTGTAATTACTCGGAAGTGAATGAAACAAGCGAAACACCTATCAATCAATATTATCGCTAGTCATAGTTTATCGAGTTGTTCCGGAAAGGCAACCCGAATTGGAAGTAATAACAATAGATTATAAAAACTAACATGTCAAAAGTAGGGGCAAGAATTAGGACGGCTTTGCATATGCGATGACGATGCGCTGTTTTGATCTCGCTTTTCGAGCGTTTTTAGCGCAATGATATTTCAAAGTATTCAGTCTTACTTTTAGTTCCAAAACGCGTATAAAATCACGGTGTATTTTGTGTGGGACTCCTTTTCGGATAAATTCAACCTTTGCCATTGCATACCATACTAATAGTGACAAAAATGACTCTAATTGTTCATATAAATGGTAACCAGAACTGTGGCTTTCTCTACGCCGCGCCGTCACATGTGCTAAAAAATCAAACACGAACTAAGTTGGACATAGCTTTTAAGTAAAGGTCGTCGACCTTTGGTGACTTGTTTTGGTGTCTTTGTTTAGATAATTAGAGTCTAGCAATGGCCCTGTGGGACGTGAGGTCACGAGTTTGATTCCTGTTTGAGATAAATATTTGTTTTCATAATCTTCAAATGTTCGGACCGAATGCTACGGTGTATAAATTTTGTTAAATCCATTTTAGTGTAAAGTAATCTATATATATAAAAATGAATTGCTGTTCGTTAGTCTCGCTAAAACTCGAGAACGGCTGAATGGATTTATCTTATCTTGGTCTTGAATTATTCGTGGAGGTCTAGGGAAGGTTTAAAAGGTGAGAAAAATTCGAATAATTGCCGGGAAAATCCTCAAAACAGCATTTTTCTATTTCCCATACAAACGTTTTCTAACTAATACGTAGAGTCAATTTGAGCTTTATTGCTATTGTATAAAGTTCACTGTTGTCTAAGCAATGTAGGTGTGTTCCTAACATCAAAGCAGTGTGCGTTGGAGCACAGAATATAATAATGTAATGTCGCGTTCTGAAACTCAACAAAAGTGATATCGCGGACCCGACTAAATTGAACAGTCACAAAATTTAATATATCATTAGTTATTTGGTTGGCTTCACGATATTATTTCTTTTGTTTTACTTTAAAATGCATGTTTTCGTTATGGACAATTTTTGAGCTACTTTTGCATATCTATACTTATAATAAATCTGTAGAGAGGTCAATTCTGTACATGAAATATATTTCCAAAATAACTGGGGGTGATTAGGGATCGATACTGATTTGCCAAAAATGCAATTAGTAACATTTTTGTCTGTCTGTCTGTATAACCGTTATAGAAACAAAAACTACTCGACGGATTTTAACTTAACTTGGTACAATTATTTTTCATACTCCTGAGCTGGTTATAGTATACTTTTCATCACGCTACAATTAATAGGAGCATAGCAGTGATGGAAAATGTTGGGAAAACGGGAGAAGTTACTCCATTTTTTAAGCTTCCGTAATTTCGTGTGCAACCTTAATGGTTAAAAGTTCCTTCGATTTCACCAGGATCCCATCATCAGACCCTGACCGGACAATCGGACCACCTGCATACCACCATAAATTAAAAAAACATCCCGACAAATTGAGCACCTTCTCCATTTTTGAAACCCGAAATCCACGCGGGCGAAGCTGTGGGCGGAAGCTAGTATGGTATATAAATATTACAGATATTTTTTTTAAATGAAATATAATGATTTATTTGAATCTGTAAAATTTTATACATTATTTATATTCCATTTATGACTGCCTCGGTGGCGTAGTTGTACTGCATGCGCGGTACGGCAGCGCTCTGAGGTCCTGGGTTCGAATCCCGGGTCGAGCAAAAGTGATATTTGGGTTTTTCTGCTCAGTATCAGCCCGGAGTCTGGAATTTGTGCCCGATATGGCGATAGGCTCGCCCCCTATCACATCATGGGACGGAACACACTTGGCGAAAAGTGGGTGCCATGGTTGCGCCTCTGCATACCCCTTCGGGAATAAAATGCGTGATGTTGTGTTTATTTATATTCCGTCAATATTAACTCTACCACCAGTTCGGAAAGCAGTTCTCACCAGAGAAGAACGGGCAAGAAACTTTGGTGTTGCTCTTTTCAAAATCAGTTTAAGGTAAATGATAAAGAGCCTTTGAGGATTTTATTGTTTTCGCTAAATTATCATAATAACATGACAATTTATTCTGAATATTATTATATTTTATTTATCGTCATACTGCGGATATATCAATATGAATAATTAAGATAAAATTAATACGTAAAATAAATTATAAACCGTCTGAATATAAAAGTGAGACAAATTTGCAACTGACATTTTTAATTCATTGGTGTTTATCTGACGAATTAAATCAGAAGATTAAAGAAACAACACTAAGCAAACAAAAAAAAACCATTTATTTATTGCAATGAATGACGAGACGAGCTTGCCGTTCGCCTGATGGTAAGCGATACGACCGCCCATAAACAGTAGAAATATCATCCAATACAAAGTATTGTTTGGTATTCCACTGCGCTTGCCATCCTGAGACATGAGATGTTAAGTCTTATACCTAGTGTAACTACATAGGCTACAATGTTCAAACAGGAACACAACAGGCACTACACTGCTGCTTGGCCTCAAAAATTGACAATATGGACGTACTTTCACAGGCAGACACCGGAACATAATAGTGACTACACACTGCTAGACCATCCAGTAGTACCTTCCCAGGCAGACTCTCACGCATGACAGACCTACCACCAGTCACAACTCCAAAACCTACCAATTACCAAATCATAAAACCAAAAATGTCACCAACAACGGTACATAATTACCCTCGTCCGGCATCCAAATATTTATTACCGGAATTATGACTAACAAATTGTCTGCATTTTAATTGTTCGCGTAATGAACTGACAATTCGTTTCCCGCTAGTGTTGATGACACAGGCATTAGTAATGCTTATTGTGTAGCCAGTGGGGTCGACCCCACTTGGCTTGATGTTGATTAACCGTAGTTTCTACCGTTTTCATCAATTGATTTACCATAGTTCTTTAGCATCAAGACTATCAGCCCTTGCAGTGGGGTTGGCCCCACTTGGCTTGGTGTTGATTTACCATAGTCCTTTAGCATCATGACTATTAGCCCTTGCAATGAGGTTGGCCCCACTTGGCTTGGTGTTGATTTAACTTAGTTAGAATCAAGTCTATCTAAGAGAACATTGGTACATTGTGATGGAAATTAAGTCAGGAATTGAATATGGAACCGCTCACTTCATAACCTATACAAGATATTAAACCATGGTTACGATACTGTACTTGACAATAATATTACACGTGTTAAAGAAAAAAAAAACTCGTTAATAACATAGTCTTTAGAAAGAGATAATTAGCTTCGCTTTGGTATAGCGTTGTCTCTGTCACGCCTATGTTTGTTGGTGAGACTTTAGAAATATACACACATATTTTATTATTATGTATATTAATACTCTATACTATATAAAGCTGAAGAGTTTGTTTGAACGCGCTAATCTTAGTAACTATCAGAACGAATTGAAAAAATATTTTTGTTTTGGGTAGCTCATTTATCGAGGAAGGCTAGTAGGCTATATAAAATCACGATATAACCAAAAGGAGCGAAGCATCAATAAAAAGATTGGCAAAAATAATAAAGGACATAGGCTGTCTATCCCGATTAAATATATAATGGAAATTTAATCCCAGAAAACTCTTTAACGCAGAGATGCCCCGAGCAAAAACCTAGTAAATATATGTGATATTTATTCACTTCTCTCTCATTTATAGCTTAGTTTTATATAATAATAATATCAGCCCTGTATCATTTACCGTCCCACTGCTGGGCATGGGCATTCTTTATTACTGAGAGGGATTAGGACTTAGTGCACCACGCTGGCCTAGTGCGGATTAGTAAACTTCACACACGCTCAAAATTCCTATAGAGAACTTGTCAGGTATGCAGGTTTCCTAACGATGTTTTCCTTCACCGTTAAAGCAGGCGATAAGTCACAAAGAATACACACATAATTTTAGAAAAGTCATAGGTGTGTGCCCTTAGGATTTAAACTGCGGACATTCGTCTCGGCAGTTCGTTCTACACCCAACTACACAATCGCTTTTTTCGCTTCACAGATAATTTTACTTATTTGACTAATATTGTTTATTCACATCCAGGTTTACACTAAGACTCGAGTTCTTACTATGAGCGTCACTCCGTACTTAACCACATGCTGCCAATGTTGAAATCATACTAAAGTCAAGTGTACGGATTGCAGTACAGTTCAATCGAACATAATACGCCAGATCTAGTACGTAGTACACATATATCGTACCAATCTGTTTGAAGTGGATATAAAATAAATAAATCAGTTGTTCACTCTCTGTATAGCGTTTTCTTTGTCTCTATGTGACTTTTATTTTGCTGCCGACTGTATTTATTGTAAGCACCGGATAAAATCAAAACGACAATTTCACATCAGGATTTCATGACATAGTATTCTAGAAATCAATGGAAAGTAATCGAACTACACATTATAATAGAATTTTTATGAGTTGACATTATTTTATCTTCCGCTCCGGTATTAAAAAAGTAGACCAAATTTTATTACTGGTGTTCGTCAAAATTCGACCTTAATTCGCTACGTTTTAAGTTTAAACGCCTTTGATGTGTTTGTCAGAATAATAGCTTGACCAGGAAAATAAAGAACATATCTGTGAACGCAACTTTTGCTTATTCGTTTTAAACTTAACATTGTGACATAAGTTTTTTCCTTAGTTTACATATGGTGAAGATTTATAATTTTCGGGACAGGCTATAATAAATAATCAGTTGCTGTTGTTCACCCCAGTCTTTGATAAATTATCAGTCTTACTTATAAACTTGTTTTAGCATTGAGGTGGTAAAGAATTGCTTAAATAGTTGTCAAAAACATCATTTCCTAGTTTAAACCTTATTAAAAGGCAAGATGGCGGGTTTTGACTTACAACTGATAGAGTAAATTTATGTTTTAACTGAGCATAGCTTTGCGAATTTTTTATAAGTAAGAATATATGTCTAGATGGATTAATAGTTTAAGGTGAATATTATGGCGTGCGCGTGAGTGTATTTCCGACTAAAAGTGTGATGTTGCTGCAACGAATTCTCTTAGAGTATTAGTAGTGGCATTAGGGCGTGTAAAACTAAAATTATTATTAATATTATAAATGCGAAAGTTTGTGAGGATGGATATATGTATGTATGTTTGTTCCTCTTTCACGAAAAAACTACTGAACGGATTTAAATGAACTTTTACAGTAATATCGGTTATACATCAGAATAAAACATAGGCTATAATTTATAATGATTTTATGTAATTTGGTCATAATATAACGATACATATCAAGTAAGTCGAAAAAAATTATCCCGGAAAACTCCTTCACGCGAGCGAAACCGCGAGCAAAAGTTAATTATTGATATTTATTTTCTTCGATACTTACACTTTTTTGTTTTGTATCGGTTCGAGTGACGTATTGTAATTTCAAGATAATAATGTGGTTTTATGTAGTAACAGTGTCAAAACTCTGTATAACAAAAACGAAATGTATCGCTTAAATATCAGAGTTCAATTTCTAATGTTTCAACACTGCGTGGGTGTGTTACCGTTATGCTCCGATGATAATATGTGACCTTTATATAAATAAGATACTAAAATATTGGTTTTATCATTCGAAAATGGGTTTATTGGTTTAGAAAATACGGTTGCTCCGGGATTGTTGATAAGGGGACAAACTATAGAAAGAAAGACGTATTGTTGGGAATAATATTAACCATTTTAACTAAAAAATAACAATAACTAGCTGACCCGACAGACGTTGTCCTGTCTTAACTATGTATGCACGCGCGCATTCTGTCGATCGCTGACAGTTATTTCAAACCATTGACGGTTATGTAAAATTAATATTGTCGTTAAGTTTTCTTAAATTTTCTAATTATCCGCGCAATTTATTGATTTTATTCTTTCATAAGAACCTTCTCCTGACAATAACAAACACAACAACAAAAAAATAGTGAAATCGATCCAGCCGTTCACGCGTGATGGCGTGATCAAGGGAAGTAGGGATTAATTTTTATATATATAGATGACTAAAGAACTTAAAATATAATTAAAACTTATATAAAATCTAATTATTGCACCAATAATAGACCTCCATTCAGCTATATCCTGCAGTAAGTAATAAACTAGCTCCATTCATTTCGTAATACTGTTTATATATTTCTTATTGCTTGTGGTCGGATTTGAAACCACCCGAATAGTGACTACCATACACTAGGTGTTAAAACCCGCCATAGTGGCCCACGTGTGTGGCGTTCAGGGATCACCCTGTGTTATCCCGTTCAGGCCGGCATAATTCTATCGACTGCTGAGGGGTAATCTCTCGTCAGTCGACATTCTATTGGACCCTTCTCCACTTACCATCAGGTTCAGTGGGTTCATTACTGTGCCCAATAAAAAAAATATCAATAACTTATAACCTCACTAAATAAAGAAGTTAAAATACAGCTATATCGTATTATAAGTAAATACTTGTTAAGATGATAATGTAATTAGTTAAATAATTAAAAATCGTATTACTTGACGCATATTTTGCAATCGTCATTTAACATTAACGTATATTCTACAGACACGAATGTCCATATAAAGTATTTGTTCAAAATATGAACTCAAATGGCAACCAAAACGTCACTGTTATAACCTATTTATTCACTTAAACAACAAATAATATCAGCCCTGTATCATATACTGTCCCACTGTTGAGCACGGGCGTCCTTTACTACTGAGAGGGATTGGGCCATAGTCCACCACGCTGGCCTGGTGCGGGTTGGTAGACTTTACACCTCCTCAAAATTCTTGTAGAGACTTCTCAGGTATGCGGGTTTCCTCACAATCTCCTTCACCGTTAAAGCAAGCGATAATTCACAAAGAATAAACCTTTAATTTTAGACAAATCTGAGGTATGTACCCTTGGGTTTTGAACCTGCGGACATTCGTCTCGGCAGTCCGTCCCACAACTAGGCTATCGCCGCTTTTCGGTAGCCACCAGGTCTGTTAGTGACTTATATAAAATCAACATTAAATGACTGAATCGGTGGCGTAGTTGTACTGCACGTATGACAGAGCTCTGAGGTCCTGGGTTCGAATCCCGGGTCGGGCAAAGTGATATTTGGGTTTTCTACTCAGTATCAGCCCGGAGTCCAGAATTAGTGCCCGATATGGCGATAGCCTCGCCCCCCATCACATCATGGGACGGAACACACTTGGCGAAAAGTGGGTGCCGTGGTTGCGCCTCTGCATACCCCATCGGAGACAAATGCGTGATGTTGTGTATGTGTGTGTAACATCAAATGGAATTCATTCTTGTCTAGATAGTGGCTGCCATAAAAAACCCGTCTAAGTTTCTCGCGGCCGTCAACTACGTCCTAACCAGACGCACCGCAAGACTAGACCGGCTTTTTCTATCGACGAGTTTGCATTTTTTTTTGCATTGATGACGTAGTTGTTATTAGTAATTCCAGCATAAGTATATTTTTTTTTTATTGCTGCTTGAATGACTGAGCTTGCCGCTCGCCTGATGGTAAGCGGTAGACCATAAACAGTAGAAACACCATCCAACACCTTGAATTACAAAGTATTGTTTGGTATTCTACTGTGCTCGCCATTCTGAGACGTGAGATCTAGTCTCATTATATCCAGTAGTTACACTGGCTACAATGTCCTTCAAACCGGAACACAACAGTGACTTCACACTGTTGCTTGGCTGCAGAAATAGACATTGCCGTGGTATTAACCCAGGCAGACTCACATATGAGAGACCTACCACCGATATTATTAGGAAAAAATATTGTCATAATAATTATCTGATAATATAATAGACTGCGATTTTTATGTTTACGAATGTATAAGAATAAATTTAAATGATTATTACCATAATAAGATCCGTAATATACAAAAATATTTTTTCGCAGCAAATAAAAAAGCTATATCTTAAGGTTATAGCTTAAGGTCCATTATCATACATTTTGTAAAAAAAATTTGTCATATTAAATTTTAAAGGCCGAAATATCCATGCATATTAATTATTTTTACGTTTTTCTTTCAACTGCGAGAACTAATCACTAACTAGACGTGAATTTAAATTCTTTACTTGCCAATACTTGTTTAGTTACCCAGATTAAAGGTGAAACAAAATGTACGAAAAATGGACCTTAAGCTATAACCTTAAGCATAGTTTATAATTTATAATATGTTATAAGTAATTATCTTTCTTAAATTTTTACGTAATACTCAACAGCAACCTATTTAACTTGTTTTTAATATAGGGTTTATTAGTATTATAAATAATTAAGTTATAGTTTAAATATCTATTTATATAAGTAATATGTATTCAGCGTATAATATAGTAAGAGAAAGAGAAATTCTTTATTGCACTTTGGTACTTAATATACAGGTGCTTTTAAAATATTAAAAATGTTCCAATACATTCTACTAGGCTAGGCACCGGTGTGCAGTACTACTTCAGTACACAATGCTACTACTTTTACATCATTTTTTTTATATAATATATGGTTCAAATGATATTCCTTATTATTTTACAATATTCTTTGCAGAATGGAAGTCGTCGTATATGAACTTATATATTATAATTTGCAAAACTTATAAATATCTTTTTCTTTAATTAATAATTTCTACTTTATTTTTTTATTTAAAATATCAGGTATACACCCCCTGCCACAGCTCTTTATATTGAATCTCTCACTGTAAGTCCCATTTGTTTGGAATATATCACTTATTAGCAATAGGACCACCTATTGATGCACATATTTAATTATTATAATCGTATTAATTTTGCTGTTTGGTGGACAGTGAAGTGTTTTCATTCATTCGTTAATATAATGTTAAGTTAAAAATCAAAGAAGTATAACAGACGAAAAAGGTTTAAAGCATACCAGTCTATTTTCTAAGTATGAATTAATTAATCTCTCCCAGATGAATTTCGGTCATGGCGGCCAATCTCAACTTAAATCACCAAGGTACTCAGGATATATTATAGTACACAAATGTGTGCGCAATACACAAGCAATCGCTGTTCCTTTTTCTAACTACACTAAGTATATACACAATATTTTCACATAATCATCAACAATACAGAAAGAAACAAAGCACAAAAATGTTTTACAAAACACTGGCTTCAAAGTAAACAAAATTACATACAAATAGTTCCATGCTAAATTACGGTTGCGTAAAAAACACGCTACGGCTAAACAAGATGATGCCGTACAAATGCAGTGTTTTTTTCCACAGCGCAAACAAAAATTGAATCCAAAAAGATCACACTATGACCACCTGCCCTTACATATCAAACCTGTTTGGTCTTCTGAAAAAATTACAATCTTAAAGCAATAACCGGGAAATATCTCATCGACCCTTATTGATATGTGATAAAGTCGAAATTCGAATGCGGTGTTTATAATTATACGGAATTGGCTTCGACTCATCTTGGGTTCTCCAAAGTATCTTTTTTCGTGCCAACTACTACATAATGTGTTTTTTTAACGTTGGATGTTGAATTTATAGCGATAACATGATGTTTGGGTGCTCGAATGTTTGAGATTGTCTCTTAATAAGTTCATTAATACGGTTTATTCATTTTATATCTTTATACGTATGTATTTTTCAACATGATTTAAAAATATATAACTTTTAATTATATTTGTATTAAAATAAACACTAATTATAAATTAAAACAGGTTCATTAATTATGATTATGCTTTTAAAATTAATAATAACGATTAGATGAATTACCTTAATGTTAACTCTTAATGCATATCAATTATTTATCATCTCAATTACCAAAAGGTTAATTAAAAAAAGTTTGTATATAATTAAACTATCCATGATTAAGAATGAGTATAAAAAATGATTCTTAAGCAAAATGTAGGAACTAGTTTTCGAAGTGCATGGTAGCGACATCTCTTGGCACTTTCACAACAACACTAAATATTATGATTTTTTTTAACTACATATTCCAATTTATAACAATTACTATAATAATGTTAAGGTTACATGTACTACTTTTTGATCTAAACATTATTTATTATTCTTATAATTTTAATGTTACAAAATATTTTTATTCGATATTTGTACTTATACTCTGTAATAATATTACTTTCCTAGCAATGTAAGCGCATTTTATTTCCTTGGGCTAATAAAACCTTTTTTTTATTTTAATTAAATAAATAATAATAATAGTCCTTACCTTTTAAAATTCGAATTCGAAATCCAAACGACAATCACAACACTAATGTCAATCAATAACACTGGCCACTCAGTGCGAAAACTCACAATAAAAGAAAAAAATAAGAAACGGCGCGAAAGCCCGACGGGCGCAAGCTGTCAAAACGTCAAAGATTATAACACAGACGTCCGCTGTGGCGCCTGGTTGATACGGCACTGTAGCCTTACCAGCGCCCATACTCCATGTTTTGTTAACGTTTGCTTTTCTAAAAGCCCAAGGTCGAGTTAAGCGCCAGCAAATTCAAATTTCGAATCTGTATCGATGTTGATTTATATTTAATTTACTATTATCGATTTTTATGACACTGGCAATAAATTCGATAATATTGAACGTATATATAATCTGTATTCCAATATAAAAAATAAAAAGCATTCGAATTTTGAAATTAAAATGGAATTTTCAATCCCTTTTATAGTTGTCGAGGATATTTCTTGGTATTGCGTTTGTTATCGATGTGTAACAGAAAACTGCCTACATCCGCAGAATTTAAGAATTAATTCACAGAATTATATATATAAAAAAAAACCAATTGTAAAATATTTTCCTGAAAACATATTTCGTACATCAATATTTCTAAAAAATATTCTCTCTTGGAAAACAATTGTGACAACTAAAAATACATGTAATTGATAAAGAAGTACAAGACCTCTTGTTAGTAGAGTCCTAATTTTTCTAACGATCGAATGCTCAATGCAAAAGAGCAACTTACCAAGACCTTCTTTAAAATGACATGCATATTTTATAAAAATGTTAAAAATAAAAATCGAAACAAGTCCTCCATTCATGGCTGTATATTTTAAACACAACGAGCTGATATTCCATAACTGGACGCAATACAAAAAGGTTGGTTCCTTTTGGTCTCACTTGTATAAAATTAAACTAAATTCACGGAACGGTTTTTATTCGCCTGTTTTATAAGTAACTAGCTTTTGCCTGCGGCACTGACCGCGTAAAGAAGTATTTCCGGGATAAATATTTTCTCGGGATATAAAGTAGCCAATAGCACTCAGGATAATGTGGACTCCCTGAGGTTGGCGTTTTCAAAGAAACCAACACACAAACAAACTCAAGCTTTATATATTGGTCCATACTAATATAATTTAACTTTGGCTTAGTTCTTTATGTCCATACATAAAGAACTAAGCCAAAGTTAAGTTATATATTTAAATTTTAAAATATAAAAATCATCGTATTGATAAATTATCAACAGCTTTTTAAGAAATATTCTGAAACTGTAATTACACAAGTTGGTTCCTTATAGCATAAGAATATCTCGAAACTTATAGCTTGGTTCTTTCTAGCATAACTCGAATCTGTCTACCGTGCCCTATGAAACAGCGGAACTACTCGCGTGACGTCATTGATAAACACACACGCAATTTGCAAACATTTTAATATATAAAACGGTCACGCCATTCGCGTGTGACATCACACTGCGTCACTTTATACAAAGCGAATTCTATTTTCGTTCCAAATTTGAATATTTAATTTGAAAATTAAGTTCTTTTTTTGTCAGTTATAATGTAAATAAGTTCTGTTTGTTCCTTCGCCTGCAACTGTTTGTGGTAGATATTAAAAAGTACCCTTTATTTATTGTCCTTCCTTAGGATTTAAGATTTTTTTGTACCAAATTTTATCAAAATGGTAGCTTATAGAGTTATTTTAGCACTTGTAATATGGGTCCTTATCAATATAAGCAGTACGTATGTATATATAATTAGCAAAATATTTTATGAAAAATGTAAAAACAATTTAGCTATTAACGACCTAAGTTCTCCATTACATTAAAAAAAAATCATAAGGAATTAAATTATCTAGTGACTTAGTTGTATTACGGCATGACTAAGGTCTCGGGTTCGATCCCCAAGTGAGCAAAGTGATACTTATTTTTACTTAGTATTAGCCTAGAGCTTGGAATTTGTGTCCGATATGGCGAGAAGCTCGCCCCCTATTATGAGATGGAATACACACGTCGGATAGTACGTCTCTGCCGCTTCTCTCTGATATGGCTGCCTACCCCTTAGGGGATAAAAAGCACGTTCCTGTGTTTGAATTTAATAATACTGACTGAATACTAATTTACATGAAACTGATACATAAGGGATTCCATACTCGCTACTCGTTTCCCGTTGACTACAAAGAGTTTTCTTCTCCGTCCAACGACCTGGTGAAACCAGCTTTTGCGGTATTTCAAATTTAGCATCTTAGGAGGCATCCTAAGAGTCGGTACTCAACAGTAAATTAGTTATCTTGGGATAAAATCTGATTTGGAAGGACTGTGGATTCAAAATTACTTTATCACTACATAGTATAAAACAAAGTCGCTTTCTCTGTCCCTATGTGTGCTTAAATCTTTAAAACTACGCAATGGATTATGATGCGGTTTTTTTAATAGATAGAGTGATTCAAGAGGAAGGTTTATATGTATAAAAAATCCATTAAATAATCAGCATTGCACCCGTGCGAAGCCGGGGTGGGTCGCTAGTTATTATTATAAACTAGCTTTTGCTTGCAGCCCGCGTTATAGTTTTTCCAGGATAAATAGTAGCCTATAACACTCAGGAGTACTCTAGCTTCCTATCAGTAAACAAAAATCAAAATCGGTTAAGTAGTTCCTGAGATTAGCCCCTACAAATCTACAACCGTTTTTGTTCATAACATTTGTAAAGATAGCAAGACAAACTGCTCTTAATAAAAGTCACGGCTCTCAAGTAGCAAAAACAACCGTATCTAACGCAAACGTCTTTCGTGGCCGCTAGGTTTTTCTTTGTATCGGATCCCGCAGTCAACATGGGAGGGAACCTGCGAATGGGATACCTAGAATCTCCTGGTTTAGCAACTGCAATGCCCTGGAGGAAAGTTGGAAGTGGATAGCTGAGAAGGAAGAGTGGGAGAAGAATAAGGAAATCTCGTAGGATTGGAGGAGAGAAGACCAGGAAATGTTCGCGAGCCCTCATAGACGTCAATGTGAATTGGCGACCATGAGCTATATACACTTAACTGTGTGCCTAGGGCCACGACAAATGTCCCCCTTGGAGACCGATGGTTATAACATATAATACCATTACAGATTATTCTTGAATGCGCTTTGCATGTTTAAACGGATTTTAGCTCAAACAAAGCCGAGGGGAGAAGCTAGTCTTATAAAACAGGTGCTTAAGATAATAGGATCATGAAATTTAAGTGCAATAACCTGCTAACAATTAGCAAGAAACTTAAGCAATTAGCGAACAGTAATTGAGGATTATACTTTAAAGAAACCTTGTATGGTGTTATCGTAAGTAATAATTCGTTGTACATCGGACCACCAGCAGCGCGGCACCAATAGTACGTAGCACATATATACCGATGACTATTACTTTTAAAATAAGTGTCCTAATCGAACACAGTATTATAAAATCAAATTAAACTGACCTAAAACGCGTGGTAGCTGCTTCAAAACCATTCTTTAATTTAAACCCAGAGAGCCATTAGTTACATTTGGCAAAACAAGGAAACCAACTTACCCCACAGAATCAAGTATCGGTAAACAATTAATTATAGCATTCCAACTTAGAACACTTAGTGTTAAAATCACTTAGGATTTGAAGTCGAAAATTGATTGTACTATTGATTAAACTTTACGTAATGGTTTTTGGAGCTGGAATTCTGAGAACTTGGACACAGCTGTGGAAGATTCATGGGTTGGCGAAGTACGAACAATGGTCAATGGTAGTAGGTTTTTCGTAAGAGAGTATCGTATCACTGCAATGTCTATTTCTACCACCAAGCAGCAGTATGAATGCACTGTTGTGTTCCAGTTTGATGGACAATATAGCCAACGTAATTGCTCGACATTTTGAGACTAACCTCTTATCTCAGGGTGGCAAGCGCATTATAATTTCATCTAGTACGTAGTACATGCTTTATTGAAAGTTAGTGTTGCTACTATACTAGGTCATTATCACTTACCATCCGGAGAGCAGTTTTGAAACTAACATCTTGTCTTAGAGTGACGAGCGCATTAGAATCTCATGTAGTACCTACTTTATTGAAAGTTAGTGTCCCTACTTTTGCGTCGTTATCGCTAACCATCAGGCGAGCAAGATGTTCGTCTTGTCCTTCAATTGTTATAAAAAATCATGTTATGCATTAGCGTTGAAGGAGCTATAGACTCGAAAGGATCTGAGACATTCTTTTATTGCTTTTTCTTTGGCTTTGGACCTAAGTGTAATAAATCAATATTTTCTTTTATTATTCATGGGTTTAATGAGATCTTAGTAAAATCTCTTAGGGATCTGTTGAGAAGGGTTAGAAAAAGTCAGTCCCCCCTGTGACCATGAAGGCTGCAAAGTCTTCGAAACGTCGGGAGAAAATAAAACACTAATTACCGCGATAGAATCCGAAAATTAGTTTAATTTCAATGTCTAACATTCGCGTAAACATAAGAAATCATTAGGGTTAGAAAAAGTTATTTTAAATACATATATATCAATAAATGGAGGAAAAAATGTACACGTCGTTAAGCACATTGCGCGCACGCAGAAGTTTGACATTAGGTGTAATTAGTTCATACAAAAGATTGCAACAAAATAATAGTACATATGTATTCCTAATATATTTAATTAACCATTGAATTTCGACCCCTAAACGACCAATAAAAGGTTGGAAAAAGCTGTTCTAAAAACTACATTGCTCATTTAAACCCAAAATCAATAAAACCACTAATAAGCCGAAAATATCCACCGAAACAGGCATATGAATTTCCTATCCAGAATAACAAATTGTGTACCGATATACTGGGATAAAATTAACCCAGACAGCGCCGTGCTACATAATAGAGCAGGATGCTGTTATGCACATTGTTGCCAATATTACATACTAGGTGTCGCTCGCGGATTCGCCCGCGACAAACTTTTTCGGATACAAAAGTCGCTAAATCAGTAACGGTCAGACAGCAGCGCGATCTATTTATAAATTTGAGAATGTTAATTATTTCTTACGGAAACAAATTACCGGAATAAATAGTCTGTGTTTATTCAGGATATACTTAGTCTATCCGTATGCTAAATTTCATCCAAATCCGTTCAGTCGTTTCTGCATTTATAACAAACATGGAAACATTTTTACAAACTTTAGATATTACGCTTTAATAATATTAATAATATGCGATATATGTGTAGTGAGTTCGGGTAAGACCGAATCACGGGTAATTCCGTAATTTTTTGAATATTTCTAATCTATAAATACCAAACAATTGTGTTACATAACAAAATGTTATTTCGGGATATTTTGTCGTTATGAAACGTTGAGTTTAACAGTAATCTTGTAAGATCGTGATTACCCTTTGATCCAGTATTACCTAAACCTTAAGGATATTAAGACATATGAATACCTAAAATGATTTAGATATTTCGTACTCAGACCACGCCGTAGATTAATGTTTAGGCTACTTTTATCCCAACAAAGTAGATATTAGGATTTGTATTCCAAGAAAAATATTTGGATACATCCCTTTGTGTACTTTTTGTGGCTTATGTAACCTTGGTAGCGTAGTTGTATCGCATGGGCAGTTGAGCACCGCTCTGAAGTATTCCGGGATCAAATCCTGAGTCAAGCAATTGGGCTTTTTTACTTAGTATTGTAGAATTTGTACCGAGATGGCGAAAGGCTCATCCCTATCATAGGAAGGAAAATGGATGGTAAAAAGTGAGTGGGGTTACGATTACCGCGCTGAGGTCCTGGGTTGGATTCCCGCGTCCGGCCAAAAATAATTGTGATTGGGTTTTCCATCTTAAAAATTACTCTGTTGCAGCTCGAATTTACGAAATAGGCGGTGTGATACCCCCATGCCTCGGAAAGCACGTAAAGCCGTTGATCCTGCGCCTAATCTCTCTCCGGTCATGTCGGATTGTCGTCTCACCGGACTAGATTGAAGGAACAGAGAGTTCTTGTGTATTTTGCAACCACTTCTGCACTATAATATCTCCTGCGTGGCTGATCTCCGTTGAGATAGGTCGCCGTGGCCACAAAATTCGACTAGGAAGGATTGAATATCCGTGAATGTCTGCTAAGTACCGTACATAATACTTTTTTATTCTACATTGTTACTTAAAACCATGGTCGCTTGTCACTTGTGTGAAGAGAGGCCTACTCATTAAGTATAAAAAAATATCAATCATTTATTATTTAAGAAGCAAAAACAACTAATTAAAACAAAAAAATTATGAGTCTATGACGGCTTTGCGATTATCGTCTTTAAATTACCCCAATATTAATAACAAAGTTCGAATGTAGCCCCATAAAGCCGAAACAAAGCCTACAATAATTTATCGAATCAATATTGCAAAATCGATCACAAGCTAAAATCAGTAGTGGCTTGCAACAAGTTATTATAACTGGATTAAACAAGTAAGGTTACTATGCATCTCTGTCTCGCGCCACGCGACTGTATCCATCCCTTTCACACCCGAATAAGAAGCTATGTCTGTCTCGGTCTCCCGGCACGCTTATATCGCCCTCTCGCTCGCACTGGGTGAATGCTCGGCACATCCGTTGAGAACAGGTCTGAGATGTGACAGGTGTAAAAACGAACCGAGAGAAAATTCCTTACTCAGTGGCGTTTACGCACAGATGGTCAGTTATGTACCACGCTTGGAACTTTCGAGAAATCGCCGAAGGTGTGTAAAATTAACTTGTTTCGATTGCTGTTATCCTGGTACTTGGTCGATGCTAAATATGAATTTTAATTGTGAAAATTATAAGAGCCTTTCAAATTCCATTCCATAATAACTTCTATTTCGGAACTGTACATTTCATTGTTAATTGTAATCGTAATTGGATTAGTTCCACCATTAATTTACATTAAATAATTTTAATACTTCGTATTCCATACCTATATTAAATTAAATAAATAGTAACATTTGCTCCTTAGCATTTCATTTGTGAGGTTTGTATCAGCAACACACTCCTGGCCGCAGTCTGTAAACAGTCATAAAAAGCAAACAAGCCATTTTGAGTGAATAATATATCAGGTGTATGCATTGGCGATACTTTTATAGAAACCGAAGCGCGGTTTTTTAACTGACCCTACATTTGTTACCCTGGCAAGGGCCGGCCTATACAAAACATCGGTCTTTTGGGTGTATTAATGAATTAAGTGACCATGCTGAGGGCAACCCGCTAACGGGTTACCAACCACGACTCAAGACGGTCAATGGGAGAGGATGAGACATCAACGGTGTAACACCACGCTATACGCCAGTAGATAGCATCGAAAAACTTATAAAGGATCTTGACAGCCATACAAACGGTCAAACTGATTCCACGAGGGTTCCATACATAACCCTAAAAACGACTTAACAGATTATGTAACACCGCGCTATACGCCAGTAGATTTACTAGCATGGAAAAACATATAAAGGATCTTGACAGACATACAGACGGACAAACTGATTCTCCAAGGGTTCCATACATAACCCTAACAACGACTTAACAACCAACGTACAAATTATGAAAAAAACAATTGGCAAGTCACGTTTCGGGCCCAATCAGTCGTACACTGATCCCATATTTTGTACGCTGGTTTGGACCGCAATTTTCTTCGGAATGACTGGTGAAACAAACTCTGGAACTATATAGGGTCTCTCGTATACAAAGGTCGGCCTGAGTATCAACCAAGGTGAAACATTTCCGAAGGGAACCGATGCGAGATAGGTTGTTATCGTGGTCCTTAGCAACACTAATATGCATAGGTCAGCAAATCATTATGATGATGGGATTTTAGATAAATTCTACATAGAGAGATGCCGGCAAAAGTCGGGTTATATAAAAGATATTCGCCACTGGTATCAACGCTATGTATTTTCTGTTTAACACTGGATATATTGCTTCGTTCAAAGGCATTGTAATCAAAATAATTACAAGGCATAATAATAATAAAACTATATTTTTTTTTATAAAGGGTTCAGATCAATGCACACACACTCTCAGCTTTTATCTTCGAAGAGATAGGCAGAAGCGCAGCTGGTGCATTGCTGCCGTATTGATTCAGTCTTCCGTTCAAAGGCATTGTAATAAGAATTAATCTAAGCATAATACTTAACATTTGTTGTCTCCGCGTAACGGGTTCTGGGCAATTCCCGCAAACGCCTTTTATCCCCAAAGAGATAGGCAGATGCAGAACTGTTGCATCCACTTTCCACCCTATGTATTCCGTCCTATGTATTCCGTCCTATGATGAAGAACATGAGGGGGCGAGACAAAAACAATTTAATATTACTCGAACCAAATATCGAAGCCGAAACCTTTACACGTATCACATTACGTACGCCACTAAGCCAGCGCCATTTTCCAATCGTTTATATCACCACAAACAACAAATACATTAAAATTCTACGTTAAAAATCTGTATAACAGTAATATGAAGAGACGCGTCGGTAACTCTCATAATCTGGGATTAAGCAAACCAAACAGATTCCTACGGGATAATTTCCATTCGTGGTATTTAGTGATCGTATCGCTAGATCTGGAATGGCTAATTTCAGGAAGATACACCGGTTATATTTGACTTAAATTGATATACTTCTGTATACTTGAAGCTTAACCAAGGTTTTTAAATGAAGAGTGCATGATTGGGTGTATAGTGCAAGCAATTCAAAATCCAAGGCACATCATAGCTGTGAGTTCATAATTACGTTTTTTTTTAACTCATAATCGACTATATGATATTAACTTGAAACATTTTTTTCATAATACTAACTTGCACTTTTTAAACCAAGTTTCCTCACTTCTTAAAGATTATCCGTTTCCGCAAAAGCCGCGGCAAGAGAGATTCTTATCTTGGACTTAAAATAGCTCCTATTTTTATAACGTCTAGATTTTAGATTGAGTTACCTAGCTTTACAATGATTTAGCGTTTTATAACTGGTATTTAATGGATAAATCTAGAACAATATCACAAAACATTTTGCTGTAAAAGGAATATTTTTGTGATAAACAAAGACAAAAACAAAAATGTTTTTGATGTTTTCTTTTTTTTTATTGCTGTGAATGACAAAGCGAGCTTGCCGATCGCCTGATGGTGAGCGATACAACCGCTCATAAACAGCAGAACCACCATCCAACACCTTGACTTACAAAGTATTGTTTGGTATTCCACTGCGCTCGCCATCCTGAGACATGAGATGTTAAATCTTATTATGTCCAGTAGTTACCCTGACTACAATGTCCTTCTAATCGGACCACAACAGTGACTAAACACTGCTGCTTGGCTGTAGAAATAGACATTGCGGTGGTACCTGCCCAGGCGAACTCTCAAATATGAGAGACCTACCACCAGTAAGTAAGTATTCGCAGTATTTTTAATCCGATTTTATAATCTCTGATTAATAATGATAATCCTTTACATGATCAAATAATTAATTCTCTACAATAATGTAAAATTACTAATGATTTTGAACCTTAAATCCTACGAATAATAAAGGAAATCAAACCACATACAAGGGGAAAACACACACCGTTCCATCAAAACACGTAAGAAAAGGTAGGTAATTACTCCCAAGTCAGTAACAAGCGGCGATTCCCACGTTCGAACGATATCCCGTACGTAATCTATTGTCTTACACGTTATAGAATCGGAATTATGTGTGGAATATACGCCATTTTGGAACGTTCGAAATATGAATTAAAAATGGAATCTGACTATTGTACACGTGATGTTGGAAATAGGCGTGGATTGTCCGCCATTTTGAAACGCGGTTCGAAATTTTTAATTATTTTTATATATTTTAATTATGCGTATTATATAGTATATAGTAATTATATATTATTATATAGTAATTGAAATAATGGAATCAGAATTGCTAACGTCTGGGTATTAACAAGAAAAAGTCAACGGATTTTTTTCACAACTTTATCAATTAATGCTATAGTGTTAGTAGTTTTAGAATGTCTCTATCAATAATAAATGACATGAGCCCACACAACTAGAGAAACTGCGGTTCCATTACAAACTTTGAAAAATAAGAAATAAAAATTGTCAATGCTCAAAAGAATTGCTCAAATTGGGATAAAAAGTTGTAGCGACCCATGGCGTAATCTATATGACGCAACGCCATCTATTAAACAAACCGGTTAAACATATAAATTTTGCCACGACATCTAATTATCGGGATTAAAGTGGTCTATAATCCATAATTATCCAAAGTTCTTGCAAATCTACTTAATGGCTTCTAAGTTTAGAAAGAAAGAAAAAATAATATTTTGCAACAAATACGAGGTACGTACAACAAACAAACAAAACAGACAAAAAGCATTTAAAATGTTTATTACAGAAAAGGCTTCAAATCGGCAATATGCTGGCAGTGGTCAGCACTGGTCTTCCATTGAGTCGATTGTTCCTTGTAACGGAGGACAACAAATTTAACAAAAAAAATATCCATTTAAAAAAGAATAAAATATTTAATAATAATAATACTTAATACAAACGTTTATAGCCAAAATTAAAACTATTACATAAATTAAAAACATAAAAGAAAACAATCCTACAAATTAAAATGGCAAAAGGAAGTGGCCCAGCTCACTGCTGTCTGAGTTAGGACTAACTGTACTTGCATTAATTTTTGAGCTGCTTAGGTCGAATATTATTAATATTTACTTTTAACTAACAACGGATCAAGCAAACATCTTTACAAACATTCGCTTTAATTGTATTATTAGTAAGAGTAGATGGTTTAATTGTATTATTACTAATATTATATGATAATTAAATCAGAGAAGAGTAGTCTGAAGTTATATTATATTACTACCTACCAGGTCTTGTTACTTGCGATATAAATTTTATAGTGTAATCACTATTAACCCAGTTACCATCCTAAGATCGTAAAAGTCTAGGAATGTGTATGAAATGACCACAAAAATGTACGAAATTTTCATGCGTGTACCCTTTTTTAATACTGCATGTGTTATGAAATTATGATAATTTGCATTTGGAATTTTACCTCGTTTTGTTAAGGATGAAATTTGAATAAAAGAGTATTGCCGTGGTTATTTTTTGTAGCGTCGCAGTTAGGTATCGAGCGGAAAGCGTATTCGTTTAAGAGAATTCTGAAAATTCTTTGCCCTAATATATTGGTTCTCTCAAATTGATATACTATTATGTACACTATTGTTTATCCCTGGAAAATATATATAGCCGTGCTTTATCCCGGAAAACTCTTACACGAATACGACACCTTGGAATTGCATGTATTATAAATATATATAAAAATTAATCCCTATTTCCCTTGGTCACGCCATCACGCGTGAACGGCTGAACCGATTTCACTATTTTTTTGTTGTGTTTATTAATGTCAGAAGAAGGTTCTAATGAAAGAAAAAAATCCAAAAATTGCGCGGAAAATTTAAGAAAACTTAAGGCGATACCTCAAGGTCCATTTTCATACATTTTGTTTCGGCTTTAATCTGGGTAACTAAACAAGTATTGGCAAGTAAAGAATTTAAATTCACATCTAGTTAGTGATTAGTTCTCGCAGTTGAAGAAAAACGTAAAATAATTAATAATCATGGATATTTCGGCCTTTAAAATTTAATATGACGAAATTTTAAAGGCAGAAATATCCATGATTATTAATTATTTTACGTTTTTCTTCAACTGCGAGAACTAATCACTAACTAGATGTGAATTTAAATTCTTTACTTGCCAATACTTGTTTAGTTACCCAGATTAAAGCCGAAACAAAATGTATGAAAATGGACCTTGAGGTATCGCCTTAACGAAAATATTACTTTTAATAACTGTCAATTGCTTGAAATAACTGTCAGCGATTGACAGAATGCGCGCTGCAATTTCATAGTTAAGACGGGACAACGTCTGTCGGGTCAGCTAGTATATAATGAATATATTACGACAAAAAAAGAAAATGTCGTAAAAACATTTTCCTTTCTTACTTTTATTTTGATATATACTCTTAGGACAAATGTGAAGGTATGAAAATGGGTTATAGGGTACAGGTATATGTACGAATCTATGAATGATTTAAAATTAAATTTATCTCTGTAGAGTCTACATGGATGGTGTACTGTATAGATTATATCCTAGATGAACATTATAGTCTACTTTTCATGTAGGGAAAGGACAAAGATATTTTTGATTTTATTATCACTGATAGAGCTCTTTTACGCAAAGGTTCATCTGTGATACCACAACAATGTAAAATTATACCACCAAGCAGCAGTGGGCTAGCACTGCATCTTCCGGTTTGAAGGACATTGTAGCCAGCGTCTTACGTCTCACTGGCGAGCACAGTGGAATGGTGTTGTTAGTTGTTATTATTTGTTAGCCATTTAACAGACTTGTAGGTGGGCAACATGCTCGTCTCGTCATTGAGAGCGAATTTTTCAATCGTCAAGTAAAAATTATCTATCAAAGAATTTTAAGCTGAGTATAAAATTTCGACATTTGAAATACTTGATTCATAGAACTGTCATTTTTAATTTGTTCGTATTGTAAATATATATGAATATTTTTATGTAATTCAAAAATAGCCCTCAGTAACACAAAGAATAGAATATTAATAAAATAGTATCGCATATGATTTTTTTTGTGTGAGCCTCTTCGCCCCACTCTCCTTCCCCCTATCCAGGACAAGGGTTTTTATTTATCTTCTTAGTTTTTTAACGCATATGATTATAAGTAGGTTATATTATAAAGAATTTACACGCTACCCGCTCTCTCCAGAACCGCATCGCAACAGGAAAAAACTAATTTAGTTAATCAGCCAGCAAGCTCGAAAGTTTCCAACTATGCACTGCTTATTAGAGTACATTGCGTGACAATTAGCTACTTTTGGTACTGGAACTTTGTTTTTAATGTCATTGCCTTTGGAAAGGCTGAATATTAAAGTATGTGGCTTGGGATTTGAGAATCCCTATGCTATATCTATGAGTTCTTTTAAATTTTGTTTGTGTTAGCATAGTAACGTGCCTTGAGATTGGAGTCTATGTACATAATTCGTCATACGGTTTATGGTATTTTCGAACTGCCTTGGTGTAGGTGTAATGAGTGCGTGATACGACTTTTGGCTGAGGTCTTGAGTTCGAATCCCGGGTCGAGCAAGGGATTCGAGTGTTTGAGTCCGGAGTCTGGAATTTGTACCCGATGTGGCAATTCGCCCCTATTATATCAAAGGAATATATACTGCGAAAAGTGGGTGACCTAGATACACCTCTCTCCATTTCTATGGAGATAAAAGACGTGTATGTGTATGTATTTCCGCCTCTTTTTTGATACGGAGTCCAAATAACTTTGAGCAAAGAGTCTGTATCGATCGATAGTCTAAAATTACTAGCCATTTACGGCGGCCGATATCAACGGAAATCAGCCACGCAGGAGATATTATAGTGCACAAGTGTGTGCGCTACACAAGCACTCTCATAGTCCAAGGGAGCAATCCGACATGACGAGAGAGATCAGGCGCAGGACCAACAGCTTTAGGTGTCTACCACCACCAACAAACAGTTGCTAAACAATTCGTTCTCAACTAACTACACTATAACCCAGCATGGAACTCCATAAATAATTTAATAACATACATTCTACTGTTTCCTTCCAAAATTTAAGATAACCATTTCCAACCCCGGTGCAGTGTTAGATGCTATCTCTTGATAAAGAAACTGAATTACTACCACGAGGTCCTGAACAATCAGATAGGAAAATGGTCTTAAACACTGAGGGATAAAGAGCAGTTTCGCATGCAAATGACTGGTTATATATGTGAAGTGCATGTGACCACAATTTAAGAGGGTACAGAAGGATTAAGTGGTCTAGTTTTCGGTATGAAAATCTACTACCAGGCTGGTTATCGTTTTCTGTTTTATTTACCTACATGTGCATGTTAAAGTGACCCCACTACACCTGATGGTAAGTGGAGTGAGGTCCAATAGGATGTCGACTCATAAGAGATGATTACTCCAAGACAGTCAACATACAAGATATACACAGGCTGATCCCGGAACGCTACACACTTACGTGGGCCACTACGGCGGCCTTTAACAGCCTTTAACCTGAGCGAATATAAAATATATCCTACCACCAGCTTATAATAATATATTTTTATATTTACGTATGTCGGAATTGCTTACTTCTCTCAACCGATGAGCATTAAAATGCAAGCACAGTTATTTTGCTTTAAAAGGATTATTAGGAAGGATAAGTAATAATCGAACAGTACAAAAGTATAATTTGAGGTCCAAAACTGACGAGTACATCGCACGTAATATGTGACTTCAAAGTCTGTTACCGGTTCTTTAATTAACATAGACTTAAAAAAGTCTCCAAAATTACTAATAAAACACGAGATCAAATACAAGACATAATTGACAGAAAAAGACTATATAAACTAATAAATTTATTATGTTTTATTATGTATTAAAATAAATTAAAATGAAACCTAAATTCTACTAAGAGTATTTGTGTCGCTAATTAATGGTTTCAACGTTGTCTTCAGGCAACCTTGTCGATTAATATCAAACAGACAATTTATGCTTGTCTCCTCACTCATTGTAAGATAGATTAAACAGGAGTTTCGTCAAGCTATGACATCTTCGATGCATACCCAGTATATCCACTGACTACAATATTCTTAAACCAGAGTACAAGAGTGGTTGGAAGTAGATATAAATGAATCAGAGATATAGGTAGGTAAAATAGACAAACTCTTTATATGAAACAAATTATCTAGAGAAATATAAACGGTTGCGCGAATAATTTGTTAATAAACGATTTTCCATAATAATTATTTCTTATGTTTACGCGAAATGTCTAAGATAAAACTATTTTACGTATTTTATCGCGTCTTTTTTATTATATTATATTTTTTTTGCGTTTCGAAGGCTTCACAGCGTTCATTTAGTCCCCTCTGTGTCCGTAAAGGCTGCAATTTTTAAAAACATCGAGAAAAGATTAAAACCTAAAGAACCGCATAAAATACGTCTAATAGTTTTATATAATTTTCCATAGTGTTTACAAAATATGATTGTTCAAAAAGTGCACCTTTTGTAGAACACTTCGCTGTAGGTAGCGAGTAGGCGGCCACTTGATCAATATCTTGTTAATGCGAGTAAAGGTTAAGCAGCCTGCACGCCCGTCGCGTAAATCTTCACTGCACTGCGTAGTGAAGGGTCGCGTCGATTGTTTTTAAATCTCACTTATATTCTATATAAAAAATAATCCCTATTTCCCTTGGTCACGCCATTACGCGTTAACGGCTGGACCAATATCACTAATTTTTTTTTTGTTGTGTTTGTTATTGTCAGGAGAAGGTTCTTATCAAAGAAAAAATTCAAAAAATTGCGCGGAAAATTAGAAAATTTAAGAAAACTTAACGAACATATTCATTTTATATAACTGTCAATTGTTTGAAATAACTGTCAGCGATTGACAGAAGCGAGCTGCAAATTCATAGTTAAGACGGGACAACGTCTGTCGGGTCAGCTAGTATTATATAAATAAAAATGAATCACCGACATGTTCGTACGCGCATAACTCCCAAACGACTGCACCAAATTGGATAGATCTTTCTTTTACGTCTTCGTTATTGTTAGTAGAAGGTCCGCATGAAAAACAATAATAGCTAATATTTAAAATTCACATAAAAGCGAGTTTGACGCAGTAGGAAGTTCGCCGGGTCAGCTAGTATATTATAAATGCGATTGTTTCACGTTTAGATGTTTGATAAAAAAGGCAGGAAGAGATGAACAGATTTGAGTGCAATTCAGCACAGGCATTATTCATGTCCTGGATTAATATAGGCTACTTTGTATCCTGGTAATTTGCACACGTGGAAAATAATAATTTTTTATCTGATTTCTTAAATAGATGACACTGGAGTCATCGATCGGTACAGTGATTTAGTAACATTGTAGCGGGAAAGGTCTTAAACGAGGGCGAAGCTGCGAGAAATACCTGGATAAAAAATAAAAAATACACAATATAAATAATGTTAACGAGTGAGGCCAACACCTAGTTGTGAATTTAAAATAAGGTCGGTATAAATGATATTAATGAGAGATGTTTGAAATTTGTGACGAAAAATATTTATTTTAATTGTTAGATATATTAAACGCTGAATTGTGTATCAGCAAAGCCTAGTCTTGGATTAAATTAGGCGGAAGTTAGATTAGGAAATTCTTAATACGTCTGTTTATTTAAGCGCATATTATAACATACCATGTCTCTAAATGCTTAATTTGATGACTATTATTGCACTAGAACGAAGTCTAATAAAAAAAAAGTTTTTTTATAGATAATAATCAGAGAGATCCAAAAGTGACCTAAATCTTTTCGGCTAGCCTTTTTTTAATTACAAACCTTATTAAATTGGCTACACCATCGACAATTCCTCACTATTTTTACCAACACTACGTTATAATTGCATTAGCCCACCCGGTCCAATCCAACCACTTGCTTCAGAAAGCCGCTAATGTATCTGCGACCGCACTAATGGACTGCACGTATCGATATTTTGCCATAGTTTATCGATAATTCAATTAACGTGACGCCCACAGCACTATGTATGAATAATTTTAGATTTTATAATTCGTGTTTGACTTTATTCATTGTGTTGAATATTGGGTTAATTAAATGTTTATTAAATGTGAAAAGGAGTTTTTTATTGAAAAAACGAGCAATTTGCTCGTTTCGTGATGAAAGCTACAATTGTCCATAAGTATAAGCAAGATTACTTAGAAGCAGTGCCGGATTTATATTTTTTATGAGTGTAGGCTATTTTATTTCCGCCGTATGTAGGTAGGTTTATGTATGTAGGTTTCTAAAATACTAAATAATTTTTCATTTGTTTGTACTATGGAAGGCACTAAAGTTAAATAAAGGAAAGATTAATTAAATCGAGTGAGCGTCCTCTGAAATCTACCGCCTCTAAGAGGCTGTCGCCCATAGCCTGTACGGCCTATTTACAAATCCAGGACTGCTTAGAAGTTTATGATACTCTTCGTGGTACTCTGATCGTCACTCTGTAGATGTTGTATAATTCCTAGTTACTACCCCGGGTACAATGTCCTTCAAGACTTTTTTGCTGGAGAAAACGCCTTATAGCTATCATCTCTGGGGGGTAATTGGAACGGTTATATTCACTGGTCTTAGAGCTCCTATATACTTCTCTGTAGTATAAATAAATAAGGCCATGGCTGGGTGTGATATTCACTTCACATTGGCCACGTGTGTTGAACCACACCAACCTACGTGCGACAATTTCTATATAACTTCTTTCATACATTGTCCCCGAAGATCACGCTCTATCTGAAGAGGACTAATATTGCGAAGCACTAATAGGGAGGTACTAATATTGCGATTTAACTTCTAAAATTACGTCGCTTCTGTTATAATACACAATTAAGACAGTTTGCGAGTCGCGACGTCGCGCGACAACTTCCGATGTTGCAAATTATGCTGGCACGAACGCGCGGGGCGCGTGGACTTGCGATTTTTAGTCGCTGCGTTAGTTACGTCGCCGTTATTGAAACATGATAAGAAACATAAGAAGATAATTCAGTTTAAAGATAAGATACATACATACATACATAACATCACGCATTTTATCCCCGAAGGGGTATGCAGAGGCGCAACTAGGGCACCCACTTTTCGCCAAGTATGTTCCGTCCCATGATGTGATAGGGGGCGAGCCTTTCGCCATATCGGGCACAAATTCCAGACTCCGGGCTAATACTGAGCAGAAAAACCCAAATATCACTTTGCCCGACCCGGGATTCGAACCCAGGACCTCAGAGCGCTATTGTACCGGACGTGCAATACGACTACGCCACCGAGGCAGTCAAGTCAGTCAAGATAAGATTCAATGATTATATGTTTGAATTAATAAAAGTCAGTTCTCAGCTTGTTCTCAGCGTGGACGGTCGAGTCCACGGGCTTAATGTAATATATTATTAAAATCATAATTATATTCACACTTTTTTTAAAAGCCCATATCTCCGCGACGAAATATACTTTTTTTTGTTGTTTTGAATGACGAGACGAGCTTGCTGCTCACCTGATGGCAAGCGATACGGCCGCCCATAAACAGTAGAAACACCATCCAACACTGAACTACAAAATATTGTTCGGTGTTCCACTGCGCTCGCCATCCTGAGACATGAGATGTTAAGTCTTATGTCCAGTAGTTACACTAGCTACTTACAGTGTTATTTAAACCGGAACACAACAGTGACTACATTGCTACTTGGCGGCAGAAATAGACATTGCGGTGGTACCTACTCAGGCGGACTCTCACATATGAGAGACCTAACACCAGTAAGAAAGGTAATACGTATTGTCTGCGTATATTATCCGCCCGTGTATGCATTAGGAGGTATCTAAAGTAAATGTCGACTACGTCGTCCCTGCGCTTTTGTCTAAGCGTGAACACAGCATACATAATACAGTAAATCAACTTATAAATACAAGTAGTGTTTGAATAGGTCTTGCTCGCATCAATACGGTCATTTCCTATTTAGTTTATGATTTTATATGTAACAGAAAGTAATATGAAAAATAAATTCTTCTGTGAAATCAGCATCAAAGTTGGTTGAAAAATAAAGCAGTTATTTATATTTGAAATATTGTTGTAAGTCAAAGTGGAGGCGAGATGGCGATATCGCTCTGTCCTTTTCTCACTCACGCAGCGATATGGCTGGTGGCACTGGGTGACGACACATTTCACTATTACTGTAATTTGACAGCTTCCCCTTCCAAATTTCAAAGCTTATTTTTTATTGCATGGATTTTGAAAATTCTTATTCCGATAGAATTTGGATGACATACATTGTTGATAAATGTATCTAAAAAAAAGTCGTCAACTACCCTATTACGAAATTAAAAATATAATTGTAAATCGCAAAATATGAGATAAACGATCATATCTGTTGATAGCGTTGACTTAAAAGTTTTTTTTTTACAGTTGCAAGCTGTAATTTGTTCATAATATAACCATACATATCAAGTAAGTTAGAAAAATGTATCCCGGAAAACACATTCACGCGGGCGAAGCCGCGAGCAAAAGCTAGTATTTTAATATGTGCAAAATAAAAATAATTATTATTCTAAACTATATCTGTGTGTGCGTGTGAGGGTAAGTCTGTGTAATAATGTTATTATTTACATTTTTATAACGTGTTTTCTATTCATATAGCTGACTGTACATAACAAGCATATGCTTAGTATAGCAATTGCCAAAAAAACCTCCAAAAACAAAAAAACAAAATGTACCGTCGAAATATCATAAAAAACCAATACTGTCAAATGTAAGGCCTTTTAAGTTAATCTAAAAGGACAAAAAGGGTCCTAAACTAAGATTACCTCAATAACCATCCTTAGCCGCCCCTCCGCACGCAAAATTCAATTTATTCTTCATTCCCCATAAAATGCCTATGCCAAATTTATTTTGGACCATTAGCATATTAAAACGGATCTTACCTTGGTACGGTTGGCAAATATGTCGTTGGTGTGGACCAAAGAGTTCTAAGATTATATAGAGCGGACGTTGGGACGATTATTATACAACAATTGCGCTCATGTGATGGTAACCATTGTAATATATTCTATAGACGCGAACGTCCATATAAACTATTTGTTCAAAATCTGAACTAAAATGGCGAAACGTCACTATTATAACCTATTTATTCACTTATATAAAATAATTTTACTTATTTGACTAATATTTTTTATTCAAATCTAGGTTTACACTTAGACTCGAATTCTTATATCATGAGCGCCACTCCATACACAACCACAAGCTGTAAATATTGACCATACTAAAGTCAGTTTGAATGGATTACAGTTCAATTCAGTTGAATACAGTGAATGTTCGGAATGCGAAATCTAGTACGTAGTACATATTATATATAGAAGATGGTTACTCAATCTATCGTGAAATGGCAAAACATTATTGAAAAATACTTTATATTTTTCCATATCATAATTCTCACGTTTTTAATGGGCATATTAGCATATTTTCTGTAAATATGTTTTTGTATTAATAAATAAGGATGCTTTGACATCTTGTCACACGGACATTTCAAATAAGATTGTCTTATTACCAATTGGTAATAACTTTTGGAGCACAAATTTGATCCTGAGGTCTGTAACTAATTATGCTATGCAATGTTTCTATTAAGGTAAGTAAGTATCTATACAGTATTACAAAATTTGGTATTAAAATTAGGAATACAGATATAAAAAATATTGTAAATAATACACTGAATAAAAAGAGGCCGATCAAAATGGTTGCGGTATGTAATGTTAAGTAAAGTTCTAAGCAAATGTGCTCACGCACGCTAGTTATTTTGAAAGGTAGGCAGAGAAATATACCGAAAGCTAACATTCCGCCAATTATGTAAAGTTCCACGTAATAAGAAGCCATTTACAGGTCCATACATGTCATAATTATAATTATAATCTTCATATTACCATTGAGCACAACCTATTACCACCTAATCCGGAGATCAAATTTGAAATAATACCAATACAATAACTAGGCATTGAGGAATTCCACAAAAAAAATCATATTTCGTAAAAATCAAAAAAAAGATAATTAAAAAGTTGTATAATTGTAAAATGCAGGTAGGTATTGTAACTTTGACTTTGCGGATGAACAACACATCAGACCACGAAGACCGACGACCGTGACCACGAAGGCTGCAGTCTTCGCAACGTTTAGAGAAAAATAAATATAAAAACCGGGATAAAATCCGAAAAATAGTTTAATTCTAATATCTAACATTCGCGTAAATATAAGAAATCATCAAAAAAAGAATTTTATCCTAAACGTTTTTTTTGCTATCCCTACATCCATCAATACCGCCCTTGAAAATATGACTACATTAGAGAAATAAAAGTTCCAGATATCTTTGTGAGAGTTAATCTACGATTGAGACGTGAAAGGGAAACTTTGCAATTCTGAATTAACCATTACAGCTTGATGGTTGAAGTTTTTTCAGGAATTTAATGGTGGTTCAATTCAGGAATAAAATCTTCTAAGTATACGCTATGATACTTTTATCTATCCATCTGTTTTACTGGAGTAATTAACGGCGACCAATTACGATAAGGTTTCATTGATTGACACTTCCAAGTAATTCACACTTTCATCACATAAAAGGTATTTTGCATAAGCAAACACGCAAAAATATATTGCTAACAAAAATACATACTTAAATAAAAACTAGGAAACATTATTCCCAACTAAAGACAAAACTTTACCATTCAAACTTCCCACAAAAACTATAAAGTGAAAATCATGGAGGCGGTGAATTTTTCCCTGTTTACTGTAAACAGTAGCAACAAAGGTGCCGAAGTTGCAGTGTGCAGCGGGACGACGTGTGAATGCTTCTTCACACTGTTTTGGACAAAGATTATTTAACAGAACCGACAAATGGTGTTTCGTATTTCTTCTGGATTTATTTGTGGTAAAACTTAGCAGCAATAGACTAGTTGGGAGTGAAACAGACTGCCGTATGTCCGTAGGTTCGAATCCAAGGGCACACACCTCTGACTTCACTAAAATTATGTGTGTATTCTTTGTGGATTATCGCTCGCTTTAACGATGGAGGTAAACATCGTGAGGAAACCTTTAGGACTTTAAGGGTGTGTGAAGTCTACTAATCCGCATTAGGCCAGTATGGTGGACTAAGGCCTACTGCCTCTCAGCAGTAGAGGAGGCCAGTAACCTGCAGAAGGACAGCATATAATACAGGACTGATATTATATATTTTAACAATTAAGGAGTGCAATAAATTTAGTGATTGAAAGAAATTGTGTTTTTTTTTTCATTACTATTTGTCGACTCTACACCACAACAATAGATTCACACTTAGTCTATGCAACTGTTCCGAGCACAGTTTAGTCTCGTTTGTTAACAAAAGTCTTTTGTATAACGGTTTAGTTTAATTCTTCTATAAAAATACGTTTCTGTGACCGCTCTGTTTGCCTTAAGTTAATTGTCGTTAAGACCGTTTATTAAACTAATATTACCTTTGAGTAGGATCTTAAGTAGATATTTAAGTTATTGCACTACTTAATAAACAAAACTTGAGCTGTGATTTAAGTGGCTGTTATCAGGCTGAGTCGGCGTTGTCCAATAAATGACACTCAGCTGTCAAAATACATCACATGTGATTTAAGATGTCATTAGAGATTTTCTTGATATCTGTTTATCATCGATCTTAAGATGATGATGTATTTTGACATTATCTCAGCGATCGCACTTTTTTTTTCTATATTTGATCGGCAAAGTGACCTCACTTCACCTAATGGCAAGTGAAGTGGAGTCCAATAGAATTTCGACTGACGAGATATTATGATGACCCCTCGGCAGTCGACACAGTTATGCCGGCCTGTTGGAACCGGATATACACAGACTGATCCCGGAACGCGGCACACTTGCGTGGGCTATTATGGCGTATGGCGGAAATTTACGTAAATATGATTCCAGAATATGGTCTATCGGTGTTCCAAATTACATCCAAATCTGTTCAGAGGTTCCTACGTATATCCAACATCCAAGATCGTCATAAATTTTCACATTTACAATATTAAGTAATAAAAAGTATTATGTTTTTTTACTTAATGATACGCAATAATTATTCCTTATTTTAGTTTGGCTAAGGGCTTTACGACATCTGAGTGCTAATCGTCGAATATAAGGCGGTCAAATATAAAAAAAACAATCCGCCCCGTGACCATATAGAATGCAGTCTTCGAAACGTCATGAGAAAATTATGTTGAAATGGTTTTATTTCGAAGTCAAATATAAAAGTCAAGTTTCCAGATAAATTACTTACAAAAGAATACTATGTGCTTAAGTGTCTTGGTTAATTGACGCGTAGCATCGACTTAACTATATGAAACAGATTGTATACATTAAGGAAATTTCTCTATACTCCTTACTTAAGGCAAAGGGTTAAATATTCCGAAACGGAAGCGGACACAAAATATAGGTACTAATACCATTTATAATACAATTTAGCCCGCTATGTTATAAATATTAAATTTATTATATAATTTATTTAATAGTTTGCTTTCAATATAAAAAAGAGATGCCAGCAAGAATCGGGTTATAATATGCCTTGCTACTGCTTCTTACCTTATTTAAAGTAAATTTTAAAACAGCATCACAAAATCCTTTTTCATTCCCCTTTCTAATTTCCACTAAGCTAAAGAAATATGCATCATTACCATACCAGCTCGTTACGGTAGAAAAATATTTTCCAATATTCTTAAAACCCGGCGCCATTAAAGCCTTCCAATACATCTAGTTGGTGACAAGGTTTTTAGCTCGCTTGCTAGGAATATTTCCAAGTTAATATTGTACGAAAGGTGGACTGTATTTTTGTTGTTTTGGTTTAGGAATTATTTAAGCTTAAAAGTTAATAATGTCGGAACATATCTTGATTTTTTATGAAACATATTTAGTGATTGTATGTATTAATAATGTCCAATAATTTATAATTACGGCCATATCTATACTGAACTCAACGCCAAAAAATCAATCAAATCGGACATGAAATGCATCGTTAAAAACACAATGAATCGAATTAAATAACTTCTATTGGCAAAGAGTCCGTATAAACCGATTACTGCCGGCTTCCCTTTTATATAATAACTAGCTTTTGCCCGCGGCTCCGCCCGCGTTATAATGTTTTTCAGGCTAAAGTTTTCCGTTATAAAAGTAGTAGTTTCCCGGGAGCCTCTCAAACTGTCTCCATACCAAATTTCATCTTAATACGTTGGGTAGTTTTTGAGTTTAACACGTTCAGGCAGACAAATGCAGCGGGGGACTTTGTTTTATAATATATTTTTTAGAACTTTTTAAGAGGAATAATCCCGTCATACATCATTGTTGCATAACTTTAATCATTTACGCAGCGCACGCAACGGAAGCTCTCAAAACTAATAATTTTTCCCCGTTTTTGCAACATGTTTCATTACTGCTCCGCTCCAATTGGTCATAGCGTGATGATATATAGCCTATAGCACTCCAGGAACAAAGGGCTATCCAACACAAAAAGATTTTTTCAGTTCAAACACGGTAGTTCCTGAGATTAGCCATTACTGCTCCGCTCCTATTAGTCATAGCGTGACGATATATAGCCTATAGCACTCCAGGAACAAAGTGCTATCCAACACAAAAATATTTTTTCAGTTCGATCTGATAGTTCCTGAGATTAGCCATTACTGCTCCGCTCCTATTGGTCATAGCGTGATGATATATACCCCATAGTACTCCACGAACAAAGAACTATCCAACACAAAAATATTTTTTCAGTTTGAACCGGTAGTTCCTGAGATTAGCCATTACTGCTCCGCTCCTATTGGTCATAGCGTGATGATATATAGCCTATAGCACTACACTAATAAAGAGCTATCCAACACAAAAGAATTTTTCAGTTCGAACCGGTAGTTCCTGAGATTAGTCATTACTGCTCCGCTCCTATTGGTCATAGCGTGATGATATATAGCCTATAGCACTACACTAATAAAGAGCTATCCAACACAAAAAGATTTTTTCAGTTCGAACCGGTAGTTCCTGAGATTAGTCATTACTGCTCCGCTCCTATTGGTCATAGCGTGATGATATATAGCCTATAGCACTCCACGAACAAAGGGCTATCCAACACAAAAAGAATTTTTCAGTTTGGACCGGTAGTTCCTGAGATTAGCCATTACTGCCCCGCTCCTATTGGGTATAGCGTGATGATATATAGCCTATAGCACTCCACGAACAAAGGGCTATCCAACGCAAAAAGAATTTTTCAATTTGGACTGGTAGTTCCTGAGATTAGCGCGTTCAAACAAACAAACAAACAAACAAACAAACAAACAAACTCTTCAGCTTTATATAATAGTATAGATATCAGCCCTGTATTATATACTTGCCCACTGCTGAGCACGGGCCACTACTGAGAGGGATTAGGCCTTAGTCCACCACACTGGCCTAGTATGGATTGGTAGACTTCACTCACCTTAGAATTTCCTATAGGGAACTTCTCAGATGTGCAGGTATCCTCACGATGTTTTCCTTCACCGTTAAATCGAACGATAAATTCACAAAGAATACACACATGATTTTAGAAAAGTCAGAGGTGTGTGCCCTTGGGATTTGAACCTGCGGACATTCGTCCTGGCAGTTCGTTCCACACCCAACTAGGCTATCGCCGCAATTCCCTTCTATAATTTATGTTAAATCTAATTATGAGTAGTATGATTTCTAGATTGTATTTATGCATATTAGTAACTATATTATGTTGTGTTGAATTCCCTTCCGGAAGATTTCCCACACGCCACTAGTACCTTACCCTTTTTGAAATGGATAACAATGTAAATGGGTCATTTTTTAAACTATACTGAATGTAAAACAAAAATATTGATTACAATCAGGCAATATCATCATCATCTCAGCTACAGGAAGTCCACTGCTGAACATAGGCCTCCCCCAAGGATCTCCACGTCGACCTGTTGGAAGCAGCCTGCATCCAGCAATATACTATCGCTTAATATATAAAAAAAAAGTCATAAGTAACATCGTTTTTAGAATTGGTTAATTATATAATTATTATTAACACTAGTGTTTTATTTTTTAACACCCTACATCTAAATACTAATTTTATTTAAAGGATTACAGGTGTCTAAGTAAAACTATGCGACATGAGTAGCTAATCGCCACCCTTAACTTGGTAACTTAACCCCTAGGTTTTAAAGGGTCAGACGCTAATCAAGTGCCTAAGTTACAGGGCTTCTTGATACCTAAGCCAGCAGTTCCTAAACTGTAGATCGCGACTGTGATGTAATTGTATACGGTACGAATACTACCGCGCTGAGGTCCTGGGTTCGAATCCTACGTCGGCCAAAAAAATTGTGACTGAATTTTTTAATCTTAAAAATTACTTAGTCGGAGCTCGGAGTCAGGAAGTCGGCGTTGTGATCTCTCTCCGGTCATGGATTGCCGTCACACCGAACTATGAGAGCGCAGTAATAGAGAATTCACCTGTGTATTACAAATATACTTGTGTATTATAATATCTTCTGCGTACTTGGCTGATCTCCATTGAGATTGGCCGAAATTGAAATTGGAGAAATTTTAATAGATTTAGCAATAAATATATAAACCAGCATAGAAGAGGGGGTAAGAACTTTGCTTACTTTTGCTGACAAGAGGGGCTGGGAGATAAAAATACTTAAATTCTGTACATGTTATACGTTCACAGCTCCTTGTATATAAATAAAATGACTTTGTAACGAGCATATTGCTATGTAAGCGTAATGTATATGGAGTGTAGTAGGTCGGAAGAGTAGAGAGTAACGTGGAGTCCGATACTGTGTACACGCGTATATTTATTTATTTATTAATAGACACACCAACGATTTATCACAGAAAAATACATAAGAAAGATCCACAATATAAGGTACTTATCCTAGGTGACAAATCTTTACAAATATATAATATATATACAAGTATACAATACTAGTGGCTAAATATTTTTTTTGTCTAACAGAAAATTGAATTATGTAAAATGTGTTTCCTGTAATAACCTTTTATTCATATATAACTATACTAGCTTCTGCTCGCGGCTCCGCCCGCGTTGTAAAGTTTTTCAGGCTAAAGTTTTCCGTTATAAAAATAGTATTTTCCCGGGAGCCTATGTTCTTCCCAGGGTCTCAAACTGTCTCCATACCAAATTTCATCTTAATACGTTAGGTAGTTTTTGAGTTTAACACGTTCAGGCAGACAGATGCAGCGGGGGGCTTTGTTATATTATTTAGAACTTTTTAAGTGAAACAATCCGGTCATACATCATTGTTGCATAACTTTAACCGTTTACGCAGCGCAGGCAACGGAAGCTCTCAAAACTCATAATTTTCCCCGTTTCTGCAACATGTTTCATTACTGCTCCGCTCCTATTGATCATAGCATGATGATATATAGCCTATAGCACTCCAGGAACAAAGGGCTATCCAACACAAAAAGATTTTTTCAGTTCAAACCGGTAGTTCCTGAGATTAGCCATTACTGCTCCGCTCCTATTGGTCATAGCGTGATGATATATAGCTTATAGCGGTCCACAAACACAGGGCTATCCAACACAAAACGAATTTTTCAGTTTGGACCGGTAGTTCCTGAGATTAGCCATTACTGCCCCGCTCCTATTGGGTATAGCGTGATGATATATAGCCTATAGCACTCCACGAATAAAGGGCTATGCAACGCAAAAAGAATTTTTCAGTTTGGACCGGTAGTTCCTGAGATTAGCCATTACTGCCCCGCTCCTATTGGGTATAGCGTGATGATATATAGCCTATAGCACTCCACGAACAAAGGGCTATCCAACGCAGAAAGAATTTTTCAGTTTGGACCGGTAGTTCCTGAGATTAGCCATTACTGCCCCGCTCCTATTGGGTAAAGCGTGATGATATATAGCCTATAGCACTCCACGAATAAAGGGCTATCCAACGCAAAAAGAATTTTTCAGTTTGGACCGGTAGTTCCTGAGATTAGCCATTACTGCCCCGCTCCTATTGGGTATAGCGTGATGATATATAGCCTATAGCACTCCACGAACAAAGGGCTATCCAACGTAAAAAGAATTTTTCGGTTTGGACCGGTAGTTCCTGAGATTAGCGCGTTCAAACAAACAAACAAACAAACTCTTCAGCTTTATATAATAGTATAGATTATTGGGACACTCACATACTCCCTACACTAAGTTACCCCGTTACAACTTCATAACAGCCAGGTGAGTGCAGACTTTGGAAGTTTTTAGTCGCAGTCGAGTCAACTTTGGGAACCACTGAACTAAGCCATTTATTGATGATAATGTAATAAAAATACATTCGTTCTCGAATGGAAAAGAACAGAAGCACGAACCCTGTGTCTAAATTTTGGCGACCTTATGTTGATTCCTTGATGTGAATAGGCGAATATCATATCGTGTATTAGTAGCAAATTAGGTTATTCAGTTGCATTTAAAAAATGTAACCTCTAGTCGGTATAAATAGTCAAAATATCAATAACTTTTCCTCTAGGTGATTTTTTTTCATTTTGCAATTGAAAGAAGTTTTACAAATAAATTTGTTATGTATATTTATTTATAACTAGCTTCCGCCCGCAGCTTCGCCCGCGTGGATTTCGGGTTTCAAAAATGGAGAAGGTGCTCAATTTGTCGGGATGTTTTTTTAATTTATGGTGGTATGCAGGTGGTCCGATTGTCCGGTCAGGGTCTTATGATGGGATCCTGGTGAAATCGAAGGAACTTTTAACCATTAAGGTTGCACACGAAATGACGGAAGCTTAAAAAATGGAGTAACTTCTCCCGTTTTCCCAACATTTTCTATTACTGCTATGCTCCTATTAATTGTAGCGTGATGAAAAGTATACTATAACCAGCTCAGGAGTATGAAAAATAATTGTACCAAGTTAAGTTAAAATCCGTCGAGTAGTTTTTGTTTCTATAACGGTTATACAGACAGACAAAAATTTTACTAATTGCATTTTTGGCATCAGTATCGATCCCTAATCACCCCCAGTTATTTTTGGAAATATATTTCATGTACAGAATTGACCTCTCTACAGATTTATTATAAGTATAGATATGCAAAAGTAGCTCAAAAATTGTCCATAACGAAAACATGCATTTTAAAGTAAAACAAAAGAAATAATATCGTGAAGCCAACCAAATAACTAATGATATATTAAATTTTGTGACTGTTCAATTTAGTCGGGTCCGCGATATCACTTTTGTTGAGTTTCAGAACGCGACATTACATTATTATATTCTGTGCTCCAACGCACACTGCTTTGATGTTAGGAACACACCTACATTGCTTAGACAACAGTGAACTTTATACAATAGCAATAAAGCTCAAATTGACTCTACGTATTAGTTAGAAAACGTTTGTATGGGAAATAGAAAAATGCTGTTTTGAGGATTTTCCCGGCAATTATTCGAATATTTCTCACCTTTTAAACCTTCCCTAGACCTCCACGAATAATTCAAGACCAAGATAAGAGAAATCCGTTCAGCCGTTCTCGAGTTTTAGCGAGACTAACGAACAGCAATTCATTTTTATATATATAGATATGGGTTAAAACTGTTTCATGAGGCTCCCATTTTGTTATAAAAAAACATTTTCTACAGAAAGTACTAAAGTACCAAATTGACAACGTCAAATCTAATACTTTTTGAAACGATATGTAGCAAAAATTATATCAGTCATGCTCACTTGTTGCACATATTTTATTACCAACAAAATAATTTCCAATTACATCTTTACCCTTCCTACCTACCCCACTAACTTACAACTCCTGCTACGATGAAACCATACATCGAAAAAATTTAATCAGCCATAATTACCATCCGTTGCACATATCTTATAGCCAATTTACATATTTACCCCACCTTGAATAAACTTACTGCCCCTGCGAGCATATATCGTATTTTCCAAGTAGTTTCATCTCATCTAACAGTAACTGTACGCTGGGCGATAATTAGCATCGCCATGCATTCAACTGATTTACGGGCCCATGGAGGCCAGCTAACTTTATACCTGCAATGAACAGAAATATGTTTGCTATAACAAAAGACTCGGTTTAAAAGTAAGGCTGTTGAATAATATGTGGGATTTTCTTTTCAATGGGGTAGACAGAGGTGCATAACATCCACTTTTTTGTCAAGTATGTTTCTTCCCTTGTGGTAGGCGAGGCTACCGCTATCGAACTCAAATAGAAGTCCGAAGTGATAGTGAGCGAAATAAAACAAAAATCACGTATGTATCAGAGACTTTCCCGCCCTCACACCCACCACTACAACTCCTGTAAGCCAGGATCAGCAGTGGCATTGTACGACAGCGAGCAGTGACGCTCGGCGAATCTCAGGGAAAACTAATATGTCATTATTCCGCATCGATATCAAATAGAAAGATAGGAAGGAGTTGGAAGTATTAATTGTCCACTTCCCTCCATAGTAATGCGGGTGACAAAATCATGATCTAAGGAGGCGTTTTAACCTCAAGGATAAGGACGTTTACGACTAGATAAGCTAGTTATAAAGCACCACGGATAAAATTAAAAGAACCTATCACATATGTATCACGTATGTATCAGTGGCCGTATCGCGTACGCTACAATTACGCCACCGAAGCACTCGCCTAAATCTAGACATTAAACAGTATATAGCTAGTTATAGACGGACATCAGGACTTTTGTACTCCGAATTTATTACCAACTAGCTGCCCCGACAGACGTTGTCCCGTCTTAACTATGAATTTTAGCGCGCAATCTGTCAATCGCTGACAATTATTTCAAACAATTGACGGTTATACAAAATTAATGTGTTCGTTAAGTTTTCTAATTTTCCGCGCAATTTTTTGGATTTTTTCTTCCATAAGAACCTTCTCCTGACAATAACAAACACAACAACAAAAAATTGTGAAATCGGTCCAGCCGTTCACGCGTGATGGCGTGACCAAGGGAAATAGGAATTCATTTTTATATATATTTATAGATATACAGACATAGATTGGTAATATATGTCACAGTGCCCTTAGATATAAATGCATGTCATATTTGTAAAAATGATTCTAATATGCTCAATGATTTCTTATGTTTACGCGAATGTTAGACATTGAAATAAAAACTAAAAACTATTTAAACGGATTTTATCGCGGTTTTTTATATTATTATTTTCTCCCGACGTTTCGAAGACTTTGCAGCCTTCATGGTCACGGGGGGACTGAGGTGTTGTTCATCCGTAAAGTCAAAGTTACAATATCTACCTACATTTTTCAAATATACAACTTTTTAAAATTTTTATCTGTTGACGGTGCGATCTACGCAGAATGAGCTCACAGTGTCTTGAGGTCTGGCAGCCGGTCTTTTGGGATCCGATTTAATTAAATGTAGAACAGGATCCCAGGCTTGTGCAAGCTTCCAACCATCTTCCCTATTGAAATTTGGGTGTTTTTTAATTTCAATAGCCTCGCGAATAATAATATAAAAAACCGCGATAAAATCCGTTTAAATAGTTTTTAGTTTTTATTTCAATGTCTAATATGCTCATTAAAAACATGCAAATCACCATATAGAATACGAAGTATTTTATATTGATGTTTTGCTATTTCACCCATCGCATTAGTGCGAAATTTTTGTATGACTAACTTCCCAATATCCGCTCCACATAAAATAAGAACTCCTCACCTAAATCTAATAAAATATGAATAATATTTTCTATCGATATTAACAAAAATAAATCAAAACTAAACTTTATATTTAGTAACATGATGACTAAAAGATAAAACTAAATCATCATAATCCATTACAAACAGCCATTATAGTATTCAAATTCAATAACCTAAAGTTTCTCGTAAAATTATTCCACGCCCCGGGCGACCTGGCCATCAAATTTTTATGTGCGACAAATTTAATTTGAATATTGGAACCGTTTATTATATTTATAAGGCTATATAATAATCAATTGTATGTAAAAGCATCACTTTAGAACAGTTTGACTGATTCCTTATTTGTCTAATTCCATTATCAGGGCAAGATTTGAAACTAAGAATAATTTTGTAAAATTAACCAGAAAAGGCGGGAAAAGTTGCCAATTTGGGTGATGATTGACAGATAGGGTACAAGGTGTTGTCAGCGATAACTTTCCACTGTCCTCTATAGTACCACGCGTTTATTCTATGTCTATTGTAATCAAATCTAACAGCTCATGTGATAGGACGCTTTCTTTTAATTTTATCCGTGGTGCTTTATAACTAGCTTATCTAGTTGTAAACGTCCCTATCCTTGAGGTTAAAACGCCTCCTTAGTTCATTATTTTGTCACCCGCTTTGCTATAGAGGGAAGTGGACTATAAACATTTTCAACTCCTCCCTATCTTTCTATTTGATTAATTTCATTGCGGGATGATGACATTAGGTTTCCCTGAGACTCGCCAATCTTCACTGCCCTGTGCCATAAAATGCGTGCCGCTGCTGATCCTGTCTTACAGGAGTTGTAGTGGTGGGTGTGAGGGCGGGAAAGTCTATAGTACCACAAAAGAAATTGGCAACATTTGCGCACGGTTTCTTTTTTTTTTATTCTTTTTTATTATTATTTTTTTGCCCTCCGTGACATCAATTTAATTTATATGCCTTGTGTTTATTGCAAAATAAATTTCTTTCTTTCTTTCTGATATTTTTGTATGAAAATCCTTGCCAAAGAACACCGATTCCTGCCTAGGATGATCCGCGAGGCTATTGAAATTAAAAAACATCCTAATTTAATTAATTAATAGGGAAAATGGTTGGAAGGTTGCACAAGCCTGGGATCCAGTTCTACATTTACTTAAATCGGAACTCAAAAGACCGGCTGCCAGACTTTAATACACTGTGAGCTCATTCTGCGTAGATCGGATCACAGCTAAAAAAAAAAAATCTAACGATTCCTTCCTAACCGAATTTCAGGTCAGCCAATTACGCAAGAGGTGTTATAGTGCACAAGTGTGTGTGCAATACACAAGCACTCTCTGTTCCTTCACTCTCATAGTCCGGTGAGGGCAATCCGATATAACCGGAGAATGGCCGCTGAATACTTCACGCGTCCGGTTTATTGAATGTTTAATAGCTAATAATGTAAATTCATGGCGCATTTCGCAACTTGCTGAGACTCTCCGACAGATGCCATACAAAATACAACCCATTTCATGATACTAGCGCGGATGAAGAAATTTTGGATGTGGCATGTATATTTTTGTGGCGTGTTTTTAAAGTATACGGTAAGTTAATGTCTCTAATGAACCTTATTAGGAATGGTTAAGGCTGCAAATAGAATTATCTAAACTCCAAAGTTAACCATAGGAATTTGGGTTTATAATTTTTGAAGATTGGTTTATGCTACGTATGTGGTCGTAACTAATAAACATAGCTTTTAACCGCGGCTTCGCCCGTGCAATTAAAATTTAAATTAAAACCGAATTTTTAAATTCGGTTCATTAGTTTCAGAGAATAGCCCCTACAAACCAAGAAACTTTCTTCTATACTATTAGTATAGATATAGAAACAAGAATCCTAAGTATATTTTCCACTTATAAAGTAGGAAGTCGTACTTTCAATCCATAAATTGAGCAATATTGTCACGCTTTTTCCTACGGAGTTAGGTTAGGTTAGGTTAGAAATGCAACTAATCCACATTTCGTCAAACTTATTGTTGTAAGTAATTGGTATATATGTTCTGACTTATTTATAAAATTAAGTAAAAAGATGTGTTATTAACACGAGTGTTTCATTCAGAGTAAATATGTAACTAGGCAAACAAACAATAACATTCAAATATTTACAAAAATAGAACACATAAAAAAATATTGGTAACAACAAAGGTTACATTCTACAACAATTATATTCAATCCATAATAAACGGCGGCATATAAGCGGCGATAGCCTAGTTGGGTGTGGAACGGACTGCCAAGACGAATATCCGCAGGTTCAAATCCCAAGAGCACACACGTCTGACTTTTCTAAAATCATGTGTGTATTCTTTATGAATTTATCGTTCGCTGTAACGGTGAAGGAAAACATCGTGAGGAAACCTGCACATCTAAGAAGTTCTGTATAGGAATTTCGAAGGTGTGTGAAGTCTACCAATCCGCACTAGGCCAGCGTGGTGGACTAAGGCCTAATCCCTCTCAGTAGTAGAGGAGGCCCGTGCTCAGCAGTGGGCAAAGTATATAATACAGGGCTGATATTATTATTATTTACTAGCTTCCGCCCGCAGCTTCGCCCGCGTGGATTTCGGACTTCAAAAATGGAGCCGGTCGCGAACGTTCGAGAATGTTCGTTTTACGAAGCTACTCGCTAGGTGGTTCGCTAGCCTCTAGGTGCCAAGCAAGCCGCCTGCCTGTGCGTTCGCGACCTTATATATATATACAAAAATAATCCTAATAGCATGATTCAGTATTCACGCATGATGGCTTATTATTATCGTATTTCATGTATAACATTGGTGTTTCTCTACCGATTTCTATGATTCTTTTTTAGGGAATATTTAATAATGTTCACTTTTTTAATTAGGGATGACTGAGAGTGTTATGAACGTAAGATTAGACAAATATAATGAGAAAGCTTCGAACTGCTAAGCTATCGGGAGTTACACGTGTTATTGTGAGTCAACCATAAAAGATAGACATATGCTGTCGTGGGATATTTTTTACATAATTTTAAGGAGAACATTTCCATCATACATGATTTCTGTGTAGTATTAACCATTAAGGTTGCACACGCGACGGAAGCTTAAAAAATGGAGTAACTTCTCCCGTTTTCCTAACATTTCCCTTCACTGCTCTGCTCCTATTAATTGTAGCGTGATGAAAAGTATACTATAACCAGCACAGTATGACAAATAATTGTACCAAGTTTCGTTAAAATCCGTCGAGTAGTTTTTGTTTCTATAACGGTTATACAGACAGACAGACAGACAAAAATTTTACTAATTGCATTTTTGGCATCAGTATCGATCCCTAATCACCCCCTGATAGTTATTTTGGAAATATATTTCATGTACAGAATTGACCTCTCTACAGATTTATTATAAGTATAGAAGATTATAATAAACGGCAAGCTCATCGTCATAATTTCGAATAATTTTAAGCCTCCTCCATTATTCCGACATCCTGTTCGCATTTTCTATTACGAGTAAAAATATGACAGGTATTTAGAAGCGCTAGCGAGTCGGAAGTCCGATAAATTAACCTTTGCGCTGACCACGGTATGTCGTAGCGAAAACCGGGCGTATTATGTGGACATACTGGGGGTATTATTGCGTTAATAACCGAGTTGGTAGGAAGGGCGGATCCAGGGGGTCGTGGGGGTCATGACCGCCCTGGGCGTAGGTACTAATCATTTTTAACGATTCTCATTGATCTATACGTATTACAAAACAAGGTTCCTTTTTCTGTCTGTTTGTATGTTATTGATTTTCTCATAATATACAGCGGATTTTTATGAAATTTGGTATAGAGATACTTTGAGACCGAGGTAATATATAGCGGGACTTTTATCCCGGAAAATTCATTCATGTGGGCGAAGCCGCAAGCAAAAGCTAATATATTTATAAAATAAATAATTTGTGTAATAGCAAGAACACGCGAATGGAACGCATAATCATACATGCTGTTATTTAATTTATGAGTTATTTGATAACAAATATATTTTGACGTTTACCAATAGCATATTTCTTTTGTAATTAGATTTATTATTGGAATCGAGTTGGCGTCTGTTCTGGCTAGATGAGCTATATGACCCCCCTGAAACTAAAGCTGCATCCGCCCCTGATGGTAGGATAATAATATGGTTTTGACGTTGTTTATAGAGGTTTAGTTTTTGAAAAGTTTGAACTGGACATTATTTATTTGTACATTTTATATATAGAGAAATATATAGACTGACGTAATGCTTAGGGCATTTTCTACCCGTTGATTACAAGGTGGTGCCATTCCATAGAACTTTTATATGCAAAATTAGGCTTGACTCGATTAAATGCAGTGTATTTACTAGACATTATGAGATACATAATATAATGTCTCAGGGTAACAAGCTCAGTGGGAACGAAGTACTTTTTATTTCTAAGTTCTATGGTGCTGCAACTGTTTATAGGCGGTCGTATCATCATCAGGCGAGCTTCATACTCGTCTCGTCAATCAACTAAAAAAATGGTTTGTATTTCCCATCAAACAAGAAATATCTTCACAAACTTCGAATAATAGAAAGAGGTACTTGAGCAAACTTAGTTTGAAATAGGTCGAGATTAACACAAATAGGTTTTCGTGCAGCACTGAAATCCTTTTAAACTCTAACCAGCACGTATTGCGCTCAGAACTGTATAAATAAAAGGCAAATAGAAAGGAAATCGTTTGTTATTAGAATAGGTATTAAAAACTTTATTAGGGTAGCATAGGTATTCAGGTCTTTAGGCTGGCTTTCTCTGCGAAAAAGCGTTAGTTGAAAATTGAGACTCTCCCGCCCTCACACCCACCACTACAACTCCTGTAAGCCAGGATCAGCAGTGGCATGAATTTTATGACACCGAGCAGTGAAGCTCGGCGAGTATCAGGGAAAACTAATTTGTCATTGTTCCGCAACGAAATGAATCAAATAGAAAGATAGGGAGGAGTTGGAAATATTAATTGTCCAATGATCTTGTGGAAGCGTATATGTAATGGGCGGCCTTGATTTGATTCCGACAGGACTGATACATATTTTTTTGTCTCATAATGCTCAGTAAGTACGCTGGCTACAATGTCCTTCGAATTGGAATACAATAGGGTAGTTTCCTATTATTTGATTTAGTTAAATATTTTATATATAACAGAAAATAATATGAAAAGAAAATTCTTCTGCGGATCAGCATCAAAATTAGTTGAAATATAAAGCAGTTATTCATATTTATATTGTGAGCAAAAGTGGGGTTATCGCGCTGTCCTTTTCTCACTCACGCAGCGTTATGACCGGTGCTACTGGATGACGTCACAGTTCACTATTACTGTAATTTGACAGCTTCCATTTCCATCAAATATCAAATTTATTTATTATTTCGAGGATTTTGAAAATTCTTTTTCCGATACATTTTAGATGAAATACATTTTTAATAAATGTATTTAAAGAACGTCTTCAATTGTATAGTGCATGTAGGCTGTTTGTCTGAAATAGACAAAGCGACCTACCCACCTACCCATACGACCCCATACGAGAGCTACCAGTAAAGCCAGTCTAAGTACTCTCCATCTTCACTATTGTCTCCTAATCAATGCTTGCAATTGTCAAATTATCACCGAGCGCCATCGATCTCAGCTAATAGCGATGATTGACATATGCATGTAATGTATGAATTGTAGCGAGAGATGCTTTGTTCTAGAGTAACATTGCCGGCCAAGAGAAGTGTTTACTGGAAATTATACTACTGGTGGTCTCTCATATGTGAAAGTCCGCCTGGATAGGTACCACCGCAATTTCTATTTCTGCCAGCAGTGTGTAGTCAGTTGTGTTCCTGTTTGAAGGAAATTGTATCCAGTGTAACTACTGGACATAATGAGTCTTAACATCTCACGGAGTGGAATATCAAACAATACTTTGTAATTGTATATGATTATGCCCGAGCTGGCTTCTTTGTTTACTTTATAGTCTTTCATTTATCTTTTGTTCAATATAAAATATCTTTAGTTTATATCTTTAGAGTATCTAAGTAATAATTAAATATTCTCATGTCCCTTGACATCATAAGTGCAACTATGTTCGCCTATGTGATGAAACAAGCATTTTATTTTATGGATGCTACACTGTATTGTCCGAAAGTGTATGCCGCAGTCAATTTGTCGGTATTACGCGCTTGTCAATATAGTACGCTATGAGCTGATGTGGTCACGATATGACGTTACTAATGGGCTGCTGGTGTTTGAAATATAATTTAATTTACCTACACTTTTTTCCCCGAAGGTTTAGACTGAGTTATAATGTCGTCACAAACTACTTAACCAATTTTAATAAAAGATGAAGAATACTTCATAGTCTGATGAAAAATATTTGATGCAATGTTTCTAGTTTCCGTGAAATACATAACCATACATACTTACATACAAACATACGTCTCTAACATTTAGAAATTTGGCACATGTTGAAAATAAAACTATTTAACGGATTTTTTCAAGGTTTTTATATTATTATTTTCTCCCCACGTTTCGAACACTTTGCAGCCTTCATGGTCACGGGGGGACTGAGGTGTTGTTCATCCGTAAAGTCAAAGTTACAATATCTACTACATTTTACAATTATACAACTTTTTTAAATTTTAGCTGTCGATCTACGCAGAATGAGAACACACTGTCTTGAGGTCTGGCAGCCGGACTTTTGGGATCCGATTTAATTAAATGTAGAATAGGATCCCAGGCTTGTGCAAGCTTCCAACCATCTTCCCTATTGAAATTTGGATATTTTTTAATTTCAATAGCCTCGCGAATCATCCTAAGCAGGTATCGTTGTTCTTGGGCAAGGATTTATGGCTTGTCTAATCGCAAATAATGATTGGAGCGTCCTTCAGAATGTTCAGCGACTGCAGACTTCGTAGAGCGTCGGGAGAAAATAATATAAAAACCGCGAAAAAATCCGTTAAATAGTTTTATTTTCAATGTCTGACATTCGCGTAAACATAAGAAATAATTTGGCACATGTGTTTAGTTCTAATAGGAATTATATTGGTGCACGTTGAGTTGATAACCTCCTTTTTGAATATATTAAAAATGAAAAATTCTCACAAAATTATTAAAATTCAACTTCTACCTAGATCAAGTCTAGATACATCTTAGTTAAAGATAATTAAGTCTGTCCATATTTTAACATCCGGCTGTATAAATTGATATTATTCATTCACAGCGCGAACTTTTGCATCAATAATGAATTATTTACGATATATTTTAAAATATTTTATTTCATCCGGATGTTTTTGAGAATCGAATACGTGATTTTATATATTATAAAACAAAGTCCCCAAAACCTGTCTGTATGTGATCGATTTTCTCAAAATATTCTGAACGGATCTTTGTATGGTTTTTACTAAAAGATTGTGCAATTCTTGAGGAAGGTTTAAGTTAATAGAACATTACGGTTTATTGTAAATTGACTGAAATATAAGATGTTGAAGAGGTCGCGGGGTTTGTTTAAAATCTCGTGGATCGGGATTTACACGGGAAAACCTTTGTGACGCACTAATTTCCACGCGGGCGAAGCCGTGGGCATAGCTAGTATAAAATACTTTGTAAAATTTTATCTACCTATAACAATAATAATATCAGCCCTGTTACTTACTATCCTACGGAGATGGACTCCTCTACAACTGAGAATAATTATATTAATATTATCTTGCTGGTGATAGGATTTATTTTTATATCCGCACGGATAGCGACCATCGTACACAAGGTGTTTAAATCCCGCCATAGTGGCTCACGTAAGTGTGTCGCGTTCCGGGATCAGTCTGTGTATATGCGGTTTCAACAGGCCGGCATGATAATTGTATCATCAGTCGACACTCTGAAGGACCCCACTCCACTTACCATCAAGTGTAGTATGGGCAATGAGCTGTGCACGAATAAAAAAAATTAAAAAATAATCAAATAAAAATGGAATTTAATATATTAGTAAATACAAATTTATAATTATATTGATTTCTGACAATGAATTGAATAGATCAGTATTCAGTATCATCTAACGTTGGCATTAGAGCATAATGAAACCAGCGGGAAAATAAATAAAACGAAAGCATGTTCTAATATTAAAATAAATTGGAAAACATCAAAGTAACGGCTTTGATATTAAGCCTGGTCGTAACACAAAAATTGATGTTGTAAATGTAAATTATATTAACACTTTAATAATTTATGCATTTGAATAGTCTACGGTAATTTTTACCTTGATAGGTATTCTATCAAATGTACTTTTTAATTAGTACCTATCTATAAAACATGCAGTTTTCAACCGACTTTAAAAAAGTAGTGGGTTATCAATTCGACGTTTTTTCTTTTCTTTTCTTTTAAATGATATATTTAGTAGTCATTTTCAGACAGCTTTTAGGTTATAATTTTTTTTGTCATTCTTTAATTGAATTCAGTATCTTCTCGTTAAGTTGCTCAGGGCCTATAACTACAAACTACATCTCTTTAAACACGTCGACGATAGCATCACGCTTTTATTTCAAGGGGTAGATTACATTCTCAATTCGCCAGTGTAGGTACCACCGCGTACCACAAACAGAATGAATCCTTCCTAGCCGAATTTCGGCCACGAAAGTGAATCTAAACTGAGAGCAGCCAGGTACGCAAGAGATATTATAGTGTACAAGTGTGTGCACAATACACAAGCATTCTCAGTTCCTTCACTCTCATAGTCCAGTGACATGGCAATACGACATGACCGGCTTGACCAGGCGCAGGACCAACGGCTTCACGTGCTTTCTTAGGCACGGGGGTATCACACCGCCAACTTCCTAACTCCGAGCTGCAGTAATTTTTAAGAAAGAATAATCAAATAACATTTATTATTGGCCCGACTCGAGATTTGAACCCTGGACCTCAGCGAGTACTCGTAACGCGTACAAATTACGTCACCGAAGCATTTATAGTCCATAGATTAAATTAACTATTAGTTACCACACCATAAACGTTTTAACATTCATTTTTATTGCAAGAAAATAAGAATAGCTCCATGAAGCCATTTGTGTTATCGTAAAAGTATACTGCGCCCTCGGTGGTAATATCAATTTCTTCAACACTTTATAGTTTGTAGAAATTGTTGGTAATTTTCTTATTATGGACAATTAGTTCTAGAATGTAAGAGAATAGTTATAGTACAATATATGTATAGAAATACAGGTTTGGCAAGGTGACCCACTGCACCTGGTAAGAAGAGAGGGTCAAAATAGAGGATTGATGATGGAAGTTTATCCCTCGCCAGCCGGCAGAATTACGCTGGCCTTGATGATGATGTTTGAAACTGGATATAAGTGATCCCGAACACACTGCACAACACACTTACGTGCCTCCCCGAGGTAATTCTTGTACGCTCGGTCTCCTCACCGAATGCACGCCCATGCACGGGAGACATTCTTCGCAGCCCTAGGTACACAGTTAAGTGTGTATACCTCATGGTTGCCAATTCATATTGAGGCCTATGAGGACTCGCGAACTTTTCCTGGCCTTCCCTCTCCTCCCATTCCAAGAAGGTTCCTTCTCCTTCCCCCACACTTCCGTTCTTAGATATCGTCTCCCAACTTTCCTGCAGGGTCTTGTAGTTGCTAAGTCGGAGGATTCCAATATCCGATTCGTAGGTGTGGCCCTCAGTGTTGACTGATGGGTCTGATACACAAAAAAAACACGTGCCTAACTCCGATTTAAAAAACCAGGATAAAATCCGACAAATTGTTTTATTTCTTTGTCTAACATTGCATGAACCTAAAAAACTACTATGAAGTCGTGGTTTTTACCCAACCGCGCGAAAGGGAGGCCATGCAATTAAGCTGTAAGTTCGACGTTTTGACAACGTCCACACTTCTAATTTCAAGTCACAGAGACCTTATTCTTAGTTCCCAAAACGGGACAGTCTAATCAGCACTTGGTAAGTTTGAAGTTTAAACCTCGTGCGAATGGGGTTCGGGTCTATGAAAATCGCAATGCTTGCTGTAAAGTTACTAATCTCCGAGTGTAACATACGCGGTCAGGGACTTGATACTAAATAGTTATTCTTTTGTTCTAGATTCACGTAACAAAAATATTTATTTTATTGACTAAAACCGTCTGCCATTCACACTGTGAGCTCATTCTGAGTAGATCGGAACCTCAACAGCAAACAATTAAAGAAAAGAAATTGGTATATTTGTAAAATGTAGGTATACCAAACAATACCTTGTAATTCAAGGTTTTGTATGGTGTTTCTACTGTTTATGGGCGGTTTTATCGCTTACCATCAGGCGAACGGTAAACTCGCCTCAACATATAAAGTAAAAAAAAGGAAAACACTAATCTCCGATATCACCTAACCGATTTCAATGATATTTTTGTAAGTTATTAGCATCGATATATATGCACTAGTTAGTAGATTTATATATATAGCGGCGATAGCCTAGTTGGGTGTAGAACGGACTGCCGAGACGAATGTCCGCAGGTTCAAATCCCAAGGGCACACACCTCTGACTTTTCTAAAAAATCATGTGTTAATTTATCGTTCGCTTTAACGGTGAAGGAAAACATCGTGAGGAAACCTGCACATCTGAGAAGTTCTCTATAGGAATTTCGAAGGTGTGTGAAGTCTACCAATCCGCACTAGGCCAGCGTGGTGGACTAAGGCCTAACTCCTCTCAGTAGTAGAGGAGGCCCGTGCTCAGCAGTGGGCAAGTATATAATACAGGGCTGATATTATTATTATTATTAGTAGATTTGGCGTTCCGAACATTCACTGTGTACAACTGAATTGAACTGCAAACCATTTAGACTGACTTTAGTATGGTCAATTTTGATAGCTTGTGGTAGTAGCGCTCATGATGTAAGAACTCTAGTCTAAGTGTAAACCTGGATTTGAATAAAAAATATTAGTCAAATAACTAAAATTATTTGTTGTTCAAGTGAACAAATAGGTTATAACAGTGACGTTTTGATTGCCATTTTAGTTCAGATTTTGAGCAAATAGTTTATATGGACGTTCGTGTCTATAGAATATACGTCAATGGGTATCAGTTAGTTCCAGCTAGAATTATAAAATAATTTAGGAGCTAATAGATGGCTATTCTTCTGATCATAAATATGAATCGCACTTACCAACAACTCTATATCATTTAATCAGCTTTGAAGTCTTCAAGTCCATGAGAAAATATTTAGATCTCCATTCGGACGTAAGGTCAATAATGAAATATTCAATCGACAATAATCATACCTCGTATCCAACGTATACTTAAATGAAATGTAAAGCATATCGGAGAATGGTGTGGTGCGAAGTATAAGCGTATTCCATGTAAAATTTTATTTACAACTAGTTTACTGATAACTTTTAGGCACATTTTTCTTTGTAGTAAAAAAGGGTTAAGTAAATAAAAAATTACTAATAAAAATATGTTTATATATGAATAACATGCAGGCCGCTTTCGACAGGTCTTTTTGGAAATCGTTGGGGGAAGGCCTATGTTCAGCAGTGGACTTTATGTGGCTTATGATATGTTTATTATTTATACCTCAGTGTCCTTTCTCGTTATTTTATCTTATTCTATTTAATAGTTGTGTGTAAGACATTGTCTCAAGCGATAAGACAGTCAATTGTAACCTTTCTATACCTTCATTGTTTTTAATCTTAAGTAAAGTGTTTTTGTCTTTGGTGTACAATAAAGCTATAAAATAAATAAACGCTCGAAGTAAATGTTTAAAAATATTTATTGATTATAATTGAACCGGACAAATTTTCGTCTGCAATTTTTTTTTCTTAGTATGGTGTATTTTTATCGAGTAATGATCCAATCTTATAAGTAGAGATTAGCGAAACCAAAAGTAATAAAAAAAAGTGGAATCTTATAGAGTTTGCTTACTAATTATATAGTTTTTCTTCCAAAAGCTTATTCTAAATGATGGATTCTAGGCACGGACGTCTAAGTTATCCTACTAATATTATTAATACGAAAGTTTGTGAGGATGTATGTTTGTTCCTCTTTCACGAAAAAACTACTCAACGGATTTGGATAAAACTTTACAGTAATATTGGTTATACATCAGAATAAGATATAGGCTACGTTTTATAATGATTTTATGTAATTTGGTCATGATATAACGATACATATCAAGTAAGTCGGAAAAAAAGTTTATCCCAGAAAACTCCTTCACGCGGACGAAGCCGCGAGCAAAAGCTAATCTTTTATGACTTGCGCCAAGCCTAGCTTGGTTAAGTATAACGTATAATGAAAATAGATTCAATATAAATCGATACACTACTGATTTATAACAATAACGCATTGGCATATTATGGTACAAAAATAGTTAAGTTTTTTGTTCCCATTCAAATTACTACACTTGATACGTTCACAAACAAGCAGGGTTTTATAACTGTATCGGCTTATACTACATGTGTGCAAGATTTTTTCAAGAATAATAATCTCGTCATAGCCTATTAGTCGAATTAAAACCCTATTATATTAGCAAGAAGCCTCACCAAAAAAAATTTAATTTTAAAATAATTACCACATATGATTAATGGAATACTTTAGGAATATATAAGAATATACAATATATACTTTAGGAATACAGTCTAGTTTTTATGCTTGTATATTTTATAATTAGCTTTAATTTTGATTGTAATATGTTTTGCGACTTAATTTTATTAAAATAAAAAAATGGAGATTGGCATTTAATACATCCAGACCGCCTTGGTGGCGTAATTTTACTGCATGCGCGGTACGGCAGCGATCTGAGGTCTAAGTTCGGAGCCCAGGTCGAGCAAAGTGATATTTGGGTTTTTCTGCTCAGTATCAGCCCGGAGTCTGGAATTAGTACCCGATATGGCAAAAAGCTCCCCTATCACATCATGGGACAGAACACACTTGTCGAAAAGTGGGTGCATTATGATTTCTTATGTTTAGCGTGTTAGATATTTCAATTAAACTATTTTTCAGATTTTATCGCAGTTTTAATATTTTTCTTTTCTCCCGACGTTTCAAATATTTTCAACGCGGATATGCGTAGATCGGACCACCAACTTAAATTTTAAAAAGTGGTATAATTGTAAAATGTCGGTAGATATTGTAACTTTGACTTTACGGATGAACAACACCTCAGTCCCCCCCGTGATCATGGAGGCCGCAAAGTCTTGAAAATATGAAAAATTTATGCCTTGGTTGCGTCTCAGAATACCCATAACATCACGCATTTATCCCCGAAGGGGTATGCAGAGGCGCAACTAGGGCACCCACTTTTCGCCAAGTATGTTCCGTCCCATGATGTGATAGGGGGCGAGCCTATCGCCATATCGGGCACAAATTCCAGACTCCGGGCTGATACTGAGCAGAAAAACCCAAATATCACTTTGCCCGACCCGTGATTCGAGCCCAGGACCTCAGAGCGCTATTGTACCGGACATGCAATACAACTACGCCACCGAGGCAGTCGAATACCCCTCAGAATACCCCTCCTCCCCTTTTCCCAATCCCTCCTTCCTTCACTTTCCTTTCCCTTATTACATGGGGGGAGCGGGCTACGTATCAAATCGCGGAAACCCACTCCCCCCTGAAACCCACAGTGTACAACAAATTCTAACCATCACTAGGCGATGTGTCACCTGGTTGATGGCACTAAATAAAATAGGGGGGAGCGGGCTACGTATCAAATCGCGGAAACCCACTCCCCCTCGACACCCACAGGGTACCACAAATTCACTTTGCGAAACATTAGGGAAAAAAAAAAAAAAAAAAAAATACCCCTCAGAATACCCCTTGGAGATAAATGCGTGATATGATTTAATACATGCGGCTCAGTCACACTATTCTCACCCAACACCTTATTGCCATTTATTAAAGCTTGCTACTTCGAGTAATAACGCAAAGGAGCATGCTTATTAAAATCATTATATTGGTTGACAAATCATGATTCCTGTGCAATGGTAACGCTTCTGCCTACCCCTAACACCTTATGTAAGACATTCTCTATAGACAACGTACCAGCCAAGCAAACCGCCACAAACAAACAACAACAGCAAATGTTTGCGCCGGAAATCGAACTCATGCCGTGTCATTCGAAGGCCATTTAGTTAAATTGATCTGAATCAAGTTAATAGGCCGTGGTAACAGCCATTCTACGTATAATAAGTCAATATAAACATTGAAATAAAACTATTTTACGGATTTTATCACGATTTTTTATATTTTTATTTAGGGTTCAATTTACAGGCCCAACTAACGTGTTCAAATAAATCAAACTGATAGGTCTCTCATATGTGGAAGTCCGCCTGTGTAAGTACCACAACAATATCTATTTCTCCCGCCACGCAGCAGTGTGTAGTCACTGTTGTGTTCCGGTTTGAAGAACATTGTAGCTATGACTAGACATAATAAGTCATAACATCTCATGTCTCAGGATAACAAGCGCAGGGGGATACCAAATAATACTTTGTAATTCAAGGTGTTGATGTTTCTACTGTTTATGGGCGGTTGTATCGCTTACCATCACGCGAACGGCAAGCTAGTCTCGTCACTGGAAGCAATAAAGAAAGCCTAGTTACTATGAAAATAACAATTGCATATTGCATACCGAAAAAAATACACCCAGACTCTAATAATAACTTCAAACACCTACAGAATAATGTTTTCAAATTTCAAAGAGAATTTTGAAAAACATCGCGTATAAAGAGCGTTGTGTATCGTTTGAAACGCGTTGTCCCGGAGTAAGGCTATTGTGGCGGGACGCCTACCGCGACCATCAAAATATAACGTAGGGTCTGCAAAACAATCAAGCCGGCATAATTGTTTCGACTGGCGAGGATAATCATCTGTCAACGCTCTATCTGGACTCTTGATTATTCTGTGTTGCTGTTCAGGCCGCGCCTTCTAATAGCCTCATTTCAGTCGCCTATTATATGCAGATGATATGGTGGAATTCTTTAAATGCCCCTATACTACAGACTGGACTCTACTCCACTTACCATTAGGTGGAGATAATTTAGTAATATCGGTATGTAAAAAATGGCTGTTGTTCTTTTTTTCATTTAATGTCGAGACGAACTTGCGGGTCGCCTGATGGTAAACGATACGACCGCCCATGAACAGTAGAAACACCATCCAACACCTCGAATTACAAAGTTCACTAGTTTAAAATGCCTCGATGGGGTTATTGCGGTATGATTGCTGTCCTGAGGTGTTGGATTCCCTGGATTGGGTATGCTTTTCTGTTCAATATCAGCCTGGAGGTTAAAAATGTCTGATATGGCGATATCTTCGCTGCCATCATGAACGGAATATACATGTCGAAATTGACAGTGAAAACTACCTCTGCCCCTAAAAAGGGGAAAATAATTGAAGGTATATACCGCCTTTGTCCAGTAACAAACCACATATTCAATTCTTGACTAACAGAATAGTAAGAGTGTTGAACAACCTCTAACAGGATGTAGTTGCAGCAGAAAATGTGAACAAATTTGACAAATATATTGCTGGGAAGTGAAACCGGAATCGAAAATTACAGGATACAGGCATATCAGTTAAATAAACTGTCTGCCTGATAACAAACAAATAATAAATAATAATAATATACATACATACGTAGCGCAACGTCGAACATCAACCCACAAGGTGGAAAGATGACCTCATAAAAGTCGCAGGTCGATGTGGGCCGCTTCCAATAGGTCGATCTGTTAATCTTTAGGAGAGGCCCATGTTCAGCAGTGGACATCCTGCGGCTGATGATGATACATAAGTATGTAAAGCGATGCTGTACACATATTAATTTGATAATACATATTAATTTGATTATACAAACAAATTAATATATGTGCATATATATAGGGTGACACGAAGGTAGTAACTATATCTTGAAAACAGAAGCGATAGCTTGCGATCTCTCTTACAATAAATGGGATATCCAGAAACCCTGATAAAAATATGTATTCTCGTCCAGAAATGTTGTTCAAAAACTTAAGCTTGCTTTGAACAATGTGTAACTTTTTACGCCACCAGTACACACAGTAATATAGAATAAAAAAACTAGTGCAAGGAAGAAAAGTGGGTGCTTTTCCTGTATTTTCTGCAAGAAGTTGCTTGAGAGTTTAATCATGCGCTAGATAAGCAGGTCGGCGGTAGGGTTGTCACTTTAATAAAAATATTTGCATATTTCATTTCACCAAAATAGTGTGGATATTTTCGGTTTTAAAACCCTGTAAATTCGTGGTCCCTTTTTTATTATGTTCAATAGCGAATGTAGATTGCGAATCGTGAGTTAGTGTGATGTTTAAATCCATACTAATATATAACTCTGAAGAGTTTGTTTATTAAAACGTGCTAATCTCAGGAACTATTAAACCAAATTAGATTTTTTTTTTAGTGATAGCTACGTTACTCCTGCGTGCTAAAGGCTATTTTTTATCACAGGAAAATATTTATCCCGTAACGTTTTTTCATGCTCACGGGGCCGCATGCAAAAGTTAGTTAACAGAGGCATTGAATTTCTAGAACTTTATACCTGCATACTAGAAATCCCGAGGCACCACAATAACTATTACGAATACATCTTTAATATTACAAATTATAAATTACCATTCGAATTGATAAATTACTTTGACATTATAAATATTTCTCTACGGAACGATCTATTTTTTCCAAATAATTTATATCACACTGTTAATATTATATAAAAGATATCACAAATTACAAAGGTTTTCATCCGGTTTAATTAATTACATTAATTTTATTTTATTTTAATTTTACATTAATTCCATATATTTCAATCGGTAATGGGCTATATTCTTGGAAAGAGTGAAATTTTCCTAAAAGACACCTTTACCTTTTTTATGGACATACATAAATAATATTTTATAGTATATATTTAAAGGTTTCTACGTAAAACCAGTATGGCATTAAATAACCCTTCGCCACTAACACAATTTTAATAAACAATATTATGTGGAGCGCCAACCTTGAATATTTTCGGTGGCAGCCCATCCGAGCCTTTTGTGTACCGTGGCAATTCAATTTAGTGATAAGGGATAAGTGAAGGGCTTTTATCGATAAATACATAGAGAAAGTAGCCATCGATAGATAAACAGGTCGATAGTATTGAAAATCGATAAAGCTAGAGATTTCAAATCAAAGTGTAACCTTTGGAATATTGAATGTTGAACGTTGTTTTGGGTATGATAATTGTGAAAGGTTAAACACGTATTTCCACGGTTATTGTTGTAGAGCCTTTTAGTAGTAGAGACTAGTTCTCAGCAGTGGGATAGTATAAAATAGAACTGATATTTTTATACAGGGTTTTAAAATTGCATTACTAATTGAAACATACTTAGGTTCTTGAAATGTAAAATTAAAAAAATATAAGTTTCGAACAAAATCAGTATCAACAGATATTTTAATTTTACACGATTTGATACCACTGTTACTCTAAGAAAATTCATCGCAACGGTAACATCACACTTACAGTCAGAAATTGCACACGCCACAAAATAATTTACTTGCACCAACTTAATTTCACAATAGTAAAACCATATTTTGTAAGCTAGTTGCCATTTCATATCTCATGGAAGAAAGCATCGGCAGGGTATCATAAAGATTGAAAAAAGGAGCTTATTTCGATCAGAATATAATTCAAAATTCAACAAGTCATAGAAGTTTAGGATCCGTGATAATAACTAAACAGGGAACCCGTTAGCTTGTCCACATACTTTCTGGTAAAATGCTATAGCTAATTCTTATGGCTGCATTCCGTACCAATGAGTCCATTCTATGACCTCAAAATCGGAATCAGCCACCATCTTTTTGCATCGTGTATTGGAGTTTTTGGGCCACATAGCCAGAAAGGTCATAACCTCGAACAATTGATGTTTACTGGCAAAGTCGAGGCCAAGTCCGAGAGGCAGTAATCCTATCAGATAATTGAACCAAATCCACTCCACGCTTAGCACCAAACTTCATGTTGCGCTATACGATGCCAAAGAAATTAATATGTGAGCGTTCCTCTGCCAAACAATACCTATAGCTATAGAATACCTTCAGGTGAACGGCAAGCCCGTGTCATCATTCAAAGCAATAAAAAAACAGGTAACGCAACGTTCAACATCTGAACTAAAATGGCAAACAAAACGTCACTGTTATAACTTATTTATTCACTTGAACAACAAATAATTTTACTTATTTGACTAAAATTTTTTATTTACATCCAGGTTTGCATTTAGACTCGCGTTTTTATATCATGAGCGCCACTACGGACACAACCACAAGCATCAATACTGATACCATCCTAAAATCAGTTTGAATGGATGATAGTGCAATTCAGTTGAACACGGTGAATATTCGGAACGCCAAATCTAGTACGTAGTACATATATTATATCGATGGCTAAAACTAATTACAGCCAGAATTCTAATCAAATCTCCTTTCATAGCCAAACTAACAGAAAACATCATAAATAATAACAGCAGGCCAGATGGCCTTAATAACCCGATAATTCATCAAACAAATAGTTTCAACGCAAAACGGTATTAATCCATGTGACCGAAGCTATCGACTAATCGGTAAACAATCTAAATGTACAAACCTATTTGATATCGATAAAACAACATCACTACATGGCGGCTATCGTGTGCGATTAATATTTCGTAATGATAGGGTTGTGTTTATAATTTTGTATTGTCAAATATCGGCTTATTTTTTGTGTCTGTAGTGAGAATGAGATTTAACTGTCGTTTCGAACAAAATTTTTTACCTGAAAGGGTAGGCAGACATACCAGGGCACTGACTTTGCGCTGTGTTCCATCCCATAATTAAAAGGGGCATGCCTAACGCCATACCCCGCACAGATTCCAATATCTTTTTGGTCTGCCAACTCCATCTCTGCCCAATGAAAAATGTGATTTTTTTTGCCGCTGCATAAATATTTAAATTTGTATGCTGTAGTTCCTATAATTGAAGAAGCACGTCACACAGTTCATAGTGAAAATGCTACACCATTGCTTTTATTATATGTCGAGCATACTTCGTTGGAGATCCTTAGAAAAATAAACAAACACGTTTTTATGAATATACGCATTTATATTGTTTGAAACGATCTCAGGTTATTTTTATTGCACCTTAAATGTAATATGATCCAATTTATTATACATTTTTCCTGCAGCTCTGCCCGACTAAGAAGTTTTTTCAAGACAAATCTAGCCTAAGACCCTCACGAGTAATGTAGCCTCCTATTAGTGATAAAAAAATCAAAATCGGTCTAGTAGTTCCAGATATTTGTGCGTAGAAACAAATTATTCAGCTTTATATATTAGTACAGATTAATTTAAGTTAGATACGAGATAATCCTAGTATTAGAAACAGACTATATTTTAGAGTAAGCCTGACCTGTCAAGCGTTTAAAAAGGCTTACGGGTTTAATCATGAAGGGCTTTGGAAAAGTATTTTTTGTAAAATATAATTTGAAACTATGAACAAGGCCTCAGAATCGATATTGGCAATGAAGATTTTATTGTATGAGTCGCATTTTTATATTACTAGATTTTGGGTTCAGAATATAATTTTTTCGCGAAATAAAATGCAAATGTATAAGTGAATCCAAGATATAATCTATCAAGGTTTCAATTTACATCCAAATCTGTTTATCGGTTTCTATGTTTACTACTAACAAACATTAAAACATCTTCACATTTTGCTGGCTCACTTTTACAAGGCCCATTGTTAATGTTTGTTTACGTCGGAAAAATTAAAAAAAAAACAAGTCATGGCCCCCTTTTATTTAATTTCGGGATTATTGGATTATTGTATTAAAAACTAACATAAGATTATGTAATATATACTAATTCAAGTTGTGCAAAAATAGACCTTGTAATAGTGCGCCAGCGCTTTACCAGAACATAAACCATGCAAGACTAAATTTAATAAGTAAATGTAACTAACTCCATTTACCGGCTAGTGTGAAATTAGTTAAAAATGAACGTAAACTTCGCCGAAATTCATGCAAAATTAATCCATATAATCTGTCAGCCCTAATTGTTTGCTACTATGGCGGCCGCAAGCGTTTTAGTGAAGTGAACTGAACTTAATGGGATTTTTGTCCACACCCGTCGCTCGACCGCGCTTAGATTGTATTTTGATAATATTAAATACATTATCACGATCAATTATCGTCATGATTTTAAGTTTAGACCTTGGGGTTTGACTATTTCAATAACAGAAAAAATGCGTCGATGCTGCCAGTGTTTAACACTTAGAAATTTAACGCTTACAATAACACTTCAAGTTATAGTTAATAAAAGTTACAAGACGCAACTCTTTTCGTAAAAGTGCGATATCAGATGAGACGCTGTCAAATTCAACATCTTGAGATAGTCCCTATTACGTAAATGCATATTAACAGCAACCCAAATGATATCTTAAACCACAGTATATAAAGGGTTTTCATAAATATGATTTATTTAACAGCGCCAACTCAGTTGAGTACAAGCTCTTAATAAACAGTTTGAACTTGGTTTATCAAATAATACAATATAGTTATTAAATATCTACTTAAGATGTTACTCAAAGAGGAGATTGAGTTATTGATATGGCTCTGAGTCACAAATTGCAAGTAAAAGAATCTCATTTCTCGTTAGATATCAAATAATACAATATATTAAATGCCTACTTGAATATACTCAAAGATGAGATTGAGTTATTAATACGGCCCTGGGCCACACGTCGCAAATAATAGAATCTCATTTTTATCAAACTTAAGGATTAACTAGCAGCACCAAATCTTCGGTCTATGACTATTACATCTATGTAGGAATATACTTATAAACAAAACGATCATTTACTTTCACTCTCTCACTCCCATTCTCTCTCACAAGATGACGCGACGACGCAATTACACACGGGAGCAACGAATTTGTAATAACGATTAATAAAGAATAAGGAAGTATGGATATACAAAAAAAAATTTCATTGTTGAGCCTCTACAATTTTTTAGGAGAATTTAGTTTAGAAATCCAATACTACATTTATAAATCTACAAACTGTAAATAAAAATATATTTTAGCGGGAGAAATGAACATATTTTTAGACCACAAACAATAAATAACAGTTTATAACATTAATATCAAAACCGTATTTGTAATGTAGAATGTATCTGTATTTCAAACTAACACAATAACTCAAATTCAAACACATTTCATAACAAAACAATCATTGTCACAATATATAAAAACGCGAATAACTTATTTATATATGGAGAGACAGTTGCATTGTTTTTTTGTTCATACGTCGTAATCGGCGGATGTAGCACCGAATTCTGGCTTTAGAGATCAAGCTACGATAGTATGGAAACAAACTTGTTAACTAGGTCTTGCTATCTCCACTTTAAAATCTCTCATGATATCAAAGTATTACTAAGGCCCTGTTAGTGTCTTTTAGAACTTTAATTAAAAACATGGGTACCTATTGCCTGTTTTTTTTTCGGACACGGTATATATTGCCATGCTAAGACCAAAAACGGTATCTCAAAAAAAAAAATCTTTATTTTTATGTCGTGAGATAGCTTAAAGAAATACCCATCCAATAAACTTACCTAAATAACGGTACCTTGTTTAGAACTTGTTAAAAAAAAACTTAAAAGATATTCTCTATCTCAGTTACAGTTTTACACACAAATCTATATTTATCAAAACTTCGATTATCTCGAAATAAGGTTTCCCTGACATACCGCTTTTGCGCTTAGCGCGGCAGTATAGGGCCGTAGTAGAATATTTTATATCAGCCGGGATATCGACTATTGAACGCAAGATGTTAAAACCCGCCATAGTGGCCCACAAGTGTCGCGTTCTGGGATCAGCCTGTGTATAACCGGTTCCAATAGGCCGGCATAATTGTGTTGACTGTCAAGGGGTAATCATCTCTCGTATTCGACAGTTCTCGTAGTCAGATGCAGTGAGGTCACTTTGTCATATCCGCATAAGAAAAACATACTCCACTACAACTGATGGTAAATTTAAGATCCAAATGGAGTGTCGACTGACGATAGATGATGACACCGCGCCATACACAATTATGCCGGCCTGTTTAATTGATTAAAAAATCTTTTATCTCAAGTTAAAATGCAGTGGAATGCCATTATTTTGCTATTTTACGAACGTGTCGCTTACTGTCAGACAAGTGACTTACTCATCTCGTCATACAGTTATAACCGAGTAAGTAACTCGTCCAATAACCGCATCAACTGTTATAAATAAAGCTTCTTTCGCAGCAGTTTGTATGAGTCGAAACCAAAACTAGATACAAAAGACGTCTCCGTTAATCAAACGTGTAACCCAAATTGGTACAAAAAGAACATAAAAGTACAATTTGTAGCAAGCTATCGTGTGTGATGATATCCGGTCGTTATCAAAATTACTCTTCAGATTAGAGGTTACGTGTGACTTAGAATTGGAGTGTCATAATTATACTACGCAAAATTTGTGTTTGTCTACCGACCACCGTAGAGCACTCCTGGATTTGTAAATAGGCCGTATAGGCCGGGACATAGGCGGCAGCCTCTTCGGGGCGATATATTTCAGACGCTCACTCAATCTAATTAATCATTCGTTTATTTAACTGTAGTGCATTCCATAATATAAAAAATGGAAAATTATTAAGTATTTTAGAAACCTACATACATAAACCAACCTACATGGGGCGGGGGAAATAAAGTGGCCTACATTCATTAAAAATATAAATCCGGCACTGCTGTGGAGGGTCAACTCTAAGGGCCAAGGACATCTGTGCATATGGAGTAAAGGAGAAAGATTTTTCAAATAATGATTTATGTTTACACGAATGTTAGACATCGAAATAATACTGTTATACGGATTTTATCATGGGGTTTTTATATTCTTATTAACGACAGCTGGAATTAACACTACGCAAATTTTAAAATGTCGACTTTATAGGAGAGACGTTTAAAATAAAAAATAAGATACATTTTATAATAGAGCTTTCTTAATGAGCGCTTTGTGTAATTAAAGAATTCTTCATTTTATAGCAAATAAATATATTTTGTAAGCTTATCTATCTATCTATACTTATAATAAATCTGTAAAGAGGTCATTTCTGTACATGAAATATATTTCCAAAATAACAATCAGGGGGTGATTAGGAATCGATACTGATGCCAAAAATGCAATTAGTAAAATTTTTGTCTGTCTGTCTGTATAACCGTTATAGAAACAAAAACTACTCGACGGATTTTAACGAAACTTGGTACAATTATTTTTCATACTCCTGAGCTGGTTATAGTATACTTTTTATCACGCTACAATTAATAGGAGCAGAGCAGTGAAGGGAAATGTTGGGAAAACGGGAGAAGTTACTCCATTTTTTAAGCTTCCGTCGCGTGTGCAACCTTAATGATTAAAGCTACACAGAAATCATCTATGACGGAAATGTTCTCCTTAAAATTATATAAAAAATATCCCACGACAGCATATGTCTATCGTTTATGGTTGACTCACAATAACACGTGTAACTCCCGATAGCTTAGCAGTTCGCTCAGCTTTCTCATAATATTTGTCTACTCTTACGTTTATAACACTCTCAGTCATCCCTAATTAAAAAAGTTAACATTATTAAATATTCCATAAAAAAGAATCATAGAAGTCGGTATAGAAACACCAAAGTTATACATGAAATACGCTAATAATAAGCCATCACGCGTGAATACTGAATCATGCTATATGCTTCCTTCGATTTCACCAGGATCTCATCATCAGACCCTGACCGGACAATCGGACCACCTGCATACCACCATACATTAAAAAAACATCCCGACTAATTGAGCACCTCCTCCATTTTTGAAGTCCGAAATCCATGCGGGCGAAGCTGCGGGCGGAAGCTAGTAAAGATAAAGAGATAACAATTTGCTTTCTAGCGGAAATAAGCCAAAAATCCACTTAGCGTAGTGTTAATTGCTGTCGAATTTTTTCCCGACATTTCGAAGACTATGCAGCCTTCAGAGTCACAAGGGTACTTCAATGGAAAAATGGTTTGTCGTACATCATATATGTAGTTCATCTTTGAAGTATCCAGTCATGAATAAATGGTAGTTTTTTGCCTATGTAAGTATTGCATAGTCTAAGCAAGGAACATAAGATCTCCGGATACAAATTCTAAATTATATTATTTTTAATTCGTACACAACAAAGTGATCCAACTTCACCTGATGATAAGTGGCGTGGAGTCTAGTAACATGTCGACTGACGAGAGCTGATTACCTCTCTACAGTCGATACAATTATGCCGGCCTATTGGAACCCGATATACACAGGCTGATCCCGAATTGCGTCACATTTACATATGTAAGGCCACTATGGCGGGTTTTAAACCTTGTGTGCGGTGGTCGCTATCCATGTAGATATAAAATATATCCTACTACCAGCAAACAATTTACATAGTTTAGAACTCCCAATTTCGCATAATCCAGATATTTTTTGCATTCGCCTCTAAAAATATATATTTGTTGGCCTTGTTAGAATTCACAAACCGTTCAGTTATGATTTAATAACAAACTTTATCACGTTGATAATAGCTAATTAGATTTAATTAAAATAATGTTTAATTATTAACAATCAGTTATTATATGTTCATGGTCGGTAACAGAAGTATTTTTTTTTCTAATATCCATATCACAGACAATAAATGAATATTAAATATTTTAATTATATTTGAAGATGTAAAAGCCATATTATTTGAAAATCTGGAAATTAGAACACGTATTTCAAAAACCTAAAAAAGAAAATAAACGACTGTGGAATAATACGTGGACTGACTAAAAGTGTTAAACGCAAATATGGATGGCAATATCACAATGGAAATTAACAATACGACTGATATAAATTTCGACAATGAAACGACTTCAGACGATAATGATACAGAAAGACGTTTTCTAGAAGACCGCATTAAAGAGTTCTATGAAAGGAATGTAAGCTACATAGGAAATGATATAACAAAGCGAGACGAAGATATAATTACAATATTTTTCCGACTTGCACCGGTGGGAATTATATTTTTATTCTTCCTAATCTATGTTTACAGAAACAGAGAAGGTTTAAAAGAATTAAAAAATTACATAGCAATACAACATTTATTATCAGGTTTGCTGCGTGAATCGTGTGTTATTTATTACGATTTAGACCTAGGTTGTGGCGAAAAAGAAGTGACGGAAGCAACATATTCATGTCTAGATCTTGTTATTTGTCTATCTACATTATGTTTGTCAGGTGTGGTGTTTTTAAAATTATTCTTCTTTCCAAGTGGTGAATCTTTGTACAACAAGAAAGATATATCTATATTTTCAACTGTTTCTGTGACTATTTTAGAATTATCTGAACAAGTGTTTGCTTTATTTGATTACAATGATAGGAATTTACCAGGAGCATTGAGATTTACATCGATTCTCTTTATAATGTCAGTGCCTGTTGTGATTTGTTTATTGATATTTTCAACTTTATTTTTTAAATCATCTGAAATACCGAAAAAGGAGGCTGTTTTCTATGCAGTCCATTTATTTGTCTTTATATCGAGTGATTTATTGTTGGTTGCGAGCAATTTAGAAATGAAAAACTATGGTAATGTTATGGAATATTTTCAAATATTGATGTATGTGCGGTTAGTTGTAGAAATGGTGTGGTATGTAATCAGTAACAGTTGGATAAGGAAATTGTAATATTAAATAAATGTATTCTGATTATATTTCTTTTATTAGTAGTCACATGAAATATACGAGTGCCATCATGATAATAATTTTAATATAATTAATTTAGAAATGTTCTTTGTCAGAAATAAATGCAATACCCGTCGAATGGTTTTGATTGAAATTCCATACGCAGATAATATATCGAATGCAAAAAAAATCTCTAAAAAGTACTCCATGGGCCTTTTAACGAAATGACATTCCGCGAGACGAACCGCGAACAAAAGCCGGTCACTACATCTATCTTAAAGATATAGACAAATTAGAAAACATGGTAGACATCTAAACCCTATCAGTAATAGAGGAGATCCGTATCCACCATTGGAATAATATAATATTAGCATTTCTAATTAGATTACATTAGTAATCAGAGCTGATATAACATGAGTAAATACATCTTTTACAAAATGAATTTAAAGCTTCATAATATCTCTTTAATCCATATTATTTAATCTCATGTAAATGTTTTTTAATATTGCACGCACATTAAGAGACGGGCGTTTAATTAATATCGTTGAAATGTGTGCATCGCATAATTGATTATTGGAAAAGCACGTATTCGAATGTTTGTTGGCGAGGAACAATGGATGTGTTGTGCCGGCTTTGTTGAATGGAAATATTGGAATTTGGACACAAATCCCTTTGTATGAAACGGAGTGAAGTTAAAATGTGACTGATTGATGTATAATGATTTCTTATGTTTACACGAATGTTAGACATTAAATTAAACTATTTTAAGGATTTTATCGCGGTTTTCGAACGTCGGAATAAAAATAAATGATTAAAATCGCGATAAAATCCGAAAAATAGTTTTATTTTAGTGAATGACGTATGTAGCTTAGATTAATAAAGAGCTAAAATACTACAAATGGCAAATTTTAATTAACTATCCATCTAATCTCGGATCGGGAAGTGATATTTATGTTTTAGTATCAGCCCGGTGTCTAGAATTTGTGCCCGATATGGCGATAGGCTCGCTCTATCACATCATGGGAACACACTTGGCGAAAATGGGTACCCTGGTTGCGCCTCTGCATATCCCTTCGGGGATAAATGCGTGATGTATGTGTGTTCTAATTAACTATCTTAACCTATCCTAACCTAACCTAACGACCCGTTAATGGTAAAATTAAGCCATTCAAAATTAGTTAGTAAACATGTCAAACTTTATTCTGATTGGTCCATTTTTGCCATGAATCCGCCGGTAGTGGGTAAGATGATGTCCTCAACGACGTATCCGTCGACGGCGACTCTTACTGTCTTCTTAGAGATCGAATAGGGCTGGAGAGTCCGATTTTTGTCTTGAAAGTCCGGTCACATGTGGCGCAATATAGTTGTCCTGAGAGATTATAAGTGTAGTTGTAGGCGACCTGAAGGCGGGTTTTGCGATGTCCACGCTTTTAGTCAAGTTCTACCAACCGGGCAGACTCGAAAGCGTCTGTACTGACTTGGATAGTTCTTAAGAAGATAAGAATCGATCTTAGCGCACCTTGATTCATGTACTAGATTTTTTATTTGCTAATTAAATTCGATATTTCTAATCGCTGTATTCTACGTATGGAATGTGAATAAAAAAAGGACAGGATACAATAAAGGTCAAGAAACTAAAATTTCAATTTTCAAGGCATCACGGTGTTAAAGCAAAAAGGCGATATAACATGCAGTAGGTATAATGCAGTCGGTAACAGCGGTATATTACTGACCCACTGCTAGCTTCTCCTGGTCATAGGGTTTGCACACTTAGTACGGGTTGGCACACTTCACATTCGAAATTCTTATATAGATCTTATAAATATTCGTTTCTTCACGATATTTTGAGATTCTTCCAGTTCCGCGCTTATCCATATCTGCTCTTGATACACCTTACAAACGTTCGTGCAATTAAAAACATCCTCTAAATTAAAGCTCATAAAACTCTCAGTCGTATGAAAACTAAAATCCATGACAAAATTTTCTACTACATAACTGTTAATTTCGTCTCAACTTGTTTGGGTTTAGTAAATTTATAACTATTGCTACAAATTCCAGCAAATTAATCCAGCTATTTGTGAATTACAATCAAAATAAACGGATTAAGGTTGTTAATTGTTTGTGGTATGATTGATCATAACTATAGAGACTGGTTTAGAAACACAATGTCTGACCTTTTTTGGTTACACCTACGCGAATTCTGTACATTTGAGACGATAGACGTATGGACATTCTCTGCGGTTTATATCTTTTATTCAATAAGAGCTAATTTTGTCCTCGAAGAGCTCTGACCACACTATCTATCCACACTCCGATTTTACGATACGGATTTACGATAATCAACCCTATAAACATGGTCGATCATCATAAAATATGTCATAATACTCCTCTTACTAATTATGTAGTAGGGTTACTTTCCCGTGAATACATATTAAGCCTTATATTAGTAAGAATTAGATAAGATAAGCCCATTTAAATTTCAAATATGGATATCCATTTCCGAATAAAAAATCACATCCATGCAATCCGCGCAGCTGCGCCGGCGCCGACGCGACGCGAACGAAACCGTTAATACACACGCTCGTTTTAAACCAAGGAGCAGGAAGCGAGATATCTACGGGGTTTTAAAATGTGAAGCTATGAGTAGGTTTGGTGTTTTGAGTGTATTTTATGGTGTCGGTTTCTGATTCAGGGAAAACTTCTAGTACCTCAGAGATTTAGTTGGCATAATAGATGAAATTAAAAGCTTAGCTTTGGCTATTAATCAACAAACAACATCTCAAATGATAACTTAAGTCACACACACGGATTTGGCAAATTAGTTTTGTTTATACGACGCTGCATCGGGTGAGAACATGCTTTTAAATGACATCTCAAGCTTGGGTTATTAAATAGTTCAAAACACCAAATTTCTACTTAAGATCCAGCTAAAAGGTGAAGCTGATTCCTTAATACTGCCTTTAATTCCCAACACGCAGTTTTAAATATTATGTCAACGTATCTAGAAGTAGAAATACAATGCAACTTTTAGCTGTAACATGCAATTTTAGACACTATATCAACGTATCTAGAAATAGAAATAGAATGCAACATTTAGTCGTAACATCATGTCTAATCTCGTGGTACTAAGATATTTGAATAAATAATACCCACCATTTCAAGACTATGACGACGTTAATGCGCATTATCTGACCCTTTGACCATAAACGTAGCTTTTGTCATACAAAGGGTTTTGTAACATTACCAAAAACAGCCCTTTGAACGGTCCGAGATCTTAGATATTTTTTACTTACATTATTGCTTTCTTGTGGCATGGTTCTAAATGATAGTTTAAACGATTAATCCCTTTATATCATTAACGTATATTCTATAGACACGAACGCCCATATTAACTATTTGTTCAAAATTTGAACTGAAATGGCAACCAAAACGTCACTGTTATAACCTCTTTATTCTCTAGAACAATAACTAATTTTACTTATTTGACTTATTTTAATTTTATTTATTTTTTATTCAAATCCAGGTTTACACTTAGACTCGAATTCTTATATCATGAGCTACTTCGTACACAACCACAAGCTGTCAATATTGACCATACTAAAGTCCGAATGAATGGATTGCAGTTCAATTCAGTTGAACACAGTAAATGTTCGGAACGCCAAATCTAGTACATAGTACATATATATCGATGCCTTATATACTTAGTCTGGCCATAAATACTGTTACACTTAATTATAAAAAAATATTACATTTGAATTTCGAATCTGTCATTTTTATACGATTGTTCATTGTGTTTTCTCATTTTGGCGCCAATACATTGTAAAATATTTTGCGATATTAAAATGGTGTGGGGTGATAAAGAGAACCGAATCGCTGTGATAGCATTACACAAAGTAGGTATGGAGCCAAATGCAATTTTTAAAACTCTCCATACACTTGGTATTAGTAAAATGTTTGTGTACCGGGCTATTAATAGGTACAATGAGACCTCCTCTGTTTGTGACAGAAAAGATCTGGCCGTCCACGTAGTGTTCGTACGAAAAAGGTGGTCAAAGCAGTAAGGGAAAGAATTCGAAGAAATCCTGTCCGAAAGCAAAAGATTTTATCTCGGGAAATGAAGATAGCACCTAGAACCATGTCGCGTATTTTAAAAGATGACTTAGGACTTGCAGCCTATAAGAGACGCACTGGCCATTTCTTAACTGATAATTTAAAGAAGAATAGGGTGGTAAAATCGAAACAACTACTGAAGCGGTACGCAAAGGGAGGTCACAGAAAAATTTTGTTTACGGATGAGAAAATTTTTACAATTGAGCAACATTTTAACAAACAAAATGACCGTATTTATGCTCAAAGCTCTAAGGAAGCTTCCCAATTAGTCGACAGAGTGCAACGTGGACATTATCCGACTTCAGTGATGGTTTGGTGGGGTGTTAGCTATGAAGGAGTGACTGAGCCATATTTTTGTGAAAAAGGTATCAAAACATCGGCACAAGTGTATCAAGATACCATTCTTGAGAAGGTAGTTAAGCCCCTTAACATCACCATGTTCAATAACCAAGTATGGTCCTTCCAGCAAGACTCGGCGCCGGGTCATAAAGCTCGGTCCACGCAGTCTTGGTTGGAATCGAACGTTTCGGACTTCATCAGAGCTGAAGACTGGCCGTCGTCTAGTCCCGATCTTAATCCGCTGGATTATGATTTGTGGTCAGTTTTAGAGAGTACAGCTTGCTCTAAACGCCATGATAATTTGGAGTCCCTAAAACAATCTATACGATTGGCAGTGAAGAATTTTCCCATGGAAAGAGTGCGTGCTTCTATTGATAACTGGCCTCATCGTTTAAAGGACTGTATTGCAGCCAATGGAGACCACTTCGAATAAGCTTTTTATATTTTTAATTGTTTTATATTTATGTATTAAACTGACACACTGTAAAAGTAATAAATGTTATTTGCAGTTAACAATTTTCTTTTTTCTTTATTACAATATTTATGGCAAGACTAGGTAAATATTGTATCCGTGTGTATTTTGTTTGTGTCGTTGTTAAATGACATTTGTGCCGCGCCATCAGGCTGTGGAATGGTTTGGCCAGTGTAGCGGTTGTATGCGACTGTACCGGTGTAGTTAACCTGTATGTGTAGAATATAAGTGTCAGTTGCGCTAGGCTAAGGACACTCTATGTACAACCGTCGAGTACAATAAACGTGTTATGCAACTCCGTGTTTTCATTGAATGGTCACCCCCGCGTACTACTACTCCTTACACCAGCATACGTGTTCCATCCTTCCTATAACTTGGGGTCCTTCAAGCGGAGCATGAGAAAGCAATTATGCATGCCGGCATGACTGTGCCGACCTCCAGAGATGCTTGTATCTTTGGCTGGTCGGCACCTTTTTTGGCCTTTACTTCGCTTAACATCAGGTGCAGTGAAGCCACATCGCCAAGCTACAATAATAAAAAAAATTACCATCAAAGGAAGCGAGACAAAGTTCTATGACGGATGTATTCAGTTTATTAAGGTTATTATTGTTTAAACCGAAATTAGAGAAAAGACTTTGCACATATTATACTTGAATTCACATTTAATAGAGAAAGCAAACTAGTCCGTTCCGAATATTTTCGTGTCATAATTTGACAAAGAGTTCTATCAACGTTTTAATATTGCAACTATGCAGTCTTAATTGCTTATTCTTCATTATTACTGATGGTGTCAAGTCATACTTATAATAATATGCAATTATATTTTTCCACATTTAATTCTACTACAATGACTTTCCATATAATATTAGAAATTGCGTAATACCATCTAGAAAGAATTTAAAAACGAAACTATAAAAAAGACCTGCTCAAATACAATTTAAAAACGTATTTACAGTAACTAAAAGTCGGTCAACCGTTTTTTAATCAACCGGTTAAACTCGAAACTGAATTTTAAAATAAGTATTCAATAAGTCATCGAAGAGACCGCTCGTAAGTTGGAAACATTCTGCGAGGAATAATGAGAAAAACTTGTAATTTATTGCATTTAAGAATTTTTCTTCGGTTCGTATTTAGTTTTAAATGGATTTTAGCGATGTCTTCGATGTTTAGTAAAATCAAATATTAATTAATGGTAGGATATATTTTATATCCGCTCGGATTAAGACCGTAAACAAGGTGTTAACACCCGCCATAGTGGCGTGTGTGTCACGTTCTAGGATCAGCCAGTGTATATCTGGTTCTGTTGTAGAATGTAACCTTTGTTGTGACCAATATTTTTTTATGAGTTCTATTTTTGTAAATATTTAAATGTTGTTGTTTGCGTAGTTACATTTTTACTCTGAAATAAACACTAGTGTGAATAAACGCTCGTGCCAATACCAATTACTTACAACAAGTTCCAACAGGCCGATATAATTGTGTCGACTGTAGGAGTTATCATCTCTCGTCAGTCGACATTCTATGAACCCCGCTCCACTTACCATCAGGTGTAGAGGGGTCACTTGTTCGAGCCTTTAAAAAAAATCGAATTATAGTCTTGATGGCAAAGTTGTATGAGTATACGTTATGACTAGGGATTGCAATCCGGTACAAACTTAAATCCGGCCGGATTCAGCCGGAATCACGAAAATTCCGCCGGATCCGGCCGGATGCGGATTGGTATTTTAGGTGTTCAACATAGCGCATATTTCTAACTTCATGGCATAATATAAGGAATAATCTACGGGGAAAAATTATTCCTTGACGCTTGAAAATTTGTTCAGATCGCAACATCGAGCGCCTCGGTTTTGCATACGCCGTGTTTTTTAGTACTTTCGCACGGTTTTGATAGAGAAATTAGGTTTTTCTTAATATATCGGAACCGGCCACCGGATCCGGTGATATTGTTGGATCCAGTAGGCAACGAAAACGTACCGGATCGGCCGGATTACCGGATCTGCCGGACCGGATTGCAATCCCTAGTTATGACTGTAGCACTGAGGTTTTAGGTTTCGATCCATTTCACAGCCAGATTGAGTCTCCTAAGTGTCAGGCCGGAGTCTTGTGCCCGCTAAATGACAACGATTTCATCCGCTATTACATGCGACCTAACAAGCTGATGAAATGCAGCTGAGGTATCTTTCTGCTTACTTCTGAAAGGAGAAAATAGCGTGATATTATTAATGCCAAGCAAAAAAGTAGCATTTTTTTATTCGGTATAAGTTACAAAACACAATTTCCACCATTAATATACCTTTGCTAAACTAAAATACTATCTAAAGCGATAATAGAACAAAATTCTTTTCCAGCTCATTTTATACTGGTTAGCTAACACAGGTAAATTCTCACTAATGATAATTGTAGCCTTTATCACAATGTACTAAGATTCATTTCACGGTTGGATATCGGAAAACCGTAGCTGGTTTGAAAATTTAAGTTTCATTCATTACGTTTCGTGTCAGGCCCGGTGAAAAATGATGTCGCGGTACCTTGCCTAAATGATGGAAAGGAACGATGAATGTTATAAAGAAGCATGCAGGTAAAATAAAATTTGTAAATAAATTATGATGTGCAAACATTTTGAAAGAAAAATCTTTTTCCTTTGTCAAAACGCTAGGTTTAATGATAAAGGAAGACATCGCGAGGAAACCTACATACATATCTATAAGTCAGCTATAAGTTTCAAAAGTATGTGAGATTTACCAACCCAAAATGTATAATAGTAAATTATATACAAGAGCCACATACAGCAATCAGTGTATGTATCTAGTTGTTATTTCGGCCATAGGTGGGACAGCATATCTTCTTCCTCTAGCCATCATGCAATCCAAATTTTACAAGTACGTTGCAGGAAGATTTGGTTTAATTTTTATGACCAGCCGACTGCCTGTTTTCAATCCCCGAAGGCAATTCTTGTGCGTTCGGTCGCCACACCCAATGCATGGAGGGATATGTGTCGCGGCCCTTGGCAAGCAGTTAAATGTGTATACCTCATGATTGCCAATTCACATTGAGGCCTATGAGGGCTCGCGAACATTCCCTGGCCTTCTCTCCGCCCATTAAAAGAGGTTTCCTTCTCCTTCCCCCACACTTCCTTCCCCAATCTCCTCTCAACTTTCCTCCAGGCCCCTGCAGTCGTTTAGCCGGGGGATTGCAGTATCCCATTCGCAGGTGACGTGGGGTCCGAAACAAAAAAACCCTCTGATGGAGAATATACTGAGCTTTATCATAAAAATGGTTCCTTTTTGCACGAACCGATCCAACCCCACATAATACACGATTAAACTTCCCTAATATGAAGTGTAACGTGACGACGTCTGATTATTTTTCAAACACCCCAAACGTCGATAATGTATATTTCGCAGTTTTATGTGTTTGTATTTTTGTTTGGTAGATTATGTAGTAGAAAAATCATTTTTTTATAAACGTGGGTAACATGGGGTAAGACCGGATCACGGAGTGAAATTTGTTTGTTGGTTTGCTGGTGGTAGGTCTCTCATATTTGACCGCCTGGCTAGGTACTAGCGGTATCTATTTCTGCCGCCAAGCAGCAGTGTGTAGTCACTGCTGTGTTCCGGTTTGAAGGACATTGTAGCCAGTGTAACTACTGGACATAATGAGACTTAATATCTCATGTCTCAGGATGGTGAGCGTAGTGGAATACCAAACAATACTTTGTAATTCAAGATGGTGGATGGTGTTTCTATTGTTTATGGGCGGTCGTATCGCTTACCATCAGGCGAACGGCAAGGTCGTCTCGTCATTCAAAGAAGAAAAAAAATATATTGCTGACATAATTTTATCATTTTATTAGTTTAATAGTATTGTATTTTTTAAACTGCACCTGATGGTAAGCGGAATGGAGCCCAGATATTGTGTTAGCTGCTGATTATCCCTTGCAAGTCGACATAATTATGCCGGCTTCTTTGAAACCAGACTGATGTCGGAACGCAACTCTTACGTGTACCACTATGATCGCTAACCTGGTGGATACAAATATAATTAGCCACAAACGTAGTTGGACTCATCAATATCTTCACAACGCTGACATAATTTACTATACTTTAATTGTAATCTTTGTCTAAAATAAACCCTATGAAGTAGGTATATTTTAGTGGAGAAAAAATTATGGTAAATATTGGAGTTTGCAACAATAGTTTCAAATTTTGACACGGCGGTTTCAAATTTTGAGTTTATTAAGCTACGTTTGTAGCTGACTACCACCTAGATTCTAGAATCACGAGGCAAAAACTAACCTGTCGAATAAGCGTGTGAAATTGTATCACCTCCGATTTCTAATGCTCTTTGATCACCTTTGTCTGCTGTCAGAAAGCTGTCTTCTATTTTTCAAATTTGATTTGAATTGTAAAATCGATACAGCCAATCACAACAAATTGGAATTGAATTGGAGTCTACATATAAATACAGACATATTGATAGACATGTGTTAATATTTACACATTCCAATTTCTTACTAATCGAAAATGTTTACTATATTGCTCGACTACCAAATGCTTGCGGTTTCGGTTGCTTTAAAAAATATATTTTGATTCTATCAACAATGAATTTAGAAGTAGGTGGAAATCATAATTGAAATGAAGGTGTGGAGTGGAATCTCTTCTTAACTCTTGGAAGACGTTTTTTGACTTTTCTGTAAGAATTATTACGAGACGAGCAACCCGTTAGCCTAATGGTAAATGTCAGTTCTGTGTTTCTACTGTTCATTAACAGGTATAGAGCAAAAGCACCATAACTTTGAATTAAAAACACTGCTCTCTTCACCTTGAGATTAGACGTAAAATACCAAGTAATTAAATTGGCTGTATCATTATCTTCAGCCTTTAGAAGTCCATTGATGAACACAAGCCTTCCCTAAACTTTTCTAGACCCGCCTGTAAATTCTTGCGATTTTTAGCAGATTTTCTGTCCACCTCGAAAAGCGTTCAACATCGTCACGTAGTGGTCTCCAATAGAGAACTTTTTATCTACCTACCTACAATGCTCTTCAAATTGGAACAAAACAGTATTTGCAATGCTACTTGGCGATCATCAACTGAAACTGTAGGGGGTTCTGGGATCTATTAGCTTGGATTTTGTTTTGAGTTTTGCTAAGAAAGGTAACGCTAGGAGATCGTCTGAAAAACTTAAGCTAAACTGTGTAGGTAATATGTATAAAACGTGTGTTGGTGCAACCCCACTTTGGGTTAAGAAAAGGGTAAACAAACACATAAAACTAACAACTTACATAAAATAAACGAAATGACCGACACTCCAATCGTCTATATCGAAATGTTTACACACAATGAATAGCCATTTGTTTTGATAAAACAATAATATGACAAATATATATTGAATCGTTCGATAACAGAGCAGACAGTGGTGTTGGACGTGCGAAAGTGTATAGTTCAATGTGATTGGGGCAATACAAATGTAAGTTTAATAGGAATATCTGGAACTTATTGGGACATAATTATTGTAATTCGTGGAAATTCGTGTGCAGAGAAATGTGTTACTTAGGAGCGATGCTTAGGAGCTATTTTTAATCGCCCAAAGTTATCCGTCAAGTAATTTATAACCTGATTTTTAGTGAAACTTTAGATAAACTCTATTCAGTGTAATTTTTTATTAGTTTATGTTGTAGTATATCCTGCGAATACTTTTAATTGATGAATAAAAATTTGTCATAAGTAAGCTAGTCAATAGAGGCAAGTCATTTCATAAAAAAATAATTTGAAGTTAATGTTATTTTTCGCGCTGTTAGTGAAATTTTCAGAAACGTACGATATCTTCATAATAATAACATTCATAAAAATATAATATAATCAAAGAATACCTTCTAAATCTATTGTTCAAATCTAATTATATCATAAACAATGAAAATAATTGAGAAGTAGGTGGATATCAAATTCTGTTCATGTATTCATTTCCTGAATAATATATTATGATGTATTGTTTTAATTTCCTGAATAAGTGGTGATCTTTTACCATCAGCTGCTTAAATTACGAATTTCTTTTCCTTCAGTGTAAAAAATAAAAATAACAGCACTCTGATAATATGATTAATCGCTTACTTGGTGAAAGCAAGCTTGAAATTTAGATAATCAAAATTGCAACTGGGTTTGTTTATATATCCACCAGCTTGTTTCACGCGTAATTTAGAACGTAAATTGATTTAATTGACTACAACTACACAGGAGTAGATTAGTTAGTAACTACCGTATCATCGATCATGTCAAACATGCTTATGTGGTAACTGGTTTTAAGGATTTCCGTCAACTTTACGTAGACATGAAATATTTATTAAAATAAATAAAGCTTACTTACACAATGGACCATGAAAACATAATTTACGTACTTTTTCCATTTTAAAAACTAAATTTTAGGTAGTATCAACAAGTCTTCAACTGGCAAGACTTTTAACTTATTCATTCAGACATTTTTTATTTCAGATGTCGAAAACAACGCTACTATTCCTCTTCATCATATCATCATCACAGTCAAACCCGGTGATGACACGACAGAGTCTACTCAAACAGATAAACAGAGACCACTTCTGCTCAAATCTACTTAATTTCAACAATTTCTACTACTCTTTAGAAGAGCAAAAGAACGTCAGCGGTATACCAGCTGACATGAACATCCATTGGAAGACTGGTAATGTATTCTTCACGCTAATAAGTGAAGAAATGAAAATGAGTCTTCAAGTACTACGACCGAGTGGTGAATTTGAAACGATAAAGGTCGCCGGTTTGGGTCAATCGACTACTGTCGATAACCTTAACGACGTTGTTTATTTGGCCACTGATAACGGAGTATACAAATACAAGGAAGACTCCTCTATAGAGCTATACACAGCTTTAGGAGAAGATGTAATGTATGTTGCGGTTAGTAACGATGGAAGTTCAATGTATATCGCGACGTGGCCTCAGAACAGAGTTCATAAGATCACAAATGACGGACAAAAGCAAGAAATGTTCTCCGCAATACCGAACGGTCATGGATTAACAGTAGATACGAGAAATAATATATATTTCGTAGCAACAAAGACATCGTATATACTAAAGAATGGATACAGCATTCCTATAAAGATTAAAGGTCTTCCAAGTGATAAAATGACTGGTGTGTTCGTCAGTAGATCTGATGAAGTGTACGCTATGGATGAGAATAGCAATTTATATGTAGTTGATTCAGAAAGTGCATCGGCAAGACATGTAGGGTCCTTCAGTGTCAGTGGAGTGAATTCTTTCGCTTTAGATTCAGCTGATAATGTTATGATTGGTATAAAAGGCGCCATTTTGAAGTTTAATGCGAATGAAAGAAACCCCTGTCCGGATTACCATAAGTAAAGGTTTTGATATTTCTGTGATTAACATATTTGTAATTGTAAATAAATGTTTTGTGTAATCTGCTATTTTTTATGTTGGAATTTGTGAACATAAATTGTTTAGGGTGTAATAATCAAACTATGTTGCACTTAAATTAATGCATGTACCTCTATAGGTTGCTATAAATAAGTGTTACTTATACTACTCAAAGTGTTCCGTTCAATAGAGGACTCTAAACGTTATTTTTCCTAAAAAATCTACCTATATAGGTTATTTACTATTAAAATAACTGGATTGAAATTTATTTAATTGATAGTACCAATGATGACATATTTATTAGGTAAGTACCCATTTCTAGGATCTAACCAATTGTAGCTGAAGTAGAGGCAGTTGTGATAAATAAGTTTAAATTGGCATTTTTCCATAAACATAGAAGATGGACTAGAAATAACCTGATACTTCGTAAAATGGATTATCTCACACTTTTTGTCAATATTCTCTAAAAAATTATGACTAGAAGGCGTTTCCGGTGATCAAAATGAAAATAAATTTACCTAAGAATAATATTTTTTTTTATTTTAGATTAAGCAAGAAGGGTAAGAGACACAGCAAACGGCGTAAAAATAAGAAACGTACTACTACTACTACATCGACCACAGAAGCCACTGAGGAAGAAGAAGAATAAAATTAACCTTAACAAAATAATTCTTGTGAAATGCAAACTAGTTAAAAATAATGTTTTACCGCCCTCTGTACATTTTTATATAAACTAAATTGGCACTGAAGAGATCTCTACTGCCATCTATTGGAATATCTTCAAACTGTATACTACTCTTATTTGAATAAAACTTTAATTATTGTAGATGGCGTATAAACGAAGTTGCATTTTGTTTAGTGTAAATAATAATACCATTAAATAAAATTACATTTTGTGAATAATAGTTATTTTAAATATTTGTAGATTATAAGTAATTATAAATATAAAATAAGTAAAGAATTTAATATGTAACGGATTTGTTAATCTTGTGTGTATTGAAACGTTGTATTGACAGTATTACTATACTAATAAATATTTCCAGTAATGAAGGGAAATTGTTATTCATCAAGTATCTAAATAAAATACAATGAATAAAATAAATAATAATTCAAAAGAGATAAATAAATAATATAGTCCAATCTCTTTAATGCTAATATTACCACTTAAACAACAATTATTACGAGATATGTTTTTGATGGGTTATATTTATGATATGAAATGAAATCGTCTATAATATAATAAATCATATAATAGTAGGGTCACGATATTGCTACATTGTTTCATTTCGAAATTAAATTTGGAATTATTTCGAAATTAACTGGCGTCGAGGAGACTGGAAACACGTGGACAGTTTCTAGGGTAAAATAATTTCATATGACAACACATAGTCTCGCAACTGCATTCCATTCTTTCCTGTCACTTCATTCATTTGATTTGTCAAATTGTCAAACGCGTCGGCGATGTGTCAGTGAGTGATCGTTGCATAGTGATGTTATTTGTATCGTAAATGTTGTGCTGGAGTGCGATAATGAGAAAACACATGCCCCACTGCATAATTATAAAGTGATGAAAGTGTTTTGATTTAAATGTCGTGTTAAAAAAACGTTGTTTTCATTTGTATGTCATCGGAGTTCACAATATGGCGGCGGCTCGACACAAATCACAACAGAAGAACATTAGTTCTATATTTTCCAAGTTGCACGATGCCGTGTGCCCGACGAAGCTGGCGACGGACAAGCGCACGCTAGACAAGACTTGGAAACTGATGGACAAAGTTGTGAAACTGTGTCAGCATCACAAAATGAACTTGAAAAACAGTCCGCCGTTTATACTTGATATACTGCCGGATACATATCAGAGGTTACGCGTTATATATTCTAAATACGAGGACAATATGCAAGCTTTGAATAATAATGAACATTTTAACATATTTATAATTAATTTGATGAGGAAATGCAAGCAGGCTATTAAGTTATTTAAGGAGGGCAAAGAGAAAATGTTTGACGAGAACTCACACTTTAGACGGAATTTGACGAAGTTGAGTTTGGTGTTTAGTCACATGCTGAGCGAGCTGAAGGCGATGTTTCCAAACGGCACGTTCGCCGGTGACCAGTTCCGCATCACAAAAAGTGATGCCGCCGAGTTCTGGCGGAGTAACTTCGGTAACAGGTCAGTTATAGACGTAATATCTAATTTAAATACACAGTAAGTCACTTTACAGGAGCCAAGGTTTTTAGGTACGAACTACTATGTAAATTTTTTGCGTTTTATGACTCTTGTCCGTACAAACATCCCAAAAATTCAACAGAGATAATATCACTTCCGTATTCAATAAGGTATTTGTCCTAAATCATTGAAAAATTGACGATTGAAAGAAAATGTTGACTGGATACAGATTTTATGTATATTTACACACCACCATACACAAAATGCAACATTTAAATTATAACTTACAAACCAAATAACACCGCTTATCAATAAGTACAATTATTTTTTCAATAAGTACAGGAAAATATTTGACAGCTTTGAGAATCATAATATTATTGACAGTATGCTATCTATACTAAAAATACTGTATTACTTATAAAGATATTTACAAAACACTAATTTATATAATTGATTACACCCTGGTTAGATCACATCTGATTATGGCTGAGTAAGCCGATGGTAGATGGAATAAATAGGAAAAAAAATACAATTAATTCAGATATGAAAATCAGCATTAAAGTTGTACTTCTACAAAGCTATTAATATTGAAAATAAAAAAGTTTATGAGAGTGTCAAAAAATAACTGTACCTTATTTTAAAAATGTCTATGTTTGACCTATTTAAATAAGTGTGTGTATAGCACCTAACTCACCATTACCTTAAAAGATTTTTCATACAAAATTACAGGTATATTAATATTCAATTCAATTTGCCACCACTTCGATGGCGCAGTTGTATTTTGGTACATCTGCAGTGCTGAGGTTTCAGTCCACAGTCGGGTAATGTAATACAAGGTTTTTCTACTCAGTATCGACCTGGAGTCTGGATTTGTACCCAATATGTTAATATGCACACTGCAGAAAATAGATGCACCAGTTGCACCACTGCTTACCTCTTCAGTGATAAAAGGAGTGTCTGTATTGATATTCAACATGCTTACAGTACATGGGTTAACTCAGTTATTCTTTGACGTTTTTGGGTCAAAGTCAGTATGGTATGTGTTATACGCACAATGATTACAAATGAGCAAGGGTAAATACTGATTATTATATTATAAAGGCTATGTGAATATGTTTTGCATGATAATAGGAGTGTTGTGTTTTCTCATACATAGCATCATATCCATATTGCTAGCTTTGTTAGGTACCATGTTACAGGGTCGACTTCCATGTAGGCTCGAGTCTATAGAAAAATAGATTTTGTACAAAATATACACCAATAGTTTGGGTTTGTTAGGGTTGATTTAAAATATGTATTGATTCTCTTATACAACTATGTCCTATTTGCATGATTTTTATGTGTGTCAACAATAAATATAGATGAATTATATATTAAAAAATGTTGAATACACCACATCTGTTATTTAATAAATTATCAGCAGGATGTTAGTTTTAAAATATTTCCATTGTTAAATATAATTAGGTATTGATAATTTCAAACTCTATTATAATTTAAATTGATAATAGTTTAATTTGGATGCAATATTTTGTGCATATTTTAAAACTAACATTAAAAACTATTTAGTATTTCATACTTATTGCCAGATTTAAAAAAACTTTAAAAATATACTTTTCTTTTATATGTGCAGAGATAAGCAAATCTTTAGAATTAATACATATATTTAGATTTTACAGGCCTCTGATTGCAAAGAAATGATCCTAAATAAACCATTTTGTAAACTGTCCTCTAGTTCAAATTTTTTTTTGTCACTACTGAATGACGACCAACTATCATGAATTTTGCGTGATGATGAGCGACACAACTTTCCATAAACAGTAGCAACACCATCCAGAACTTTGAACAACAAAGTACTGTAGGGCACTCCACTCATCACCATGAGACACTAGTTGCTAATCTCACAATCCACAGTAATGATGCTGGCTATGTCCTTTAAATGGGCAACACTGTATGCATACAGCTGCCTAGGGGTAGAAAAAGATATTGCGATGGGCAGTAGACGGACCCTTGCATATAAAAAATGTCAGAAGATTCATAATTTTGTCACTCTCTTTTAAGAGGGCCCATCTGTGTAAGTCTCTGCTTACCAGTATCATGTTTTTTGTAAAGGATGTACAAAAATATTAACTAAACTATGCTCATATTTTTGTATGTTAACCATTAGAGTAATTCAAGTAAATGTCATAATAGTTCATATTGTGTTCTAAATATAGTAACATTGTCAGAGTGGTGACTTAAGATATCATGCTTTATCCTCAAAGGTGTACAATGAATTTGTGGTACATTTGTGATTTTAAGTATAGATACCTTTATTTCCATCACATATTATGTTTAAAAAGGAATATTAATCCATGGAATGTGTCTGTTCGTCAAAAATCACTTAACAAAAATAAACTTTATTTCATGTCGATTAAAGCCACTCTCAAAGCCCTGCCTGCAATTGTTTATCAGTTGCAGTCGAGTAATTAAAGGAAAAATCACATATGTATTTCATACTGTACATGTATCAGGATGTTTTTTTCCAACTTAACTGGTAGGCTATTACATCTATTTATTAGCCATAGTAGATCCTATAGGGTATGAGCATCTTGCCATTTACCAGCCCCATTTCAAGACTCGCAATACACTTTATTCCGAAACATCAAGCGCCGTATTGCCGCGAACACATAACGCAGATAGACGGTAGCACACATACATATACCATTTATGTTTTTGTGAACACACTAAATACATAAGATACACTTGTCTGTTTACTTATACTAATCTAATCAATAGAGAAAGATATGATCTTTCCTATCTTTTATGGAAGATAGGAAGTCTTATATATTATCTTCTATGCAGTGCCGGTTTTTTATTTTTTATGAGTGTAGGCCACTTCATATCCACCGCCCAATAGGTAGGTTTATGTATGTAGGTTTCTAAAATACTTAATAATTTTCCATATTTTGTTTGTATTATGGAAGGCACTAACGTTAAATAAACGAATGATTAATTAAATCGAGTGAGCGTCCTCTGAAATCTGCCACCCCTGAGAGGCTGCCGCCCATAGGCCGCGGCCTGTACGGCCTATTTACAAATCTAGGACTGCTTCTATGGAAGCAGCGTCCTTTATACATATATATATACCTACCTACATATTGCCTAGGTAAAAAAGGAGAAAATCCACACCAAACTCTCCTAAGGCCTTATTCAGTATGATATTGTAAACACGTAACGCGGCTGTGTCATGCCATCTTCGTGAAATTTTCGTGGAACGGTATTCTGTATGTCAATTTATATTGTATTAAATGTGACGCAGTGCGTTACGAACTTGTTATGCTTAGAGAATAACGTCCCGGGCCACTAAATATCCACTTGTCTACATTTAAAATGCATTTAACATGCATACTTATCCTTAACCTACCCAGGCAGACTCTAATACGAGAGACCTACCATCAGTAAGTAACAGTTTCCACTGCCTTTTCATTATAAACTAATGAGGCAAATCAATTTACGTTATATTCACAGTAATAAATTCATAGTTAATTATTTTAGTTATTAGATTGTCTATACGAGTTGATATGGGGAGACAATATAATATCAATGGGTCCTGGGTACACTATCTGAAAAAAACGTGATTTTACACTTTTTAAGCGTTTCGTTATCTAGATATTGTTTACTATTGAACCCATAATATTTTTAGTTTTCTTAAGCTCTATCAATATGTATGTATTACATATTGATACATACATATTGATAGAGCTTAAGAAAATAAAAAATATGTATGTATTACATATTGATGGCTCTTAAAAAAACTATTTTCCAATTTGAATTTGACTACTGTAGCTATGGTATTCTAAATTTTGATGCTTTTTAGTTGCAAGTTTAATAATTGTACTATTTGTATTTATGGTACCATCGCCACACTGCACTATGCTGCTATGAATGTAATAGAATTTAACTCACAAAATAAGATAAAACAATCTTTTCAAAGAAATGTATTATCTATGTGTTTTTACTGTAGTTATTATTTCATTGTGACATTACATATAAAAACTAGTGGGTTTTCACACATTGATTTTAATAAAACACTAGAATGAGAAATTGTCACTGACAGTAAAAATGTCTCAGGTTTTTATTGAAATTCCCAACTAATAACAGTAATGCTGCAATGTGTTCCATTGTAATGTAACATTAAAAGCATTTCCTTGTAAGCGTTAAAACTGCATTTTAACATGTAACAATGGTTGCATTAGTTCTCATATTTTTCTAGAGCATTGAAATATTCATTTAAAAGTATTTTCACATAAGAAAAATGTACAATGTAATTGTATGTTGAGATGTAGATTGATATGTGATATTATAGTGGTTTTTTATCTTATTATTTGTGTATACTAGCCATTATTCTTTGATTACCCATGAATAGCAGACCGTATTTGCCTATATATTTTTTGTCATAAATTGTTGAATTAACACATAAACTTAACTCATCACTCTGTCTATTGATGAAAGTCTGTGTTACAATATATATATATATATATATTTTTAGTTTTTTATACTCCTGTGCCTTCATACACCTATGTATAATTATCTTAATGTACTCATTAGTGCACGCGATCGATTGTACGGTGTACTTTCTACGTACATGTTTTCATAATAGCCTTTATTAAACTGTTTAAACATAATTATAGCCTAATGAAGATAGTATAATAATAAATTTATGTAATAAACGTAAACGAGGATGCGGTGTCAGATTGCGTTCATTAACGTTGTGTGTTTTAGCTACTTGAGGCTTTGCAAAATGGTTGAAGGGCATTTTGTAATAGTTTCATAGTGGCCTGCATAATTATATTTTTTACTAATGAAATATTTTTAATGAGTGGTTTAAAAATATCTGTAGTCTTTACCTATTTCTAAAATAAGTATATGTGTGTTAATGTAATATGGAAACTCAATTAATCTCTACCTTAAATCAGGTAGAGTACAATATATGTTTCAATAAGGAACAGCACCAAAATCCTTCAAGTTATTAAAGAAAACAGTGATATTTGATATTGAACTTGTTAATTTGAATTTCTAGGGAAATAATATATATATTTTTTACATAACGAGTAAGAAATTAACGTAAAGTAATATGGATACAAATTTTTAACTTCTATCAATTCCTACAAGGAAAAAGCGATGACGTATTAATATTCTTAGTTATGTTACTGGCGAAACAACTGACCTATTTCGATTGTTTACGTTTTATGTGACGTATTTATGTCCTAATTATTTATCTATGGGTTTACCTGGAATTTTATATGTATTGGCTTTTCAACAGAGCTCTTATTTCGAAAGCATTATAGTTTCGTTTGGTTATATTGTGTTTTTTCAGGGTTTTTAATATGAACGAACCATAATTAAAATTTCATACGTGAAGATATTCCGAAATAAAAATCGCGAAAATATTGTTATGAGTATTTGTTCTACAAAATTACACAACTTTCTTGTAAATAATAGGTCGTAGTAATTTTATTTTTTATTAAAAAAGATCTATTGAAAAATATGTAATCATGTAAGTATGCTAATTAATTAGCAAATCTTATGTAATAAAAATATTTCAAGAACCCAAAAAAAGCTGCAAAACACTCCGATTTGTGATGGAGTAGAAGAGGTGAAATGTTTGTTTACATTAAAAGCAAACTCGGGAACGGGGAATCGGAAAAAAAATGAATTATGCATCCACGTTTTTATTAAACATAGCATGTAAATTTTCTGTTTGTATTACGGCTAAGTTTATGTTTGCCAGAAAAATGACGCTAAAACATTATCCATTCATGGAGTTTGGCACGTCAATAGGCGATGACAGTTGTGTTCGCCAAATTTTTATGAATGAGCGCCGATACGCTATCTCGTTGAAGGATATCTGCCAATGGCTGTGTTGTAGTAACGGTTGGGAAATAGACATTTTGTAGATTACCTAGTCAGAGATTTTTTTAAGTTATTGTATCTCTTAGTTTACGTTCAGTGATAGTTCTGGGGTTAAAAGTAGTGCTAGTGGTAGGTTACCCGCAAGGTGTAAAACCCGCCATAGTGGCTCACGTAAATGTGTCGCGTTTCGGGATCAATCTATGCATAGCTAGTTTCAAAGGGGCCGGCAAAATAGAGTCAACTGGCCCTCGTCATAAACAAATCTCGTTTGTCTACACTATATTCGCACCCCAATCCATTTACCATATTAGGTATCAAGAATTTGGCGTAATCGTCCTCAAGGTGCGAACAGTATTCCATACCCAGCCGCTTGGTTATAGCTTGCTTCAAAATAACGATTACAATTGAATATGAAATGTAAAAGTTAAGAAAATGGAAAAATCTTATTATTTTCTTAAGTAGTGCAAAATATATTTATTTTTGGGTTCAATTACCAATAAAAAAATACAGAAGCTTTGTTGTTATTATATATAGATTTCTAGATATTTTATATTTATGACATTTGCCCTTTTCGAAATTGCATATTCTATCAATATCTCACAATAAGAAGTAGTTGTTACACTGATTCATATATACGAGTATATTGCTGTTCCATCCGTACGATTGTAGGTGTATTGCCTGACAAATTTATTGACGTCGGGAGAAATTACAGGCCGTGTAGGTTTTTTAGTGTTTATTTAGTACTTTCGCCTACTCCGTCCCATTTTAATTTACGTAGGTTGTCCCTCGCAAACTGTATACAATTTTATGAATAAAAATGTCTTCATAACATGCCTTTTGTGTTTCGATAAATAGTGTATCAAATTAATTTAAAAGTGATGACATAAAAGGCCCAAGTAATTACGTAATATAATAGATAATAAAAAAACATTTCGCTTTTTCATAGTACGGTCTAATTGGTTTCTGTTTTTCGACAGGCTATTTTAAAGCTTATATTTGCGAATCATGAATATTTATTGTTCAAATGTGGTTGTGGTATTAGTTTTACACCTGATGAGCTTCTAGAAGCATCTGCTTAAGCTATGCAACGCCATACAGTCCGTCAATAATTAAGAATTGTACACACCAGACGACAGTTAATAAAAACCTCCTAAAACAAAAAAAATAATATTTTTTTATTGGAGTTTTATTGGAATACTAGGTATTGTTCCCGGCTCTGTCTGCTTAATAGAATTAACCCCGGATAAAGAAATTTGTACATTAATTTCTGGATTACAGATCTGAGCGCTAAATTTAATTTAAATCTGTTGAACAAAGTGAACAAAAACACCGTAAACAAGGTGTTAAAACCCGCCATAGTGGCGCACGTAAGTGTGTCGCGTTCCGGGATCAGTTTGTGTATGTCCGGATTCAACAGGCCGGCATAATAGGGGACCGGCCTATGCTTGATTTTGTCCATTATTCTATATATAATGGTTAATAATATGAAAAAGAAGTACTCCTGCGAAAACTGCATAAAAATTGGTTAAAAAATGAGCGAGTAATTCATATTTAAAATATTGTAATGTGCAGAAGTGGGCGCGATGTGAGGATATCGCTACATCTCTTTCTTTCGCACGCGTCGTAATTCCCGATGACGTCACATGTGGATATTTCGTCTCTTTTCTGTTTCTTGTTAATCACCCCTTCCACCGAAATTCAAAGACTTATAACTTGTTGATTATTTACCGGATTTTAAAAATTCCTTCTGTGTTATAATTTATATTATGTAAATATTTGATAAAAGTAAAGAACAAAAATGAGTCCGGTACCCTATTGTGTCACTGTCGAGGGGTAATCATCCCTCGTCAGTCGACATTCTATTGGATCCCATTCCACTTACCATCAGGTGCAGTGGGGTCAATTTGACGTGCAGATTTAAAAAGAAGTTGCTCTAATTTCTGAATATTTTTTTGTTTGCAAATTGCTCGTGTCATGGTGTTGTGTGAATAAATGTATTTTGTAATATAGCTTATGTTTTCATGCGATTCAATATCTTGTTTTTTTCAAAAGCCTAGTCCTATTACCAAGAACAGCCCGTATTTGTTGTTTCTCGTCTATTTTTGACATATTTTCGTATAAACAAACCACTTGGCTGTGATCAGCTCGCTATACAATACTGTATTGCATTTAATATTTCTTGATACATTGTTGTAAAAAAATATGAAAGGCGAATGTCTGACTCACTTTAGTTACAAGGTTATATGTATATTATATTTGATGTGCAAATTGAATTATATATGTCGTGTAATTCTTAGAGTAATTCAGTGATAATTTCCAACAATCCCGAAACGTAAAAGGAGAACCATGAATTTATTGTATTATGCAAATATTATAATCAGTGTAAATAAATCATACTTGTGGCGCCATCTAGTATGTTGCAAGTAAAGAATTGTCTTTATCCGCTTCCATGTTTTTTTTTAACTGTCAAATATGTCATATCGTAAAAATACCGTTGATTTACAAATAATAAATAAAATGTGTTCATTAAAAGTCCACAAGTTTTCCTGTAGTAAACTATTCCAAGTCTTTTGAAAATCTATACCAACATTAAATTTTATCATCTCCTTTTTTGCGACATAAATAATAATTTAAATGGGTCTAGTGATAATGAGCCAGCGAAATGTCAATCGCAGTCTTTACAATCACAGCATGAACTAGCCTTTACACGAGCAAGATAATGCGATCGTCGGAGCCTGTTAATCGATCGGGCATAATCATTTCCTGCACGAACCTTATCTATTGCAATAAACTATGTTTCTTTTGCATTCGCGATGCTTTCAACACGGGATGTTGGCTATCTTATCGTTTTAATCTCGCTTCTGAATCATGCGTGACGCGTTTGATTTGACGGTCGTAATTTGTGCGCGTGCGTGTTGATAGAGCGGTTTAATGATTTAGATGTGTTTTCGTTCGATTTTTAAATGTAGTTAGGTTTGAAAATCGAATTCTCCCGTGATCGTGGCTTCGATTTGTCTTTACTAAGTAGTTTAGTAAATGTCGTATTCGTCGATATGAATGCATCTTAACATGTCATAATTTAATGATATTTATAATCTATATGCATTTATAACACTTAGTTAATTTTTCTGTCTATCTGTATGTTATCGATTTTCTCAAAATATAATGAACAGATTTTTATGACATTTGGTATGCAGATAATTTAAGACCCTGGGAAGGTTATAAGCTACATTCTATCTCGGAAAATACATAGTGACTTTTATTCCGGAAAACTCATTCACGCGGGCGAAGCCGCGAGCAAAAGCTAGTTTTTAGATATTATAATCATTTTGGCCAGCTAGATATCCGATAGTACACTATCTGTTGGTGCAATAGTTAAGCTGAAAACTCAAAATCATATTTGAAATGATATTCAACAATATATAATACATTTAATGTAAAAATTAATTCAATAAAACTCTTAAATGACTGACGATAGATCATTGTAACTCATGCGCCTGTCAAATTGCGTATTGTTAGTATAATATGCTGCTTTTGTACGGTAGACCGGATACAGTTTGAAAATATTGTTTAAATCCGACCGACCGAGGCCGCGCATCCGATTCGATTGTGATGCATCGCTTAATGTTTGAGTATTGGAGTTTTTGGAGAGCTGTGGTCCATTATTTTAGAGGTTGAAAATGATAAGATAAAAAAAAAATATATCTTCATGTTTAGTTTGGTGTTGACTTCTAAAGGCTGGCGTTCGAATGATTGAAAACTTAATAGGTGTGTTTGAGAAATGTCAGTCATACGTCCTATAAAATATCTTGAAAAATTCATAATTAATCAGTAAATATGTTTTAATTTTTAAGTTACATCAATAATTTTGATAGCTGTTCATGATCCATATTTTGAGTATAATCAAATAATATTTCTTCGATTCCGAAATAAATGATAATTTCGGTTGCAGAGGCCGGAGGTGCAAAAAAACATATTTATTTACACAACTGGGAGAAAGCTAAACAAGCTGCAGAGAAGGGACTTTATAAAATAAATATTTGGCTTCAGAAGAACCTTCTGACCCTTAACACAAATAAAACCAAATATATATGCTTCCACAAAACTGCCAAATCCCAGCCACCTCCTCTGCCAGATCTCAGGATCCACACTAGCTGTGCGCCTGATCTTTTCTCGAGTTGCTGCTGCAAACAAATTCTACGGACCAATGAAATTAAGTACTTAGGTTTAATTATCGATGAACGTTTAAACTTTGAGTCACATATAGGTACACTAACCGGTAGAATCCGTAAGGTCATTGGGATTATGAAACTTCTACGCATCTCTGCCAATATTCAAATTATAAAATTGGTCTACTTTGCAATCTGCCAATCTCTGCTTAGTTATTGCATTGGTGTTTGGGGTGGTGCAGCTAAAACCATCATGTTGCCTCTTGAGAGAGCCCAGCGTGCCGTTTTAAAAACAATGTTGTGTAAACCCTTTAGATTCTCAACAAATGCTTTGTATAAAGAAGTAGGTGTTCTAAGAGTTCGGCAGTTATACATCCACAAAGCCTGTGTCTCGACACACAAATTAACATTAAAGTCTACAGAATACAATTCATTATTAAAAAAGAGGATTTTTATTCTAAAACTGCCTTTAGTTAACTCTAGTTTCGCAAAAAGGTTTCAAAATTATGCTTATCCATGTGTTTATAATAAGGTGTCTAGATTGTGCTCTATAAAGCACTGCTCAACCAAAGAGTGTTCTATTAAAATCCTGAACTTACTTAAAAATCTAGATTACGAATGCACAGAAAATATTTTGAGCTCCAAAGTCATAAAAATAGGTATTATTTAAGAACTGAATTTAAATTAAGTCTCAGTTTATAATTTGTTTTAATTTTATTTTATTATTTATTTATTTTTTTTATTTTTATTATTATTACTTTTTGATTTGTATCCAAAATAAGTTGTTATATTGTTTTGGCATTCTGTTACCTACATGTATTTTCTTCCTTTCACCCTAATACTCAGCTAAAGCAAACTCTGTTTTGGGTAGCCCAAGATACAGGCTATGCCTAGTTTGGGTACCTCTGGAAATTCTAGTTTTAAGGATCTCATATTGTTTGTTCATTTTAAGTAGCATTAATTCTCTGTAAGTCTATTGATTTCCAATAAAAGATTATTATTATTATTATTATTTAAAACTAAATTTAATTTTAACAAAATTACAATTATTTACTCATTACTATTCATTATGATAATGGGTATCTGAAGATTTATAGCTCGTATATTTAATATAAAATAAATTTTCGTGTCAACACTTTCCATATCTTTTTTTTTTTCCTAACTGGCTGTTTCCTTTGGGACAATTTTTTCCATTTCTTAATATTGGCACGACACTGTCAAAGGTGGTGATGAATCAGCGGTCTTAATATATTAGATGTACGTAATTTGATATATCCAAATCACTACATAGTATAAAACAAAGTCGCTTTCTCTGCCCCTATGTCCCTTTGTATGCTTAAATCTTTAAAACTACGCAACGGATTTTGATGCGGTGTTTTTAATAGATAGAGTGATTCAAGAGGAAGGTTTATATGTATAATAACATCCATTAAATAGCAGAGAAATACTGTTATTTTGTTATGTTATACCCGTGCGAAGCCAGAGCGGGCCGCTATGTTTTTATATACAACGTTCACAGTTTTTCTGTAGTGTATTTAGTATCAGCATTGCACCCTTGCGAAGCTGGGGCGGGTCGCTAGTTCATAATATTTTACAATATGTTAAATAACTGCAGTCGTGCTTCTGGTGAAAAATTAAAACACAAACATCCTTTTGCGCGGACATTTCTTTGTTTCATAAATATTCAGATTGTAACGGTGTTTCGCTGGCTGGGTAAATGTTAATTGCAAATTAGTTCCCGACACCGGATGGCAGGTGGTACCTCGTCTTGATCAGACCGCGTGGTGTTGTGAACTGATTAGCTGGGAATTAACGTGGTGCGAATATTGTGTTCCATGTCTTATTTTACTGATAGAGTTGAATATTACTTATGGAATTGTTTTTGTAAAATACTTTTTTATTGCTTTAAATGACGAGAAGAGCTTGCCGTTCGCGTGATGGTAAGCGATACGACCGTCCATAAGTAGTAGAAACACCAACACCTTGAATTACGAAGTATTGTTTGGTATTCCATCGCGCTCGCCATCCTGAGAAATGCGATGTTAAGAATTATTATGTCCAGTAGTCACACTGGCTACAATGTATTAAATTTAGATTTAATTAATTTAGTTTTAAATTTAGACCAGTAAACGATCGAGTAGCGTAAAGTTGGTACATTTACTCGTTTGACGGTCTTATTGGAAAAATTGCTTAATACCGAAGAACTTACAGAAAGTGTTAATTCTGTTAATGGCAAATCCGTATAAAATATTGTTCGACTTGAGATTCGAAATAGATTAACAAGTCTAAAAAGAAAATAAACCTCTTAACCAAAGGCGCAGTTTATGAAAGTACAATACTCCTTCACCGTGATGGTAATTATGTGTTTTTCCTTCCTGTAATTTCACAGAATTACATTGTTTTTTTTTTGTGTTCCATGTTTTTCGAAATGGGTTTCTCGGAATGCTTCTTATCATAATAAGCTCGAAACGGGATAATACCGACATGACATTAACATATGTTGTTTTGTTTACTTCGAGGAATCATTTGCAAAATATGTAAACACAGTAACCTTGAGATAAATCTATTCAATTATTATTATTGTTTCCGATATACTTTTTATGGATTTTCCTTTCGTTCCCTCTTTCTTTGCTTTTGGAATAAGGAAAGAATCTTTATTAATATTGTTATGTTTATTAATATTATAATGACTTTTTAAATGGCAGATTATTGTCCTCATTATTGAGTAAAATATTGTGTTTAGTTTTTTTCCAGCGTTAAAAAAACATTTCGTATTCTGTTATTTTCATGAAATATTAAAATACATTGGCTATCTAAACATAATATTATGAAACAAAGTCCCTAAATGCTCTCTATATGTGATCGATTTTCTCAAAATCTACTGAACGGATTTTTATGATATTTGGTATGGAGATAGTTTAAGACCCTGGGAAGGTTGTAGGCCACTTTCTATCCCGGGAAAATATATAGCGGGACTTTTATCCCGGAAAACTCCACGCGGGCGAAGGAGCGCGCAAATGCTAATTATTACATATAATCCAAGCCTGATAAATTACATATCGACTTGGTGTAAAAACACGAAATACTGCAACATAGTTAAGAGACCAGCCCGCGGCTAACTTGGTCACATTGGCTATAAAAGATCCAGTCTGTTTTTGCGCGCAGACCCGTGCGGTTGGTCACTTAGCATTCAATCATGTACTTGTGCCAAGCGAAATGGTTAATTTAATCGTTCATTACACTTTGTAGACCGGATTTGTTATTGGTACACGGTGTTGCCAACTCTTTTTTGCTCAGCAATACACGCATGCTGTAAAGTACTAAAAGTCGGATTTTTCGCGTATAGATTTCTTATGTTTACGCGAATGTTAGACATTGAAATAAAACTATTTTGCTGATTTTATCGCGGTTTATAATATTTAGTTTTTCTCCCGATGTTTCGAAGACTGCAGCCTTGTTCAGTCCGCTCCGTGGCCACGAACGTCAAGAGAAATTATAACATATTTAATCGTGATAAAATGCGAAAGGTAGTCTTATTTCGATGCTGATAAGAGGAGGGTATTAAGCACCAGTTTTAGTGGTAAATCTGCTAAGCTGGCAACACTATTGATACAATGTATGACAAGTTTGAGGCGAAATCTCTTTGAAAAGGATCCAGTAATGTTCGTTGAGCTTAAGCTACTTATAAAACGTAATATTGATATTTGCAATTACTAATATACTTTTTATTGATAACAAACCGGAAATTTCGTTAAGAATGGAACCGACTGCCCAGAAGGTAGGCAGGTTCAAAACCCAAGGTACACAGTGCACACATCTGACTTCGAAGTTGTTGTGAAGAAAGCTTATATAGCTAAGAATTCTATATATATAAGAATTTCGAAGATATGTAAAAGATTTCTAACCTACACTAGGTTAAACTCCAGAAGTAAAGAAAGGCCAAAAGTGGGTAATTAGTATGATAGAGGGCTGTTATTATATTTCCTTTACATAAAACCGTAAAACAAGAGTAAATTCGTCCTTATTGCAAAGTGAATAAAATTTTATGAATGCTAAATACGCGTATTTGTTTTAAAAATCCCACAATGCCAGCTAATGAGGTACATGAAATAACCCCTGCGGTGCCTAAATACGTATTGTGGTGGGACCACACTAGGTGTAATACAGCGAATATTTGCCCTATTCAGTCAATCCAAAATCAACATTATAAGTAATCAGTGCAGAGTCGACATTGCTTTGCGCAAAGGTCGCAAATATTTTGACAAACACGCCAAGTGTGGTGCCACCATTACGCACAGCGGGTGTTTCAATCGTTGGTCTGGTGACGTCACAGGAATAAGGGGGAACCAACAAAACTACGACTGAATGGGGTCGTTAAGTCTGCCGGATGTTTCGGGCGGATGGTGAATCGCTGTCAACGTTCCTAATAGAGATGAGGCGATGTCGATAGTTGAATCGGTTTATATCGATTATTTTTAGGATATAACTCTACTAGAGCTGGATGTTTTTTCTATATATGGTAATATACACTATTTACATAAATAATGAAACAGTAATTGTTGACCTTTTTAAATACTTGACAATACATTATAGTACCTGTCACTTTGTACCAATGTCCATGTTAAACCAAAAATAACGCAATATGTTTACAATATGCGTACCATAACGTTATGAAATAAAATATGTCGTAATATACAATGTTAATTATTGTATATCATAAAGCTGAAACACCCAAATTAGATTTAGGTGTAGAAGATCACATAAAAGTAGAAAAATAATAATAGCTATGAAAACTCACACGAAATTGATAGAGCAAGCACATTGCCCGCGCAAGGAACGAGGGGGACATGTGCGGGGCCGCGGGGTGAAGTGTGTGCTTGTAATAGTCGACTGTAGTAATAGGTATCAGTGAGTGACCGACATGCGCCGAATTTTTATTAATACAAAAGGTAACCCTGACGACATTTTAATAAGTTTTTGGGATAAAATACAACATATGGTAGAATTAGTGCAATGGATTGTGCTACTGATTCTCGACAAACAAATTTTTATAAAAAAACGAAATATATTGTTGTAATGATGTATGAATGAAAGTATAATGTATATTGTCTTAATACTGTAAATATTGTATTATCATTACCTTATCGATTCCAGTACGTTTATAATCGTTATCTATGTAATCTTTTTAAGTGGTTATTTCCGATAATTCGTTATCTATCAGGCTTTAACGGTTAACGCGACTTCATTGGTTTAGCCCCAGATGGGATTTTCATCGCAAGTTTCTTATATCCGTATGACGAGACGAGCAAAGCTCGTCTGGTAGCTATACGGCTACTTATAAACAGTATCACTCCACTCAAACTTTGAATTATAAAGAACCACAAGAAGAAAGCCTACGCGGCATTTGGTTCTTGGTTGACAATACTTTCACGGTAATACAGCGGATGAAAAACGAACAAACAAACATTTTTATAATAATTAAAAGATCACTATATCATTATCGGGTGTTTATGGCAATAATCTTTCGTTGTAGAAACAGTCTTAGATGGTAAGTCTGAATGATAGCAAATTATCAAACATTCACTATTTATTTTGCTTTCCATGATAAAAAAATAAAAGATATCTTAATAAATACCACATCCGTCCATAAAAAATTTCTAATAGCGGCGAATTACGCCTTAAATTTCGAAATTTTTTGCAACCAAAACAAAACTGAAATTCAATTCAACAAAACTAATTTTGTTCGTAATCTGAAACCACTTGCATCCTGGGGACATGGGATCTTCACCTTGAACTACGTGTTCGGTCTCATAGTGCCCAGTAATTAAGTGTCATGACTGGCTACAATGTCCTTCCAACCGGAACACAGTGCTTGCACCTCATTGCTTGATGGCAGATTAGATATTGCGATAATATCTACTCAACTCGCATAATGCGGCTTTCATATGTTCAAATGTATGTTATAAACCTCAGATCACAGCGACAGTCGATATACCGTCGGTCCCCAAGAACAAAATGTCTAGTTGCAGTATGAAGGTTTTAAGGTAAGTGAAAATATAAATATCAATTACTTATTTAAAACTATTGATAGTTATCAAAAATTTGGAGGTAAGTAATTGATTTTGTTCTTGGGGACCGTCGAAACATATCATCAAAAACATTACCCTTCCTGGATGCGTCGAAGTCGGGTAAAAAATTACGACGTATGAAATCCTTTATGAGAACTGGCTGAGGTGATAACCTACTTACCCGTGCAGCCTTAAGTTATAAAAGCAAGTACTGTAATAAAACATATCCGGTGCAACGAAAGTCCGGAATTCTCACATAAGGACGTATTTAAGGAGATTGCAAATGTGAGTCATTGTTTTTAACCTTTTTTAATATCCTGGCATTGGCAATGTAATTGTCAGTTATGACCACATCCGGAGGCATAATGTGCACACTGAAAAAAAATATCGTGTAACATTGATTTGTGTCGTATACAAAACATTTAGTCATATAAACTTGTTTTAGCGTTAAGAGGTGGGTAAGAATTGCTGTCAAAAATATCACCGGTTCCTAGTTTAAACCTTATTAAGAGGCAAGATGGCGGATTTGACTTACAGCTGATCGAGTAAATTTGCGTTTTAACTGAGCATAGCTCTGCGATTTTTTATAATTAAAACTGAATAAGTCTAATGAATAAAACAAAGATGTTAGGACCATTTTACTATAGCGTAATGAGATTGCAATATACAAAAATACTCAGCCTGTTGAAAAATATCGATAAATAAATATCGACTAACGCAGAACTATTCCGCACTCACAGCCCTATAACGTTCCTTATTTAGACTGAATATTTTTAGACATTGTACACATAAATACAGGTATAAATGAAAGGTCAAGTTGGATGAAGTTTCTCAATGCGTTTTCAACGCGCTCTCAATTCGGCTGATCTGAAAGCGGTGAGTGGGGGTTTGAATTTTAATTCAAATTCAACCTTATTTCAAGTGCGCTTCGTATCTCAGCATTTTCGAGTTGTCAAAGGTCACGTGGATGAAAGTGGTTTTAGATTGCGAACAAAATGAATTTTGTTGATTTGAATTTCAGTTTTGTTATGGTTGCAGAAATTACGAAATTCAAGACGTAATCCAACGATATTAGAAGATTTTTATGGATGGATGTGGTATTTAATGATATAATTTTTATTATTTTATCATGGAAAGCGAAAAAGTTACCGAAGGTTTGATAATTTGCTATCATTCAGACTTACCATCTAACGCCCGAAATTAATAATGTATCTGCTATCCAAGACTGAAACCTATCTTAGATTGCCGACTATCTTTCGATTGCTCTCCTATCGGCATGCCAAATCTTAACTCGCCTATCCTTGATTACCTTCAAAGATAGATCGCCGGCAATCCTTTCCAGATGCGTTTCCTCCTGACCATTCCATTTTATGCAGAATATTCCATTCGTAAAAAAATACTTTTTGTATTTTCCATACAAACTATGCGTTTAAATATTTGCCCAATTGCTAAAAATAAGACATGGAGTAATAAAAAAATATTTTATTGATTTTAGCCCTTAAAAGCAATAATTAATAATTAGTACATGTCATATTTAAGGTACAAACTATTTAATGAGTTGAAATGGAACGTGACTAATGTCGTTGCTAACATATTTTGACTCTGAAGTTTAATAACATTGTTCATAATATATTAATAAATCTTTAAAGGATTTAGTTTTTAGTATGAAGTACGCAGTAAGCTCGGTGCCATATAGTAATAATTGGACTCTTTACACATTATCCTGTGTTATGGAATAAATTACAAATCCGTTATACATAATTGTTGCATAACTTTAACCGTTTACGTAGCGGACGAAATGGAAGCTCTCAAAAGTAATCAATTTTGCCCATTTTTGGTCCCATTGGTCATGGTGTGATGATATATACCCTATAATAGCCATCCTCAATAAATGGGCTATCCAACTCTAAAAGAATTTTTCAATTCGAACCGGAAGTTCCTGAGATCAGCGTGTTGAAACACACAAATAAACAACATACTCTTCAGCTTTATATAATTATAGTATAGATAATGTATGGAAATTTTGCCTGTTTCTATGATTTTAACTTTTAACTAATAAAACTATGTTAATTTGTAATAATTGTTACTTTGAATTACAAATGTAGATAATCAATAAAACTAAATAGCAGTGATTGCAAAGGTATTTATTAATGCTCTTCTTTCTCCAACATCTTGATTCTATATATTGTTCTCATAATTAATAATATCAGCAGTTGATAACTCCACTTCGGTTGGAATTTCCTCTAACCTATGATTCCGACAAATATTATGCAAAACTACAGATGCAATTATTATTACTTGAAGTTTAGGTAAAGATAAACGCAATGTCAATGCAATCACAGGGAAGCGACGCTTCCATGTACCAAATGTCCTGAAAAAGATAATATAAATAATTCCTATTCCTCAGCAAAAGTTGATGGAATGGAGAAACACCATAGTTCATGAAAAAACGATGCAATTGCCCCTTGTTAGTACCTATCTAATAGTTCGGTAGGTACGTTTTTTTTTTTGTAAATAATGTCAAAAATTATTTACCTTATACATAGAAGTAACACGGATATACGGCATCAGTTTAACTAATAATGATTGGCAAGCAGGTTTCGAAAGCCTAATCTAAACATGAAATCAAACTCATCCAGGGTCTGCATGTAGTTAACTCTTTTCATTACCCGTGATGAAGCGCGACTTTCAGTTTCGCTATCAGTATCGCTAGTGCCTCCAAATCACTGTCGTCACTGTCACTAGAGAATATGGATATTTCCATTGCCTTTTCGTTTCCCTTAAAATCAGTGTAAGCGATATTCAAAACGTATGGAGTAAACTGAGGAATTGGTCCGATTGGAAAATGTGATTGTTTACAAAAATCAAATCAAATGTCAAAATGGATAGATAGAGTATTGGCAAGCGTAAACTGTCATTTTCCAACAGAGGATAATCTATGATCTGTAATCTGTCCTCTAAAAGATCGATTATTGTTAGAGATAGCTTACTCAATCAATGGATTGGTTATTGGCATGCTTTATCCATAAAAACGAATGAATTATCAATCTTAGATAGCATACATTGGATTAGGATTGGATATTAATTTCGGGCGTTAGACTGTTTCTACAACGAAAGATTATGGCCATAAACACCCGATAATGATATAGTGATCTCTTATTAATATAATAATGTTTGTTCTTTGTTTGTTCGTTTTTCATCCGCTGCATTACCGTGAAAGTATTGTTAACTTATAACCTGTACTTGCGAGAAGGTTAGAGATATACAACGAAGTCACAGTAGTGGCAATTAACATTTCATGTCTTAGGGTGACGAGCGCAGTGGAGTGCCACGCAGTACCTTAATATTGTTCAAAATTCTGTGTGGTGTTACTACTGTTTGTGGTATCTTTACCATCAGAGCCGCTGCCCGTCTCGTCATTCAACAGCAATAAAAAACAAAAAAAAACTGTGGCAAGACAACGGCTGCCATTGCCACTAGAAAGTACGAAGCATTTCCGGTAATCCACACCCAAAAATAATTTTTACCTGAAACGGAATAATTGTGTCGACTGTCGAAGGTTAATCATCTCTCCTCAATAGACATTCTATCGGTCACTACATTTACTATTAGGAGCAACGGGATCAAATCCTTGTCCTTGTAAAAATATCCGAACATTTTCACTGACATTCACATTTATAATATTAAAATGAAGTATGATATTACGTTGACGTACCTACTTGTCCATCATAACTATTTCTTCAATGAATTTCAATCAAAGGACTATCTCCAACCGGCGATAAATTTCCATTGACTTATCGAATTACTGATAAGATATCGCGATATTAAAATCGTGTTTATCGAACTCACCGTTCGAAGAAAGTAACGATTTATTCAATGGATATTTGATAGCGTGTAGTTCACTTCCTTCATACTTGATATTGATATTGTTTGCGATATAGATTAGGTTTTGTAGACGCCTATAAAAAAAATATATAAGTACTAATAAAACCGAGTAATACAAGTGCAAATGCAAATAGTTTCGGAAATATAGGCAATGAAGAATGTAGAAATATAATGCCTTTCATAGGCGACGAGAATCAAATGCCAATCGAGTTTATTATCTATACTTCTATACTATTATATAAAGCTGAAGAGTTTGTTTGTTTGTTTGTTTGAACGCGCTAATCTCAGGAACTACCGGTCCAAACTGAAAAATTCTTTTTGCTTTGGATAGCCCTATGTTCGTGGAGTGCTATAGGCTATATATCATCACGCTATACCCAATAGGAGCGGAGCAGTAATAGCTAATCTCAGGAACTACCGGTCCAAACTGAAAAATTATTTTTGCGTTGGATAGCCCTTTGTTCGTGGAGTGCTATAGGCTATATATCATCACGCTATACCTAATGGAAGCGGAGCAGTAATAGCTAATCTCAGGAACTACCGGTTCAAATTGAAAAAATCTTTTTGTGTTGGTTAGCCCTTTGGTCGTGGAGTGCTATAGGCTATATATCATCACGCTATACCCAATGGGAGCGGAGCAGTAATAGCTAATCTCAAGAACTACCGGTTCAAATTGAAAAATTCTTTTTGTGTTGGGTAGCCCTTTGGTCATGGAGTGCTATAGGCTATATATCATCACGCTATACCCAATGGGGGCGGAGCAGTAGTAGCTAATCTCAGGAACTACCGATTCGAACGGAAAAAATATTTTTGTGTTGAATAGCCCTTTATTTGTGGAGTGCTATAGGCTATATATCATCACGCTATGACTAATAGGAGCGGAGCAGTAATGGCTAATCTCAGGAACAACCGGTTTGAACTGAAAAAATATTTTTTGTGTTGGATAGCCCTTTGTTCCTGGAGTGCTATAGGCTATATATCATCACGCTATGACCAATAGGAGCGTAGCAGTAATGAAACATGTTGCAAAAACGGGGAAAATGTATTAATTAGTTTTTAGAGCATCCGTTGCGTGCGCTGCGGAAACGGTTAAAGTAATTCAACAATAATGTATGACAGGATTGTTCCTCTTAAAAAGTTCTACAAAAATATATTATAAACCAAAGTCCCCCGTTGCATCTGTCTGCCTGAACGAGTTAAACTCAAAAACTACCCAACGTATTAAGATGACATTTGGTATGGAGACAGTTTGAGACCCTGGGAAGAACATAGGCTCCCAGGAAATTATACAGCGTGACTTTTATAACGGAAAACTTTAGCCCGAAAAACTTTATAACGCGGGCGGAGCCGCGGGCAAAAGCTAGTATAGTATATAGCAGCCAGTTTCCTGTCGTATCATATAGACGTGACTTCTCTACAAGTTTATATTCATCATCATCATCATCTTCAACAGTCTTTTGCAGTCCACTCGTAGGCTTCCTCTAGTATTCGCCATTTTACCCTGTCTTCAGACTCACGCATCCAGTTTCTGCCAAGGACCTTTCACTAATCACCACTCCACTTGGAGGGCATCCTACACAACTTGCCAACTCCTGGTCTCCTCTCAAGTTCATATTGAGTATGTGAAGTGGATGTCTCATGGTAGCGGGTCCTATTCAGCTATTTACAATTGAGAGTTTAGAATTGTCACTCGTAAAACAATTTTTCATAAGTAAGGGAATGTTTTCATCGCTATATACAGTAAAATTAAAAAGCTTTAAAACTCCTATTAATATTTTTCTTTTTTCGAAAGCCAAAACACAATTTCAACCATTCAAAGGTCAATAACTTATTTTCCGTTCTTTTCTCACAAAATACTCTTAGTACTATAGTAAATTATCAACTATCGTTAACAAATACAAGTACGTAAACCAGAAAATAACTAGAACCCTCGGGTGAAACTTAATTTGTTGCAATAAAGGCTTCGTAAAAGGAAATTGAGTCGCTGAAGTTATAACTTGTTAAGGCTGTGGCACACTGTTATTGGCGAAAGTTAGTTTTTGTCATCGAAATATATGTACTACGGATTAGATTTGGCGTTCCGAACATTCACTGTGTTCAACTGAATTAAACTGCAATCCATTCAAACTGACTTTAGTATGGTCAATATTTACAGCTTGTGGTTGTGTACGGAGTGGCGCTTATAAGAACTCGAATCCAAGTGTAAACATGGATTTGAATAAAAAAATATTAGTAAAATAAGTAATATTATTTGTTGTTCAAGTGAATAAATAGGTTATAACAATGACGTTTTGGTTGCCATTTTAGTTCAGATTTTGAACAAATAGTTTATATGGACGTACGTGTCTATAGAATATACTATTTTTGTTTGTTAAAATTGTTGTGCACATCTGTCACAAATGTAAGCACTAGTCTAAGATTTTATTGTTGGGTTAATTTATATGTTTGTGTTTGCATTGTTGGTGTGGCTAAATAAATAAATATACTGACTAATGTCTACCTTCTATGGAATCGTGTGCATCGTCCCTTAAAGTTTCAAACATTAATAAAACTAATTTCACTGCAGTTATGTCGCAGTTGGTATAAAGCGGGAATGCTGTTTCTAATATTTAATAGTGTCCCTATTTTTAGTTCATGAAATGTGGTCTCTTTAATAACTGGAAATTCATATTCACGTAAATTGCATAATCACGGTAGTACAATTTTTTATTGAAACATTTATCGAGTAATTATAATTGTATCTTGAAAAATACAGCGACATTGTAGCCAGTGTAACTACTGGACATAATGAGACTTCACATCTCATGCAGGATGGCGAGCACAGTGGAATACCAAACAATGTTTTGTAGTTCAAAGTGTTGGATGGCGTTTCTATTGTTTTTGGACGATCGTATCGCTTACCATCAGGCGAACAGTAAGCTCGTCTCGTCATTCAAAACAATAAAAAAAATTGTTACTTGTGGTTTCAGTTTAGGTGTCTAAAGTATCCCACGCAATCTAAAACCCTCCTAATTAAATAAATAATAACGTACACATTCATACATGAAAAGCGGTAATAAATTAATAGACCACAGTCGCTATTAAGTTTCAAAATAAACCACGACGCAGTCCCGTTATTATAAACGCCTCTGTCATCAATCAATATTACAAAATTAACCTCACAGCAAACGAATACAATATAAACACTGTACAGTTAGATCCGAAAATCGCTGAATAAAACTTCACATCCACACCTAAAATTTATGAACATTTTCTTTTTGTCTTAAATTGAGTACACCTTTGGTAGTTTGTTTTAATGAAGATTTTTTTTCTTTTGATGCAGAGTTAATGATTTTGGATTTGTTCAGTAAATTTGTGACTGACTGTATACTGTTAGTCAAAGTTTCGACAGGCGTCCCGCAACCTCCCCCCTCTCGGCTCACTGTCGGCGGCAAGTTGTGTTATCAAACTTTGGCACTTGCCGAGTTAATAAAGGCTTTACAATGGCGTTTTAGACAAGTTTGTAATTGGGTTGGAATAGTGAAAATTTTGACGGCCGCCATTGTTACAAGTTTTATAGTGTTTAGGTCCTTTCGGCGAGGTTTGGAGAAGTGGTGTTGAATGAATTGAGTTTTGAGCGATATATCTAATTTCATTTAGTTTGCGTGAGTTTTGCGAGTCTTAGAATTAGATTGGTAATTGGAAATTGTGATTAATATTGAAATGGGCTCGTTCCTGCTATATCATAGGACAATGATGACCAGGTCAATCTTGGCCCAGAAGTTCTACGCAGCTATCTCAGTTCAAGATAGCCCGGGGCCGTCCCGCATTAGTCAAAGGTCATTTTGGTTGGTATGCCAATGTAGGGTATTAGGTTAGGGACTTTGTTCAAAGCTCGCTCGGTTGATGCTGTACTCCCAAGTGTCTATTGTGCCGTAAGACCGGGGTAACCAACATATACCCCCAAATGGTGGTAGGGATAACGCGTTTTTCCCCTCGACAAAAAATATGTTCAATCTTAGCCGCACTAGCTGTAGCTTTGCCTACCTCCTGTAGATTATCAGCGTGAATTTATATTATGTCAGCTACTCAAAAAAGGTGATTAAAGACAGTTGTAAAACTCAATCTTCATACTTATTTATGATGACATTATTGTATTATTTCACAAATAAATTGTAGAATCGTATAATTAACTCTTTAAATTACCTTTCCCATTATAAAATATTGACCACGTTCCACTTGTCGACTTAAATGCCACCTTTTTTGTACAAATGACTTTCATACATAGCATAACTCTAGCATATATGGCGCTTATTGCCTTTAAAATGGTGGCATGTTAAAGGGAGCAAAGATGGACACGGCGCAAATTATAATTTCATATGAGGACATTTAAAGGATGTAATAAAAATGAAAAGTTACGCAAAAACTTGCTTTTGCTTTGTAAAGGCCAGAGGGTCGGTAAACCTTCATTTCTTTGTGTAAATTATAGGTTGTTGTGGTCTATATATTATGTTATGCTTTTATAATAAAACAGTTTTGCTTGTTGATATAGACTATGTGTAAGTTCTTTTCCTGAATAATTGTTTATTGTTCAGGATCTGTACAATTTTTATTCTAAAAATAAATCACGAAACATGCAGTTCGTTAGACCAAGTATGAAATTGTTTTTTTTTTGTTTTTTCCCTACGTCATAAGTACTTATACTTATTGGAAGTAATGTTTAACACCCAACCAGTGGGCAATAAATGTTTTCTTTATTTATTTATTTCTTTCTTTCTTTGTTTGATGGTAAGCGAGTCTACTGCCTAAATAGTAATACCATCCAAACTTTGAATTGCAAAGTACTAACCTTTTCTCGGGGCTTCACCCGCGTAAGAGTAATATTTCGGGATAACATTTTTACTATATTATATTTTCCTAGGATCTATAAGTAACTGCATACATAATTTCATCGAAATCCGTTTTGAGTTTATCTCGTTCAGACAGACGCGGCATGGAACTTTGTTCACCGACTTCAAAAAATGGTCATCCATTACGTGCATTTAAATAATATATTAGGATTGAGAAGCATGGCATTGTGCTCATCTCCGTGGTCTTTAAATGCTTCTTATATTGTTTTGCTATTACAATAGCCAGGAGGTAGAAAACTTACCTTTTAAAAATGTTTCACAGTATTGTTTACATTACTGACTTGCGCCATATCCGCTGCATCTGACAATATAATAGCCTTAAATTAAGCAATAAAGTGTTCTTTCATCACAATTTCTTTTCCATTCACCTTTCGTGTCATCTAACCGTGCAATTTGTTAAAATTGTCTCACTTATTACTGGGTTTAAAATTATTCATACAACTTATTACATAACCTCTCGTTGTTTCCTCTGGTTGTAAATAGAATTGTATTTCGTATATTACCTTTGAAACAAGTTATTGCCGCGGTGTTTCGATGAACCAGTTATTTTGTTAAATGGCCAGTTTTTTTGTATTGATTTTATAGTAACATGAGTTGTACAATTATCTCGCTAGATGTAAGCTAGATTTCCTATAAATTTTAAAATGCAGTTATGCATGTCATTGAACTTAGCTAGTCTTCTTGAGATTTGGGTACCTTCAAACCGATGTAATGGTAATGTACAATCGGCTTCAAATTCATGTATATGATATTAGATAATATGATAGTTTTGCGTTCATTTCGGACATGCGTAGATGACACACGCCCCATCTTTAAGTTGAAAAAAAAAAGCACTCACAAACTCCACGCCTTTTATCCTAGAAGAGGTAGTTAGAGGCGCAATTAGTGCACTTTCCGCCGTGTTTATTCCGTCCCATGTTGTAATAGGATTAGGCGATCCTAAGGCCATATCAGGTACAAATTCCAGACTCCGGATTCCAGATCCGACCCGGTATTCTAACCTGAAACCTTGGCATCGCAGTCATACCGTAATACAACTACGCCACCAGAGCAATCAATAACAATAGTAATGTTTGCCAAACATCAATTTTTACAGTTTGTCTACAACACGTTTTCAAGTGCTCGCCATTTATGAAATCAAAACGTACCAAGTACAATGCGGTTTCGTGATCGGCTAAATGTCATGTTATAGGCCAAATGTCTGGAAGATTATGGGAATTACGAACGAACACTGTTAATCAATGATTTATGGAATCAATATTAGGAATAAACCGATATCTATTATCTAATTAATCACTGCTTCGGTGGCGTCTTTGTATTGTACTTCAGTGGTGAAGTCTAGAATTTGATCCTGGGGCGGGGCAGTGATATTAGGTTTTTATTTATTTAAACTTTATACACATGGTGTACAGGCGGAATTAATGCCGTGGGCATTCTTTGCCAGTCAACCTTAGGGTGGTGTGGAAAGAACGAACGATGTTTAACAAGACATTACGTATGTTAGCCTGACAAGGGTCGGCTCTCTCTCAACCCTTTGAAATAAAGTGGACATGTTGAAGGCAATCCACTTACGGGTTACGAACCTCGGGCTCAAGACGGTCACTTTCTATGAGCTTACTGGGACAGGATTTTTCTTTTGTGCCACGGCAAAGTGGCTTTATTGCGCCTGATTTTAAGCGGAATGAAGTCCATAGAAAGTGCGACCATGAGACATTAACGGTTACGCGGTTCACGCTTATTCAACCTAAAAAATGGTACATTCGTCGATATATATGCACCACGTACTAGATTTGGCGTTCCGAACATTTACTGTGTTCAACTGAATTGAACTGAAATCCATTCAAACTGACTAGTATGGTCAATATTGACAGCTAGTGTATGTGTACGGAGTGGCGCTCATGATATAAAAACTCGAGTCTAAGTGTAAACCTGGACTTAAATAAAAATATATTAGTCAAATAAGTAAAATTATTCGTTGTTCAAGTGAATAAATAGGTTATAACAGTGACGTTTTGGTTGCCATTTTAATTCAAATGTTAAACAAATAGTTTATATGGATGTTCGTGTCTATAGAATATACGTCAATGGGTATATTCAGTTGCTATAAAAACAAAATGTAGAGGACCAATTCTATGAACTCAATGATCAGATACACAATTTTTTTTCTAACTTCTATTCCATCTAGTTCTAGCTCTTATTGCTCTCTTATTAACCAACAGTCTTTTAATATCTATTCTATATTGAACTTCTATCAAAAGGAGCAGTCGTGTAGACGAAGCACCTCCCGTTTATCAGAATCGTAAACGTTTCGCCGTTCACTCGTGAAATATTGCCTCGTAGCCACCTTTAGACGAGGCGACGTTTGGACCGTGTCGTAACCGATTAACAGTTACACCTGTCTGTTGCTTCGTTTCTGTAGGGAATTATTTTAGGTTTGGATTTGTTTTATCTTATTGAATTTTAAATATCGTTGAATAATATATTTGACTATGTTTGATTTTGTGCATTTTTTAATATGTAACAGCAATAAGGATAAAAATGAAATCCTTTTGTGAAAATAGCATTCAAATTCGATAGAAATGAGGCAATAATTCATATTTCAAATATTGCTCCACGCAGGAGTGAATGCGAAGTGGGGATATCGCTCCATCTCTTTCTTTCGCACGTCTCGTAATTCCCGATGACGTCACATGCAAGTATTTTGATCCTTTTCTGTTTTTTGACAATCACCCCTACCACCTAATTCAATGGCTTATAACTTGTATATTTTTCACCAGAATTCAATAATTAAGGCTGTTTTAGAATTTAAAGTTAAGTCAAATATCCTATTGAAGACGATCGAACTTGTGTAGAACAGAAATGATTTTGTATGCACAATATTATAATATAAATTTGAAATCCCCAATTGCGTCTAGCAAAGTTCCTGGCGTCGTCAGATTTTTTATATTAAAGAAAGAAATAATTGCACTAATACAGTATAATCCCATAGGACTATTAAACTGCTTGGCAATTAATATTTGTATCGAATTTGGAATCAAACACGTCGAAATTTACAGCCAACCATTGCGATCCGATCATTCAGTGTATTATCTAATAGAATAATTAAATAAAACCATGCACAATAACAAAATACAATTTATATGAATCATTGTAAATCGCCGTGTAATACATCTTGTAACAGTTCGCACATCCGTCAATTATATTAATCAGTATGCAAATGCATTTAGCACGTTTTATTGCAGCTCTTGAATGTAAAAAAACAATCGAATTATGAATTGTACATCATAGTTGTTATGTTTGATTAATAACAAACGGCTTTGCGTTTAAAATCGTCTCTTTTTTCATCTTAATATGATTGATGGAAGAGTTGGTCGCGTGATGGCAAGTCCACGCGTGCCCGTTAACAATAGAATAGCTTTCAAGATCTTGGATGCAAAGTGGCGCATGACACTGCATTGCAGTTCACTATACAGCTAATAATAGTCATCTATATATCTACGGTTGAAAGGCTAATTGACTTAAGCGAAATTTTTACCGACACTAAGTTTGAAAGAAAGGAAGATTTATTATTGGGACAATAACAGCATAACATGTACAATACAAGCAGAGACAAACAAAACATATACTTTAAGAAAAATACAAAATTATACCCATTGTGCCAACAATGGGAACCCTCATTCAACTTCTTGCTGCAGTACCAGCATGTCTGATACTATAGCGCTGATTTTCAATGAGGGCCCCAGATGAAGTACCGATACAGTTTCATACGTATGTAAAATCAGCACCGTTTTATGTTTTTTTAATCTAATTATTTTTTTTTGAACAAGAAATGTCGCTTAAGTCCATCAGGAGATATGGACCAGTTCTTAACGTCGCGTTGCGTCATATGGATATTTTGTTTCCACGTGCCTTCGACTGTCTTCAATTTAAGTTTGTTTAGTTATCTGTTGCGACTGCAGGTGATAGCATCTCTGACTTATAAGTAGAAATGTCCTAATAAAAATATTTATAAAATGCTTATGATTAGGTGTTTTAATTTACACTTTCTAACAAAATAGCGTCGATAATCTTCGTTAATCATAAAATTTGTGAAAAACTATGTGTAGGCCGGGCCTATAAAATTTGAAGGATGCCCTCCATTTCCCCAGGATTCAAAGATCAGATCTTACCTTGGTGACTTTGGGACCACTTCAGAAGTATCTCCTTTCGACGAAAAAAAAATATTTGAAAATCGGATCAAAATTGACGGAGTAATCGCGTAACTAACACACAAAAAATAACATACAGTCGAATTGACAAACTTCTTCTTTTTTTAAGTCGGTTAAAAAACAAGTAAGCCTCACAATCTACCTACAGTTAACAATTCTATGCGACAATTTTAATACATACTTATCAAGTACGATCTAAGTCGTGTTACAGTCATTCATTCATACATAATACAGCAGAGCCGCAGAACGTCTCGCGATAACCCGAACCTCTGACATTATTCAAATGTAAATCAGCGTCGATGCCTATTCCGAGAAATCGACGTCGGTTTTCGCGAATTCCGATGTGGATACTCTTGTTTATAATTGATAAGACCTCACCAAGATGACCTTTGATGTCCGCTTGATGTTTGGACTTGATATCGTGTTCCGTTGGACTCGGTGTACTGTTTGTTATATCATTTGTTTGAGTAAATAACGGTCTTTTGATTAATGCTTTTTGATGATAAAAAAGTTGGGTTTTTTAAAGAAATTTATCATTTTCTTTGTTGTTATCTATTTGTTGGGTAGGGTTGTGCTAATTTGACATATGTTGTTTAGTAGAAACCTGGCTAAATGACTCGGTGTTTGACAAGGAACTGTTTGATGACAGATACGACGTCTATAGGAGAGACAGGGAAAGTGCCGGGTTTAACAGCGCTAAAGAGGGTGGCGGGGTGCTGATAGCGGTTTCAAAAAGATTCAAATCTTCCCGGGTAAAACAATGGGAAAGTAAATGTGAAGATCTATGGATAGTCATGGAAGGTTCTGGGGTTTCTCATATTCACAGACTGACTTTGTGTGCAGTTTATCTACCACCTCCTGTAAGTCGAGAATCTCTTGACCAATTTATTTCTAATTCAAATTCGATTTTTGAGCTCATAAACTCACAAGTCTGTATTCTGGGAGATTTTAATCTTGGTAATATTAACTGGCAAATTCACAAAAAGTGTCCTAGTCATGGCGTTCTACCATACGTTCACCATGCCTTCCTGGACTTTTGAACATTAACAAGCTTGAGCAATGTAATTATATAACAAATACTAGCCGCATACTTGATCTCGTACTGACTGATATTGACTCATGCTCTGTAAGTCACGCCATTACGCCGTTAAGTAGCGTTGAGCAGATACACCCCTTAGACATAACATTATCCTTTAAAAGAGAGCGCAGTCTGCAGTACAATGCCGATTTTTCAAAACTAAATTTTTTCAAAACCGACTATAATCTCGTTGGAAAAGCAATTGAGGACATTGACTGGCTTGAAAGAATCGGTAAATTCGATAATGTCAATGATATGTTAGAAAAGTTTTATGAAATATTATATTCTATCATACAGTCAAATGTACCCGTTCATAGGAAAAAAAGTATCCGCTATCCTTGCTGGTTTAACAAAAATCTTATAAAATTACTACGTGAAAAGGCTAAAATTCGAAAACGTTTTAAAAAATATGCGAATCCATTGGACGAGATTGAGTTAAAATTACTAAATAAAAGATGTGAACGACTGGCCAACAAATGCTATAACAATTACTTAGATATCTCTGAGCAAGTAATTACACGGAGCCCAAAATCATTTTGGTCACATATAAAGACAAAGCACGGTAATTCCAGTGCCTATCCTATTTCTATGTCAGACGGTACACGGCATACCTCTGAGGGAACTGAGATTTGCGATTTGTTTGCCACATATTTCTCATCGGTCTACACCGCTGACACTGAAAATGTTTCCATAGAATATTTTAATTATATGAATCTTATTGCCGCTAATAACCAATGCTTAACAAGTCCTACGATAGATTTCAATACTTTGTTAAAAGTGTTGAAAAATCTTAACATATCCAAAGGAGCTGGTCCCGACGGTATTCCACCAATTTTTGTACGATCCTGCGCACCAATGTTAGTCTCACCTCTTTTAATTATATATAATAAATCCTTAACCACAGGAGTTTTTCCATTGAAATGGAAAATTGCCAAGATAGTTCCGGTTCATAAATCCGATGGTAAGGACATAGTTTCAAACTACAGGCCTATATCTATGCTATCTACTCTTGCCAAAGTTTTGGAATCTTTCATTTGCCAGCTACTACAGCATCATTTCAAGTCCAATCTTACTCCTTATCAACATGGTTTTACTAAAGGCAGATCCACAGCAACTAATCTTACACTTTTACTGAGGCTATATCAAAAGCGATGGATACTGGGAAGCAATGTGATGTTATATATACAGATTTTAGTAAGGCTTTCGATAAAGTTTCCCATAGTCTATTGCATTATAAACTGTCCTTATATGGAGTCGCTGGCCCTTTATTGCACTGGTTTGAATCATATTTGAAAGATAGGTCTTTTTACGTCGTCCTAAATGGTTTCCAATCTAGTAATCGTGGTATTACGTCAGGTGTACCCCAAGGATCTCACTTAGGCCCCGTGCTATTTAACCTATTTATTAATGACATCCCCTGCTGTTTTCAGTTCTCTGAACCATTCATGTACGCCGATGACTTTGAAATTCTTACGAACAATATCTTCCATAGAAGATTCCAAGTTGTTACAAGAAAAAATAATAAAAAAATCGGCAAAAATGTTAGGTTTTGTTTTGAGAAACGGCAAAATATTCTGAAAATCCAAGACTAAAATATTACTTTACAACAGTTTTGTGCGCAGCGTATTGGAATACTGTAGCATCGTTTGGCGTCCACATTACGCTACCCATTCTTTACGATTGGAGCGAATACAAAAACGCTTTTTGTGGCACTTGGCTTTTGCAACTGGGAAAGCAAAAAAACTGCCTTCTTACAATAGCAGGTTAGAATTTTTCAAAATATGTTCTCTCACTAAGCGAAGGGATTTATTAGATATGACTTTTTTATTTAAAGTCTTCAGAAATAAAATAGACTGCCCTCAACTCTTAGAACTATTTAGCATACGTGCGCCGAGTAGAATTCCTCGCAACCCCATCACACCTCTCTATCCGCCACCCCGCAGAACAGTTGCCGGTGCCAACTCTCCTGTGCCACGATTATGTAAAATCTTAAACGACTGTAGTAACCTTGTTGATATACACTTTGACAAAAAAGTCTCATACTATAAAACAATCTACTTACACTTTGTTAATAGCTGCAGTCCTAGCCAGAATATAATTAAGTAAGATCCGTTTTGTCTTAATATAAGTTCTCACTGAATTATAGATTCTAAAAGGTAATTAATACTAAATTAACACACCTTATTGCATGCTGTGATTACCTTAGTGTGGTTGTGCATTTAGCTTGATTTACATTTGTATAATCCTTTTGTAAATGTTTTAATGTAACAATTGTTGGTAATCCAAAATAAATAAAAAAAAAAAAAAAAAAAAAAAAAAGGGTGATGGAACGGAGATTCTTAGTTTCACCGGGTCAAGGAAATTATAAAGCTCATAAATTCTTCTTGATGTTATTTACTTTGGTTTCACTGTCAGTGAGGAACATGCGGACATATCACCAGGTGACCTAAGTACATAGTCACCTAGCGTTCTACTATTAATATTGAAAAATATTTAAGGACAAAAAAGTATAATGTTCATCTGGGTACCAAAAAGGATACTGGTTTTACATCATACATAGCGTTTTAAGATAGGGTGAGTATGTACGCACATTATGTAATATGCATGTATTTAAATTTATCCATTTTTACTTAAAAAAATAAGATCTATAAATTGGATTATAGCATAAAGCCGGAACGTCAATGTGTATATTAAATTTAAAAAATCAATTGATTCTTGCTCTCATATATTTTGAAACAATATCCACAGAAACAGGTCACAAGACAATATTCGCAATAAATCGCGGTCAAAAATAAAAATAAACTACAACGGAGTGAACAAGAACAATTGTAAAGTTTTTATTGCTGCAGTTCGGTAGTTAGCTTCTAGTTGTGTCGTATCGATCGCTTGTTTTGTCAAGTTTTTCTCTTGAAAGCTCCTGATCTTTGACTTCTTAGTTTTAACGACCATTTAGGTTGACTTATTAGTCGTTGGAATTATAGAAGTTTATGTTCTTAACTGTTATACTTCTTTATATCAGTATAGCAAAGAATCTATTACCGTTTTCATTTATTCCATAACATTTTAAATCATTGATGGGATAAGATACTGATCTATCATCATTATGACCTTCTATTATAATGTTTGTCATGATTTTTCCACGAATTAATACTGTAGAATTTGCTATTGTTGCCCTATTTTGATTGTGATAATTAAGTTTCAAATTCTAGTAGTTAATAATGATTGCTTAAATAATATAGTAGAAAGGTTGAATCGATGAAAAACTGGAAAGGCATTAACGATTAAGATAATGATACGTTCGCATATTTTAAACCCAGTCTAAGATTACCGCGAACTCTCTAAACGCGATGTAGATTCAGCTAAACACAGTTATGTAAACACAAAACGTATTACATTCCCCATTTAAGCTCTTAATCTGGGATCAGTCAATATTATCCACGACGAGGCAAATCGTGGTTGTGGTAAAGGCGGAATGAAATAGATCGCGGGGAAGATGTGTCGCTTTACGGTTTGTTTTTTATGTGTTTATTAAAGGATCTATTGTAGCAGAATCTGGAGTTAATGAATCGAGGATGAAAGTTTTTTTTATATGTGCACAGCAGACACCCACTGCACCTGATGGTAAGTGGTGTGGGGTCCAATAGAATGTCGATTGACGAGAGATTAATACACCTCGGCAGTCGTCACATTTATGCCGGCCTGTTGAAACCGGATATACACAGGCTAATGCCGGAATACTACACATTTATGTGGGCCGCTATAGCGGGTTTTAACAACTTATGTACGGTAGTCGCTATTCAGACCGATATAAAATATATACTACCTCCAGCTAAAGTGGGTGCTGATGGTTATAATGACAGAATAATAAAAATCAATACCAGCCCTCTCTATCAAGTCCCACTGTTGGGCACAGGCCGTCTCTGCTACTGATAAGCTTTAGTCTAATGTGATCGCCTCGTCTCGCTTCGTGCTCATTCGTAAACTTCCCATTAAATCTTCAGGTATGCAGGTCTCCTCGCCATGTTTTCTTTCACTGTTAGGAAAGAATGTGATAAAATGCTGTACGGTTACGGTTGTCTTAGGGCCTGTTTCACAATATTCAAGTATTTTATCTGCCTTAACACATAATGCATCTAATTTAGATAAAACTCATTTATTTAAATTTTATTTTGGGAGCATAGTTGACAGCGTAACTTTCGTATTTGATCGTCTTATATTTGATAAGTAGATTTATCTACAAGTATTGTAAAATAGTCTTGCTTAGTTTTTGTTGGCAATTTGAAATTGCATTGTTGTTATTCGATTTCCGACACGATTTTCTTCAATCACGAATTGTTTCGACTGCTATTTACTAATTGTTCGTACGTTGTTTATTATATTACGCAATTTCTCAGTACTAAATGGCTTACCAGTTTTCGTCCTTACTATATAATTCAATGAGGAAAACCCAAAATATATAATTGAGTGTTATTCACTTTACGATCAAAGAGATTTCCTCAAATCTTTATCTCGGAAAGTGTTAGACATTTAACTTTATCGTGTCCATTAATGTTTTGGAAAACCCAAAATTATTATTATTTCCATTTGTGAGATAACGTCATGTTTGCCTTGATGTTCGTCTTTTGGAAATGTCTGTTTTGGATTTTACGTTGGGTATTATACGGATTTAAGATCGTTATAAATATTGAAATCAGCTGTAGTTATATCAATATTGTTGTGTAATTTTAGACATCTTACAGTTACATCATTAATTATTATGACTAGATTTTGTGGCGTTTTGTCCCGTCATTTTTAAGACTTGATGTATTCAAGGGGCCTAAACCATGAAGTTCTGATGATTATCGAGGTGCATTTATTTATTTGGATGCTTAAACAGCAGAGTGGGGTTTGTGGCGTACCTTGAGAGACGCCTTTGTCCAGGAGTGGACTGCAACGAGCTGATGATGATGATTTATTTAACCTGATTTTGTTTTTCGAACTACAAGCCATGTAAACTTTTTAAATGACATTTGGATATTCAGTATCATAAGCTAGTAATACAATAACTAAAAGGTATTTCTTAACCGTGGCGTTTTTATCTTTTTTTCTTTTATTCCGTTTAAAAAATTGTGTCGAACTACTACAAAGTACAAGGCAATTTGCTTATAAAACATTCCTAATGCTTCCAGTCCATACTTTTTCAAATAACTTTGATATTTACGACGAAATTTCTAATTAAATTTGCATCACCTGTTTCATCTTAATTGATATTGATAATTCGGTTTCTCATAGAAGCGCTGTCGGCGTATTATCTTCCCATTTCCAAAGTGATTGCTTTATTCACCCATGTTTACGATGTCGTAAAACCTTCTAGCCAGAAATGGTATTTTATGATTACAAGGTTTGTTTTTGAATTTATGTCTGCCTTATCAAATTATGGCGTTCAGTTTTTCAATCAACGCATAATCTAGTAATGCTTTAATGATGATTAAAATTTAATCGAAAATATATTATCGTTTAATCTGTTTCCGATTTAGTCATTTTCGTAGGTAAGCTTAAGTTAGGTTATTGCTAAACAACAGGCCTTTCAGAATTTGTTGAAATTTGTCAGATAGTTTTGTTATTTTGGACATAAATCTATACCAAGTACGAAGAATGATAGAAAACTCAAAATGTAATTGGGGAAAAAAGTAAAATTAAAGACAATTTAAAAGCCTCGACGGCCAGATAAGAGTCGGGAAAGAAACTAAGATAAATTACACTGAAATATTGCGTTTATAATCTCGCTTTCAAGTGGTTCTTGATAAATATCCTTAATGAAGCATCCCTGTTATATTCAAAATTCGCTGTACATATCTGATTAATACGTTTCAAAACTGCAGCCACATCAATCGATTTCCTATAGATCGTAACCGATGCTAGACAGCGGCAAAAAATCTGCGTGGGAAGCCTACGGTGTTAAAGAGCAAAACGCCAACATCATGAGTCAATGTTTAAACTTGACCCGTACACTGAGTGCAACTCAAAAACACACGGTATCATTGCCACGGTTGCCGCTTAATAAAACAAATTGATCTTTAGCGAACTTGACCCCTCATAAAAAAACTGTAGCGATACGCTTCTTTATTACTTTTAAAAACGCCATCCCGTTTCATTAACAACTTTGTTTCTGTATGTTAAGTTTCATTTCAGCTTGTGCAGAGTGTGATCTTGTTGACGTTGAGTGCGTCATGGGAGAATTTGCTGTGAGTGTAAGAGTTAAGGTCGATTATCGTTTGTTCGTTCAGTTCAATTGATTCCGATGCCCCACCTTACTCTTGAATGGATTATTTTCGCCCCCCATAGTAGGTGCTTTCACATGTGTCCTGGATATGTGCCAAGGGATTCCGTCCGGGCCGCGAACGAAGCTTTGTTTCTCTCGCGGATTGGCTTTTATTCGCACTTCGCGCATTCCGATTGTATTCTCGATGGTTGGCGATTTTCTTTTCATCATTTTTGTTGATGGAATTACTGTTTTCATCAATGAAAGTAGTTATATTTAACGATTTTATTGTTGCTAGATAAAATTAATATATTTTGAACCTGATTATGGGTAAGGAAAATTGGAAGAAGGAAAACAAGAGTAGGTACCATCTATTTATTACGGCATTGCTAAGACATAGAAATATAACTTCATGGCGTTACAGGTAATAAAGGAGATATGCTGACGCAATCATAGCATCAACGATTCGCCAATCACATATCCTATCACCAGATTGGGTAATAATTTTAATTCCGGGCAACTTACAAGCGTTTTTTTCAACGAAAAGCACATCCATGGTTGAAAAGCTATTTGACTTAAGCGATTTTTTTTGCGACACTAAGTTTCATATACAGGGTGTCCCAGAAAGTAGTGTCAAGCGGAGGTTCAGAGATAGAGCACCCCTTGGGGTATCCGAATCACCTCCATGTATGTTCCGCGATTTTTCATAGTTTTCGAGTTATGAATATTTTTCTGAATTTTTGAGAATTTTCGATTTAAACGATTGTTTTCTTTTAAAAAAAAATTGAATTCCGAGATTTTTTTATTGCAACTAAAGTTTCATTAGTTGTACTTTTTTGCTGAAAACAATCAGCTTCGTAACTTTAATGATAATTATGAAAATGTTAGTGTAAAGTGAATTACTTACGTTCTATGACTTAGTTTTAACTATTCGACAAGAAAATGTAGCTTAAGTCAATTTGCGTTTGAACCGTCGACATTATAATAAGCATGTAAGTATTTCAATATATTACTCCACGAGGACGAGAGTAATCCTTTTAAGCTGTCTGAGTGGCGCTTATCAAAATTATCTTTAAATTATAGTTTGACATCAAATTCCGTTTGGAACACTAGACTATCTGATATGAGCGATTACATAAGTCAATGTACGTTTGATTAGACTTACATTATTAATATCTAGATACAATATTGACATGCAAAAAATGTTGTAGGGAAATTACGAAATTGTATTATGCTGAAAAATGCGCCGTTACTTTTAAATGTATGTTTATTTGTTTCCTTGATGATTTGTCTTATACGTGCTTGACATAGTGACCCCACACCTGATAGTAAGTAGAATCCAGAATAGATTGTCGACTGACGAGAGATGATTGCCCCTCGTCAGTTGACAGTTATACCGGCCTGTTTAAAACCATATGTATGTGCCCAGGATATCTTCAATTTCATCCAGTAGTTTCGAATGGATATAGCCCAGCGTAATCAATTACTTGAAGATGAATCATCTGCTTGTTTTTACCACGTGTTATGAAAGTTTTTTTTATTGTTTTGAATGAAGTGTCGAGCTTGCCGTTCGCTTGATGGTAAGCGATACGCCCATAAACAGTTGAAACACCATCCAACACCTTGAATTACAAAGTATTGTTTGGTATTCCACTGCGCTCGCCATCCTGAGACATGAGATGTTAAGTCTTATGTCCAGTATATGATGGCTTCCACCGTTTATATATCAGCTATTGTCGAGTAGTAATAATATCGGATACAAAATAAAAAATGTGTACCTGAACACTCATCAATATAATTTTATCTACCTTCACAAAAATCAGTCTTACTTATATTTTATTTTTCACACTAACTACTGGACGTTCGTGTGAAAAAATGGTTAAAATCATACATAATAAAACGACCTAAAAACTGTTTAGTAAAGATAAACATGAAATAACGTTAAATTTTATAATGTAAAATGTTGACAATGTTTTAATTAAACCAAAGCGGGGCTATTGAAAATCAGAGTTATCAAAGCGTGGCATAAATAATGAGGCAGGACTAAAAGCGTCGCCGGTTAAAGTGGATTATACGGTGACCGCGCGTTTCGTTTTCAACGGAATCGTCAGATCGACCAGTGCAAACTATCTTTGCTATAAAAAAACAAAATGATTTCGATTTTTATCTTACTTCTACAACGAAACTTAAAAGACTATTATAGACTGACTAAATCTATTACAATTTTTCTAACTCGTTATATGTAAGTACTTCAAAACGGACACTAAGAAGTTACGCTTTCTTTATATTTCAAACTACAAGAGACTGACTAAATCTATTACAATTTTTCTAACTCGTTATATGTAAGTACTTCAAAACGGACACTAAGAAGTTACGCACTCTTTATATTTTAAAGAAACTCTTAACATTAACAAACAATGCACAGCTTGAATCAGTGGCCTCAAGAGCATTAAACTGTACAGTTATTACTTTACACAACATAGTTGAGCATTACTAAAGGCTTCAAAATTCAAATTACGTACTACAATAATTACATTGTACATAAATTCATTGCCTTTAAATATACGCTATTACACAAAAGAATCTTCCCAATTAATCCTAAAGACGTGGCCACCGTGGTTTTACGAAATGATTTACACCCAAAAGCGGCTCCAGCGGCGCCTAATCGTTTATTATGGAGTTTAAAGCCTGTTTCACTACGTATTATTTTATGGCTAATAATTATTTAATTGATATCCACCAATCGAGGCACTCGTTAATGGTTGGGCAAGTGAAATAATTAGAAAGTTGATTTCGTTTGACATTTTGCTACTATCGTGTTGTTTATAGCGTATAGACAACGGAGACTAGACTCTAAAGCAGTGTTTCCCAACCTTTTTTAGGCCATGCCCCACCTTAACATTTCTAAAATGTTTAAGCCCCCCATACATAAGTTTTAACCTTAACCATTGAACACTTGACATGTTTGCCGGTAAACATGTCAAGTGTTCAATGGTTAAAAATTGTTTTGTTCCCTTAAGAAATATTAATGATAAGTTTTAGGAAGAAATCACTATGAAATTGTTATCAAAACATTGTATGTAAAATTTCAAAACATATTATGAAAAAACTGAAAATTCTGTTTAAATTGCCGCCCTTAGCTATCACATTGCCCTCCTGTGGGGCGTGGGCCCCACGTTGGGAAACACTGCTCTAGAGTATTCGACGTGTTTTACAATTTTTGTTTTAATTATTGCAGATGCAACAGTTTATGAGAATGTTTAGATGTTTGTTAGAAGTGAACGCATTTACCGCTGAACGGATTTTGATGGAATTTCGCTCACAGATAGTCCATGTCCTGGATTAACGTTTAGGCCAATTTCTATCAGGGTTATTTGCACCCGTGGGAAATTTTAAACTTTTTAAATCGATATTGATACTAGATGGCGCTGGAATCGTACAAATATCGTTATACATATCTACAGTGATTTAGCTATTTTTGTATCGAGAAAGGAGTTTCACGTGCGTGCGAAGCGGCGATAGCCTAGTTGGGTGTGGTACGGACTGCTGAGACGAATGTCCGCAGGTTCAAATCCCAAGGGCACACACCTCTGACTTTTCTAAAATCATGTGTGTATTCTTTGTGAATTTATCGTTCGCTTTAACGGTGAAGGAAAACATCGTGAGTAAACCTGCACATCTGAGAAGTTCTCTATAGGAATTTCGAAGGTGTGTGAAGTCTACCAATCCGCATTAGGCCAGCGTGGTGGACTAAGGCCTAATCCCTCTCAGTAGTAGAGGAGGCCCGTGCTCAGTAGTGGGCAAGTATATAATACAGGGCTGATATTATTATTATTATATAAATAAAATTTGTGCCCTAGTACTTTAGTACTTAATCTTTTGACTTATCCAATGTAAAAAGTATTTCTGACAAATAAAACTAATATATGTCAATATCTAATTTTAGTAGCATTGCGTAACGTCGGACACTCCCTACGCGTCATAAATAGAGAAAGATTATATAAAGCATTTTATCTATGGCTTTGAATGTTGTCGAATCTTAACCCTTGTCACGAAGGCCGGTTTCAAGGTCACTGTCAGCAAACACGGGTAGAACTGGGAACGTCTTGTTTTTATTCTGGAGGACGGGGTTATTTTGTGTGAATTAAAAATACATATTTATAAAGAACTAGCATTTGCTCGCGGTTTCGTATGCGTGAGGGAGATTTCCGGGATAAAAGTCCCGCTAAAAAAGTATCTGATATTTATATTTATGGCACACTGTTTTAGTCATAGTGGCTTCCACATAAAAGGTATATATATGCTGTCACTGACTTTAAGACAAACAATCCTGTGGTACATCATCTTTGTCTAACTCCAACGGTTTAGGCAGCGTATGTCAAGGTAGCAATTTTTTTCCGACTGACTTGATATGTATCGTTATATTATGACCAAATTAAACAAAATCATTATAAATTGTAGCCTATTTGTTCTATATAGTTTCATCCAAAGCCGTTCAGTAGTTTTTTCGTGAAAAAGGAACAAAAATACATACATACATCCATCCTCACAAACATTCGCATTTATAATATTGGTAGGATTGAATCAACATGACAGATTTGTTATAGTAAAGCAAGACCCAAAAATAAAAAAGTTTTCGAGTTCAAAGTCCAATATCTTTCATCGTAACAAATGAAACGAATGTATCTCAATAAACAAAACTAACAGAGAGCAGAAACTAAACGCTCACAACAATACCCTAAAATAGACTTCTAAACTTCAGTGACATGTTTTTGTAAGATCCCCCGTAGCGTGGGATAAGGACGGCAGATAATTGATTATATCCCCCGTCGTATGGATGATATTACTTGAACGAAAGAGACACCAAGGTTAATTATATCTAACATCGCCAGCATATAAATATAGATAGGTCGGGCGATCGTCTGTCGTACGAACACATTCGCGCTCTTGAAAGCGCTCACGATGCATGAATGGTTATT